>NW_020171857.1:708245-775822 GCF_003031525.2 Neophocaena asiaeorientalis asiaeorientalis
TCTTTCTTTCTTTCTTTCTTTCTTTCTTTCTTTCTTTCTTTCTTTCTTTCTTATTTTTCTCCCTCTTATTCTGAGCCATGTGGATGAAAGGCTCTTGGTACTGCAGCCAGGAGTCAGTGCTGTGCCTCAGAGGTGGGAGAGCCAACTTCAGGACACTGATCCACAAGAGACCTCCCAGCTCCTCGTAATATCAGATGGCAAAAATCTCCCAGAGATCTCCATCTCAACACCAACACCCAGCTTCACTCAACGACCAGCAGGCTACAGTGCTGGATACTCTATGCCAAACAACTAGCAAGACAGGAACACAACCCAACCCATTAGCAGAAAGGCTGCCTAAAATCATAAGGCCACAGACACCCCAAACCACACTACCAGACGTGAACCTGTGCACCAGAAAGACAAGAGCCAGCCTCATCCACCAGAACACAGGCACTAGTCCCATCCACCAGGACGCCTACGTGACCCACTGAACCAACATTAGCCACTGGGGACAGACACCATAAAAAACGGGAACTACGAACCTGCAGCCTACAAAAAGGAGACCTCCAAAACAGTAAGATAAGCAAAATAAGAAGACAGAAAAACACACAGCAGAAGAAGGAGCAAGATAAAAACCCACCAGACCTAAAAAAGGAAGAGGAAATAGGCAGTCTACCTGAAAAAGAATTCAGAATAATGATAGTAAAGATGATCCAAAATCTTAGAAATAGAATTGAGAAAATGCAAGAAACATTTAATAAGGACCTAAAAGAACTAAAGAGGAAACAAGTAATGATGAACAACACAATAAATGAAATTAAAAATACTCAAGAAGGGATAAATAGCAGAATAACTGAGGCAGAAGAACAAATAATTAACCTGGAAGATAAAAGAGTGGAAATAGCTACTGCAGAGCACAATAAAGAAAAAAGAATGAAAAGAGCTGAAGACAGTCTCAGAGACCTCTGGGACAACATTAAATGCACCAACATTCAAATTATAGGGTCCCAGAAGAAGAGATAAAGAAAGAGACTGAGAAAATATTTGAAGAGATTATAGTTGAAAACTTCTGTAATATGGAAAAGGAAATAGTTAATCAAGTCCAGGAAGCACAGAGAGTCCCATATAGGATAAATCCAAGGAGACACATGCCAAGACACATATTAATCAAACTGTCAAAAATTAAATACAAAGAAAACATATTAAAAGCAGCAAGGGAAAAACAACAAATAACATACAAGGGAATCCCCATAAAGTTAACAGCTGATCTTTCAGCAGACACTCTGCAAGCCAGAAGGGACTGGCAGGACATATTTAAACTGATGAAGGAGAAAAAACTACAATGAAGATTACTCTACCCAGCAAGGATCTCAACCAGATTTAATGCAGAAATTAAAACCTTTACAGAGGAGCAAAAGCTGAGAGTTCAGCACCACCAAACCAGTTTACAACAAATGCTAAAGGAACTTCTCTAGGCAAGAAACACAAGAGAAGGAAAAGACCTACAATAACAAACTCAAAACAATTAAGAAAATGGGAATAATAAATGCTCCCACCAAAAGACACAGATTGGCTGAATGGATACAAAAACAAGACCCTTATATATGCTGTCTACAAGAGACCCACTTCAGACCTAGAGACACATACAGACTGAAAGTGAGGGGATGGAAAAAGATATTCCAAGCAAATAGAAATCAGAAGAAAGCTGGATTAGCAATTCTCATATCAGATAATTAGACTTAAAAATAAAGAGTATTACAAGAGACAAAGAAGGACACTACATAATGATCAAGGGATCGATCAAAGAAGAGGATATAACAGTTGTAAATATATATGCATCCAACATAGGAGCACCTCAATACATAAGGCAAATACTAACAGCCATAAAAGGGGAAATCGACAGTAAAACATTCGTAGTAGGGGACTTTAACACCCACTTTAACAAATGGACAGATCATCCTAAATGAAAGTAAATAAGGAAACACAAGCTTTAAATGATACATTAAACAAGATGGACTTAATTGATATTTATAGGACATTCCATCCAAAAACAACAGAATACACATTTTTCTCAAGTGCTCATGGAACATTCTCCAGGATAGATCATATGTTGGGTCACAAATCAAGCCTTGGTAAATTTAAGAAAATTGAAATTGTATCAAGAAATGGGCAGAAGACCTAAATAGACATTTCTCCAAAGAAGATATACAAATTGCCAACAAACACATGAAGAAAGCTCAACATTATTAATCATTAGAGAAATGCAAATCAAAACTACAATGAGATATTATCTCACAGTGGTCAGAATGGCCATCATCAAAAAATGTAGAAATAATAAATGCTGGAGAGGGTGTGGAGGAAAGGGAGCACTCTTGCACTGCTGGTGGGAATGTGAATTGGTACCACCACTGTGGAGAGCAGTGTGGAGGTTCCTTAAAAACTAAAAATAGAACTACCATATGACCCAGCAATCCCACTACTGGGCATATACCCTGAGAAAAACAATTCAAAAAGAGCCATGTACCAAAATGTCCATTGCAACTCTATTTACAATAGCCAGGAGATGGAAGCATCCTAAGTGTCCATCATCAGATAAATGGATAAAGAAGATGTGGCACATATATACTGACTAATGGAATATTAGTCAGCCATAAAAAGAAACAAAAAAGAGTTATTTTTAGTGAGGTGGATGGACCTAGAGTCTGTCATACAGAGTGAAGTAAGTCAGAAAGAGAAAGACAAATGCCGTATACTAACACATATATATGGAATCTAAGGAAAAAAATGTCATGAGGAACATAGGGGTAAGACAGGAATAAAGACACAGACCTACTAGAGAATGAGGATATGGGGGAGGGGGAAGGGTAAGCTGTGACAAAATGAGAGAGTGGCATGGACATATATATACACTACCAAACGTAAAATAGATAGCTAGTGGGAAGTAGCTGCATAGCACAGGGAGATCAGCTAGGTGCTTTGTGACTACCTAGAGGCGTGGGATAGGGAAGGTGGGGGGGAGGGGGACGCAAGAGTGAAGAGATATGGGAACATATGTATAAGTGATTCACTTTGTTATAAAACAGAAACTAACATACCATTGTAAAGCAATTATACTCCAATAAAGATGCACAAAAAAATAAAAAAAAGAAAATGTGTGGAAGTGTGTCTCAAATGGCCATTTTTCTTTGATTTGTAAGTTATTAAAGAGACCTTTAAAAATTCAGTATTTGCCACTCTAAGATTGGTTTGAAAAGAATTTGTTTTACTCAAAGTAATATATTTGTGTATAAGTTTTTGAAATCAGGTAATGAATTCTGAAATTGATTTTAAAGAGTCCAGTCAAATACTCATATTTCCATTTTTCCTTAATTCTATGAAAAATGAATCGATATTTGGAGATATGATATCCTAACCAAGGCATCTATTAAAACTGATTTTTCGAAAAGCTAGGACCTTTTATTTTTTTTCTTTTTCTTTTTAAACCACGATTAAGTGGAATTTTATGTTTTTCCTAGGGAGTGTGTAATTTTTTTCTGCCCCTCTGTGCCTACCATGAGTGCCATTCATAACACATGATGAGAACGTCTTGGCGGGGCAGGATGTGAGGACACTGGCAGGATGAATTCGTAATGAGTGGGACTTGAGTTCAAGGGATGGGTGATGAGGACTTGAAGATCTCTTTCACATCCATCACTGTAGTTACTTCATTACAGCCACTCCTCTGCACAGCTTTTATTTTGGCATGAATGACTGCAATTGAAAAATCGATATGTGTTATTGAAGCTTTGCAGAAAAATATGGATGGTTTATTCCTGCCAATTCCTGAGTCTCTCTTAAAGAATCACTCCTGTAATTATGGTCATGTCCAAGCTGCCCGAATGCATGCAAAAATGCCCACAAAACAAAAAAAAACAAAACAATACCAACTCAACAATCATTACAAAAACTCTTCATTTCGACATTATTTACTTCATTCCAGTCACATTTGTATATATACCTGCCTTCAGAATTTTTGCACTTAAGAATTGTATCAAGTAAATAAGAGTGCATAAACATCATAAAAGATGAAAGAATACTGTGATACATTCTTTGGCAAAATAGGATGGTACATATTTTTGTCAAAAAATACTGTGAAATTCTTACAGTTAAAAGACTAGCTGGATGAAAATGCTGTATTTTCTTTTTGTCCTTATAAATGTATTGTTAATCTATTTGAGAAAATTCATCTAGGATACTGTCATCTAAAGACATATGGTTTAAGATTTTGTTAATATGATCAATTTCATCATTATTAGAACAATCTAGAGTGTTGCTATATGTATCTTTGAATTCATCTAGTAATCCATCCAATAAATGTGAAATGTTTTCCCCAACTAATTTCAATAAAGATCTTTCTAAAAAGTGATTACAATGATAAAGTTTCCAGACTTGTTTTATACTTTCTTTAAAAATGATGTGACATTTGGGGAAACATAACAAGAAAATTAAAAGATGGTGTAATAGATAATCTCCCTATTGCATCGTTCTTGTAGGCAATGCCATTGCTATTAGTTTTCTATAGATTTAGCATTTTAAAGAAATACTCAAGGGAGATTGGATCAAGATGGCGGAGGAGTAGGACGTGGAGCTCACCTTCTCCTTACAGATATGTCAAAAATACATCTACAGAGGCAGAGTCAAGATGGCGGCATGGGAGGATGCAGAGCTCCTGTTTCTCCACAACTAGGGCATCTGCCAGATTCTGATGGGAGACCTTGATGCCCAAGGAGATAGGAGGAACCCCCGAGTGACTGCGTAGGATATGGGGGGGATTGGGGGGGAGGAGAAGTGGAGGCCAGACACTCTGAAGGGTGACTGGGAGAGGGAAGGGGTTCCCATGCCTGGAGGGACCGTCGGAGGCTTGGAGGGTCAGGTGAGGTGTAATGGGTGTTTTCCCTGCCCATTCGGGCCCTGGAAAGCCTGCTGGGGTCCTGGACCAGGTCCTATGCCTTCTGGGGGTCCCTCCAGCTCCATTGGGCCTGGGTGTGGGGGAGAAGAAAAGGAGAGGAGGGTGGGGTAAGGGCTCTTCAGGATTGGAGGATCACTGGAGGTGTGGAGGGCATTTCCCCCATCCACTCAGCCCTGGAAGCCTGTTGGGCTTCCAGGTCTGGCCCCCTTCTTTCTGGGGGCCCTTCTGGCTGCATGGGTCCTAGGGGCATATGAGGGAGGGAGGGGGGAAGAAGAGAGGCCAACAGGGAAGGACCCTGTAGTACCAGAATATCGGGAGGAATGCACTTAGCATTTCCCCCACCAACTCGGGCCCAGGGAGCCTGCTGGGGTCCCGGACCTGGTCCTCTTCCCTCCAAGGCCAGAGGCACTCCTGGGCTGCTCCTGCCACATTGACCCTAAGCCCCATCTCCCACCCCCCAGGGCCTTTTCTGGACCTGTGGGTCATAAGCATAGGCCCCGCCCACCATCTAAATCCCACCCCTATGTAAGTCCTGCCCCACAACAGCCAAGGCTTTTTCTAGCTTTTTTTTCTCCTCTTTTTTGCTTCTGTGGTTCTGTTTTACCTTCGTTTTTGTTTCATCTACATTTTAATTTTTTGTAACGTATCTGTTAGTTTTCTAATCTTATTTTCTTTTTTACTCTTTGTTATTGTTCTGCTCCTTTTTTTCTTTTGCCAATCCATGCAGCTTGTGGGATCTTGGTTCACAAGCTGAGTGTTGGGCCTGAGTTCCTGTGGTGGGAGCTCCAAGTTTGAACCACTGGACTAACAGAGAACCTCAGAACTTAGGGAATATTCATCAGAGTGAGCTCTCCCAGACATCCTCATCTTGGCACCAAGACCCAGTTCTACCTACCAGCCTACAAACTCCAGTGCTAGAGGCCTCAGACCAAACAACAAGTAAGACAGGAAAACAATCCCACCCATCCAAAAAAAAAAATGAGATGACAAAAAAATATGTCACAGATGAAGGAGCAAGGTAAAAACTTACAAGACCAAATAAATTAAGAGGAAATAGCCAACCTACCTAAAAAAGAATTCAGAGTAAAGATAGTAAAGATGATCCAGAATCTCAGAAACAGAATAAAGGCACAGACTGAGAAATCACAAGAAGTGTTTAACAAAGATCTAGAAGAACTAAAGAACAAACAAACAGAGTTGAACAACACACAATAACTGAAATGAAAAATATACTAGAAAGAATCAAAAACAGAATAACTGAGGAAGAAGAATGAATAAGTGAGCTGAAAGACAGAATGGTGGAAACAACTGCTGAGGAGCAAAATAAAGAATAAAAGAATGAAAAGAATTGAAGACAATCTCAGAGACTTCTGGGACAACACTAAATGCATGAACATTCTAATTATAGGGGTCCCAGTAGACGAAGAGAAAAAGAAAGGGTCTGAGAAAATATTTGAAGAGATTATAGTTGAAAACTTCCCTAATATGTGAAAGAAAATAGTCACCCAAATCCAGGAAGCACAGAGAGTCCCATACAGGATAAACCCTAGGAGAAACACAACAAAATACATATTAATCAACCTTACAATAATTAAATTAAAAGAAAAAATATGAAAGGCAGCAAGGGAAAAGCAAAAAATAACATACAAAGGAATCCTGATAAGGTTATAAGCTGATTTTTCAGCAGAAACTCTGCAGGCCAGAAGGAAGTGGCAGGATATACTTAAAGTGATGAAAGAGAAAAATGTACAACCAAAATTATGCAGTGGGGACCTCACTGAGATTTGACAGAGAAATCAAAAGCTTGACAGACACACAAAAGCTAAGAGAATTCAGAACCACCAAACCAGCTTTATGACAAATGCTAAAGGAGCTTCTCTAGGCAGGAAACACAAGAGGAGAAAAAGACTCACAAAAACAAACCCAAAACAATTAAGAAAATGGTAATAGGAACATATATATCAATAATAACCTTGAATATAAATGGATTAAATGCTCCAACCAAAAGACACAAATGGCTGAATGGATGCAAACACAATATATATGCTGTCAACAAGAGACCCACTTCAGACCTAAGGATACATACAGACTGAAAATGAGGGGGAAAAGATATTCCATGCAAATGGAAATCAAAAGAAAGCTGGAGTAGCAATACTTGTATCAGATAAAATACACTTTGAAATAAAGACTCTTACAAGAGATAAGGAAAGACACTACATAAAGATCAAGGGATCAAGCCAAGAAGAAGATATAACAATTGTAAATATTTATGCACCCAAAATAAGAGCACCTCAATACATAAGGCAAATGCTAACAATCATAAAAGAGGAAATCAACAGTAACACAATAATAGTAGGGATTTTAACACCTCACTTACACCAATGGACAGATCATCCAAGCAGAAAATTAATAAGGAAACACAAGCTTTAAAAGACACAATAAACCAGATAGATTAAATTGATATTTATAGGACATTCTGCTTGACAGTTGCAGAACACACTTTCTTATCAAGTGCTTATGGAATATTCTCCAGGATAGATCACATCTTGGGTCAAAAATCAAGCCTCAGAAAATTTAAGAAAATTGAAATCATATCAAGCATCTTTTCTGACACAACACTCTGAGATTAGAAATCAATTCGAGGGGGAAAAAAAGCTGTAAAAAACACAAATACATGGAGACTAAACAGTGCATGACTAAATAATCAAGAGATCACTGAAGAAATCAAAGAAGAAATTAAGAAATACATAGAGACAAATGACAATGAAAACACGATGACCCAAAATCTATGGGGCTCAGCAAAAGCAGTTCGAAGAGGGAAGTTTCTAGCAATTAAATCTCACATCAAGAAACAAGAAAAATCTCAAATAATAATCTAACCTTGCACCTCAAGCAACTAGAGAAAGAAGAAAAAAGAAAATCCAAAGTCAGTAGAAGGAAAGAAATCATTAAGAACAGAGCAGAAATAAATGAAATAGAAAGGAAGAAAACAATAGCAAAGATCAATAAAACTAAAAGTTGGTTCTTTGTAAAGATAAACAAAATCGATAAACCTTTAGCCAGACTCATCAAGAAAGAGAGAAAAAGGATGCAAATCAATAAATTTAGAAATGAAAAAGGAGAAATCACAACTGACACTGCAGAAATACAAAGGATTATAAGAGACTACTACAAATTACTATATGCCAATAAAATGGACAACCACGAAGAAATGGAAAATTCTTAGAAAGGTAAAATTTTCCAAGACTGAACCAGGAAGAATTAGAAAATATAAACAGACCTATCACAAGTAATGGAATTGAAACTGTAATTAAAAATCTTCCAAAAAACAAAAGTCCAGGACCAGATGGCTTCACGGGCAAATTCTCTCAAACATTTAGAGAAGAGCTAACACCTATCCTTCTCAAACTCTTCCAAAAAATTGCAGAAGGAGGAACACTCCCAAACTCATTCTACGAGGCCACCATCACCCTGATACCAAAACCAGACAAAGATATCCACAAATAAAGGAAATTACAGATCAATATCACTGAGGAACATAGATGCAAAAAATCCTCAACAAAATACTAGCAAACAGAATCCAACAACACATTGATCATGCACAATGACCAAGTGGGATTTATCCCAAGAATGCAAGGATTCTTCAATATATGTAAATCAATCAATGTGATACCATATTAACAAATTTAACAATAAAACCATATGATCATCTCAATAGGTGCAGAAAAAGATTTTGACAAAATTCACCACCCACTTAGGGTAAAAAGTCTCCAGAAAGTGGGCATAAAGGGAACCTACCTCAACATAATAAAAGCCATATATGACAAACCCACAGTCAACATCATTCTCAATGGTGAAAAACTGAAAATATTTCCACAAAGTTCAGGAACAAGACAAGGTTGCCCACTCTCACCACTCTTATTCAACATAGTTTTGGAAGTCCTAGCCATGGCAATCAGAGAAGAAAAGGAAATAAAAGAAATCCAAGTTGTAAAAGAAGAAGTAAAGTTGTCACTCTTTGCAGAGGACATGATACTATGCATAGAAAATCCTATAGATGCCACTAGAAACTTACTAGAACAAATCAATGCATTTGTTAAGGCTGATGGATGAAAAATTAATGCATAGAAATCTCTTGCATTCCTATACACTAATGATGAAAAGTCAGAAAGAGAAAGTAAGGAAACACTCCCATTTACCATTGCAACCAAAAGAATAAAATACTTAGGAATAAACCTACCTAAGGAGGCAGGAGACCTGTATGCAGAAAACTATAAAACACTGATGAAAGAAATCAAAGATCACACAAACAGATGGAGAGATATATCATATTCTTGAATTGGAAGAATCAATATTGTGAAAATGACTATACTACCCAAAGCAATCTACAGATTCAGTGCAATCCCTATCAAACTACCAATGGCATTCTTCACAAAATTAGAACAAAAAGTTTTACAATTAGTATGGAAACACAAAAGATCCTGCATAGCCAAAGCAATTTTGAGAAAGAAAAACACAGCTGGAGGGATCAGGCCCCCTGACTTCATACTATACTACAAAGCTACAGTAATCAAGACAGTATGGTAATGGCACCAAAACAGAAATATAGATCAATGTACAGGATAGAAAGCCCAGAAATAAAACCACACACATATGGTCACCTAATTTATGACAAAGGCAAGAACATATAGTGGAGAACAGACAGCCTCTTCAATAAGTGGTGCTGGGAAAACTGGACAGCTATATATAAAAGAATGAAATTAGAATGCTTCCTAACACCATACAAACAAATAAACTCAAAATGGATTAAAGACATAACACTATAAAACTCTTAAAGGAAAACAGGAAAAACAGTCTTTGACATAAACCACAGCAAGATCTTTTTTGACACACCTCCTGGAGTAATGAAAATTAAAACAAAAATAAACAAATAGGACCTAATTAAACTTAAATTCTTTTGTACAGCAAAGAAAACTATAAACAAGATGAAAAGACAACTCTCAGAATAGGAAAAAATATTTGCAAATGAAGCAATGAACAAAGGATTAATCTCCAAAATATAAAAACAGCTCATACAACTCAATAACAAAAAACCAAACAACCCAATCCAAAGCTGGACAGAAGGCCTTAATAGACATTTCTCCAAAGAAGACATATGGATGGTCAGTAGGCACATAAAAAGCTGCTCAACATCACTAATTATTAGAGAAATGCAAATCAAAACTACAATGAGGTAACACCTCACACCAGTCAGAATGGCCATCATTAAAAAGTCTACAAATAACAAATTCTGGAGAGGCTGTGGAGAACAGGGAACCCTTCTACAATGTTGGTGGTAATGTAAGTTCGTACAGCCACTATGGAAAACAGTATGGAGTTTCCTCAGAAAACTAAAACTCGAGTTGCCATATGATCCAGCAATCTCAATCCTGGGAATATACCCAGACAAAGCTATAATGCAAAAAGATACATGCACGCCTATATTCATAGCAGCACTGTTCACAGTAGCCAAAACATGGAAATAACCTAAATGTCCATCAACAGATGAATAGATAAAAAAGATGTGGTAATAAATATAATGGAATACTACTCAGCCATAAAAAAGAACATAATAATGCCATTTGCAGCAACATGGATGAAACTAGAGGTTATCATACTAAGTGAAGTAAGTCAGAAAGAGAAAGACAAGTACCATATGATATCATTTATATGTGGAATCTAAAATATGGCACAAATGTACCTATCTACAAAAGAGAAACAGACTCATAAACATACAGAACAGACTTGTGGTTGCCAAGGGGGAGGGGGGAGGGAGAGGGATGGACTGGAAGTTTGGGGTTGGTAGATGCAAGCTATCACAATCAGAATGGATAAAAAACAAGGTCCTAATGTATAGCACAGGGAACCATATTCAATATCCTGTGATAAACCATAATGGAAAAGAATATAATAAAGAGTTTATATACGTGTATAACTGAGTCACTTTGCTGTATAGCAGAGATAGCCACAACATTGTAACTCAACTATACTTCAATAAAAAAAAAGAAATAAGAATGTTGAAAAATAAATAACTCATTTACTACCTCACAATTCTGTAGGTCAGGAGTCTAGGTTCAGTGGGTCTCATCTCGGGTCCTCTGCCTAGGGTCTCATGAGACTGAAATCAAGGTTTTGGCAGTACTGCATCCCTTTCTGGAGGCTTCCAAGCTTATTCAAGTTCTTGGCCCACTTTAATTCCTTGTGGTTGTAGGATTGAGGTTGCTGTTTCCTTGCGGGCTGTTGGCCAAGGGCTGGTCTTGTGCCTAGAGGCTGCTGAATCCCTTCTCAGCTTTCTATGTGGCTCCCTCCAGCAGTGTTGAGTTGAATCTCTCTCACACTTCAAATCTTCCAGCTTTTCCATCACCATATCTCTCTGACTCTAGCCAAAGAAAGTGCTCTGCTTTTCAGGGATCATGTGATTATACAGACCCACTTAGATAATCCAGGATTATCTCCATATCTTAAGGTTACTGGCCACTTTTGTCACATAATGTAACACATTCACAAGATCCAGCATTTAGGGTGTGGATAGCTTGGGGGACCCATTCTGCCTGACACACTGTCTTTCTTCTACTTTCTTAATATCCTATAATTTTTTAAGCGTATATGGATGTAATTAATGGTCAAGGATGAAACAATTACTAGGGTACTTAAAATATAAATGTTTTAATATACAGGAAAAATTAAATCACTAAGATCTTATACTGTATCTTAGATATATTAAAGGATCCAATGGGCCCCTATGTTAATTATAAAATAAAATACTGTTCTGTGCCAGTCTTAGCCTTTCAATAGCCAACATTGTGGCTGGAGGGGCCCTTGTGTTTCTTATTATGATTGCAAGATACCCTCAGCAATAACCATCAGGAGACTTTGAAAAAGTAACAAGTTCTATTACTCAGCTGAATGGAGAGTACAAAGCATGTCTGGGGCCACACAGTGAGATCATGGGCTCCAGGGTGGGAGTCTAGGGCTTCTCAGGCTCACTTTTTATTGGTGAGTTTAAAACCTAACAGCTGGACGAAAACGAACAGAAAACAACAACACGTGGTCAAACAGTCAGTTACTGAATCAACTGAAGATCTCTGAACAAAGGAGCTTCAAGGGGACAGCCTGGCTCTTTATCCAGTCCTGTGGCTGGCAGTGTGTTTATTTGAGACAACTTCTTTGAGGTGGAGGCCTCAGCAATCAAAGTCTAAGTCAGGCACTTGCATATGGAAAGAAACAAACAAAAAACAACAACAACAAAAAATCAACTGTCAGGCTTACACTACAAATACAGTTTATTTTATTAAAAATTAGTAAAACTGCTTTTTTTTTGGATGGCTCCTAAGAAAGGATGAAAGTGTTGTAAAATGTAAATCCTTATAGATAATTTGAACTGCTTAAAAAGAAACTCAAAAATTAAAAGTAGGTCAAATGGAACTTAATCGTTTTCCAAAGGTTAAAATCCAAACTGTTGTTCAATGTGGACATCTGTGTAGATGGATAGAACAAAAAGAAAATTCTTAGATTTAACAGTTTGGGTTTAGGTCCATTATAATAAATTTCACTGAAACTTGTTAAGTACTGAAAGAGACTACCAAGTGAGATAATAGGTTTTCTTTTGCTTCGATATCTTTAAGAATACAACTGAAAAGTGGAAAACCAATGTTATAATCTATTAAGAGTCTTTCTAATCCTCTCACTTTGGAATTTCTTTTTATGTCTTTTTAATGCCCCTTAGGAGTCTCCTCGCCCTGCCACCACACATATACACTTTGATTTGTTTGCTTTTTCATTGTGATTGGGTCATGAATGTTGTCAGTGAGGCTGCCTGGAATTATGAAAAGTACCCATAAAATTAAAAAATTAGCTCCTAGTAAATTTCACTGCTTAATAGCTATATAGTCTTATTAATCACTAAAGCCATGCATATTTCAGAAAGTTGTTATACGTACTAATAAAATGATGGGGCTACACATGCTTTGTAATGTGGAATACAGTTATTAAATAGTAAGAAGTCACAGAGATGTGATGTCCCTGCTCTTTCTTCTCATTCTTAGATGTATGGGTTCTTCCTTTTTTTTTCTTCATGGGATTTCCAAGGTTCCTGCCCACTGCAACAATGTGTATATGAACTCACTTCACTTTCTCACTTTCTCTACTTGTCAGATATCTTGGCACATAAAATCAGTCAAATGCAAGTGCTCTACATGCAGAATCCCCAGGACTGCTCTACATTACCTTGATAGGACAGAATTATGTCACCAAGTCAGAATTTCTGATATAAATATATAGGTTGGTATTATTTTTCTAGTTAACAATTTGAGCTCATAGTTCCTGATCTCCTGTCAATAGGTAAAAATAAATAAGAAAAACATCCAAAGTATATTTTGATGGTTTATTTTATGTGTCAACTTGACTGGATCATGGGTGACCAGGTATTTTGCTAATCATTATTTCTGGGTGTGCCTGCCGGGTATTTCCTGATGAGGAATCTCTGGATGAGATGAGCATTTGCATCAGTGGACTTGGTAAAGCAGATGCTCTCCACCACATAGTTGGGCATTATCTAATCCACTGAGGGCCTGAAGAGAACAACAGGTAGAGGAAGGAAGAATTTGCTCTTTTTCCTGCCTCAGTTTGGAATTTCTTTTTATGTCTTTTTAATGCCCCTTAAAAAGGTGGGACAGCTCACCTCACCTTCTGCCTTTAGCCAGACTTACACCATCAGCTCCCTGTGTTCTTAGACCTTCTGACACAGACTGAACTGTGCCACTGGCTCCCCTGGTCCCCAGCTTGCGGATGGCAGATTGCATGAGCCATTTCCTCATAATCTCCCTTTGTCTCTCTCTCTTTATACATATATGTATATATATGTATACACATACACACACATATATGTATATATATATTTGTATGTATTTTTAAAGGAAATACATATATTATCACATTGTGGTTTTTCTTATGTTTTTAACCTATATTTGTATGATATTTGTGGCAATAATGTTAAATAATTTATCACCCTGGCCTTAGAATTTGTTTACCTCAGCTTGAATAGAGTTTGCCACATAGGAGCTGTGCCTCCTTGGGTGGGAAACTAAACCTTGTAACTTCAGTTTCTTTATCTGAACAATACTGTGAAGATTAAAAAGAATGATGCATGTAGAAGACCTAGCTTCATTTGCAGAGTTAATTAATCTATCTCAGAATTATTAATATTGTGTGGACATGTGAGTTAATAGTGAAACCCCAAAGTCAGTGAGTATTTGTACAGTTTTTTTTAAATGGGCTATATTTAGTTTTATACTGTGAAATATTGTGCTGTATTTGTCAAGATTACCTGTTTCAACATTGTATGACATGAGAGGTAAATTTTCAAAATAATTATTCCTCTTTACTAACTTTAATAACTTGAATGAGGAAGGTCATCTTAAATTAAACGATGTGGGTAGAGAATAGTGAAGAATTTGAGGATTCAGATGTGTAGTGTGCAGCTGTTGAGGACTTTTCCTGAGGTGTCTTCAAGTTGTCACTCGGCTTCTCATAAAAGATTTCTCCATAGGTTACATAATTGTCTCCTGAGTTATAAATTCTAACAAGTGTAAAGTGTTGTACAAATAGCAAGTCTTACTTACGATGATGAGTGTGCTAGAGTTTTGTGGAAATTCAAATTATCGATCATTCTGAGAAGTAGTCAAATCAAAATGGAAATTTCAAATATTTTAATGTTAAAAGGGAAACATTTTTGACTTAACGAGATGTTGAACACCACACCAGAAAAGAAGGGAAGATTTAGCAGACGTGTTGCTGGCCATCTGGTGTATTCAAAACACTTGAAATTTGTCAGAACCAAATGAACGTGGATCATGCCTTCTTCCTAGGCTGGCTATGCTCTGCGTGTAAAACATAGAAGGAACTTGCTCCTCATTTCACATCATGACTCAAGTCAAAGCATTGTCACTTATAGAAGAGGAATATATCCGTTCTCTACTCTTTCCAATCATCTCTGGGCCAACTTTGAGCTTCACAAAGTGGAAACTGTGTGGTTTTTGTAGGATGCTTTGTTAAGCAATTAAATATTTCCAGAGCCATAAAAATATACAAAGTTTCTAGCTCAATATGATAATATTAATTTCAGAAGGTCCTTATATTCATCTTAGCCAAGGATTTATCTAGTTAATCCTTTGGTTAGCTGCTGATTTATTCCATTTATTCATCCATTTGGTACCAAAGTTTCTGTTCTTCTCAGTCTAATCAATCAGAAATGTTGTCTACTACATAAAATTATTTTGATAATCTGTCAGTTACTGACTCTATTTTAGACTGACAATGCTAACAGATTTGCCCCAGGTTAGTTCTCCTAATTGTTTTGATAAAATAGTATATCATAATTTTTCCACATTTTAATGGATTTATTAAAGTTTGACAGAGATCTGAAAATCAATAAAAAGTCTTAATTTTATAGATAAGAAAACTCATTCATTTAACAAATACTTACTATGCATCTATTTTTAAAACTTGTTATTTTGAAATAATTTTGGACTTACAGAAAATTGCAAAGATAGTACTGTGAGTTCCTGTATGCCCTTCACAGAGTTTTCTTAAATGTTATCTTCTATGAGCATGATAAATTTATCAAAAGTAAGATAGTATATCACAAATTTACGAAACTCATACTTTATTCACTTATTACCAGTTTTTGCACTGTCCTTTTACTGTTCCAGGGTCCAATCCAGGGCCTCACATCCAACCTGGAATTTAGTTGTCATGTCTCATTAGAGTCTTCCTTGGTCTGGGACAGTTCCTCACTCTTTCCTTGTCTCTCATGACCTCAGCAGCTTTAAAGAGTAGCAGTCACAATTCGGGTTTACCTGATGTTTTCTCATGGTTTGATTGAGGTTACCCTTTTTGTTCAGTGCATCATATCAGGTAATACACAATGTCTTATTACATCTTGATCACTTGGTTATGATGGTGTCTTCTGGGTTTCTTCACTATAAAGTTATGAATTTTCCCTTTGGAATTAATAAATATCCTGAGAGAGATACTTTGTGATTATGCAAATAGCTAGTTTCTCCTTTTCTCACTGACTTCAGCATCTATTAGTGGATCTTGCCTACAGTGATTTTACTTTGGTGTTTGCTTCATGGTAATTTTATATTTCTCTCAATCCTTCTACTTTCATTAACTGAAAATTTTCTGTAATGAATCTCTTTATTTAATAAATTATATATATATATATCAGTATTAACACAAGCATATTTATGTTATCTTATGACTTACTATTACTATTCAGTTTCTTAATCAAATTGTTTCAGTTCTGGCTACTGGGCATTCCTTCAAGTTGGCTCTTATCTCCTTTCAACATGCCACCATTACTTTTGTGTGTGTGTGTGTGTGTGTGTGGCACGTGGGTCTCTCACTGTTATGACCTCTCCTGCTGTGGAGCACAGACTCCAGACGCGGAGGCTCAGCGGCCATGGCTCACGGACCCAGCCACTCTGCAGCATGTGGGATCTTCCCAGACCGGGGCACGAACCCGTGTCCCCTGCATCGGCAGGCGGACTCTCAACAACTGTGCCACCAGGGAAGCCCCACAATTACTTTTTAAGCTCTTCCTTACTTTCTGACACCAAAAGGTCTTCCAGGTTCATCTTGTATTTTTGCTGTCCCAGCCCTGGAATCAATCACTTCTCTAAGGAATTCTGGTTCCTTCTACTAGAAAACAGTATTAGAAACCAAGATATAGGTGCTAGAATTATCACCCATGAAGTGCTAGAAACTTGATGAATTATAGTGAACAAACAGATCAAAACTCCTGCTCATATGGAGCTTGCTTCTAGTGTGGAGTGTAAAGGGTCATCTTCTGAAAAAATGTGCTAAATGCTAAGGGTAAAACTCAGCAGGAAGAAAGGAAACAAATGTGCTGGAGACAGAGGGGATGTTGATGGAGATCAGAATGCAACATTAAAAAGAGAGATTAGATTGTGCCTTATTGAAAAGGTGACATTTGAGCAAAGACTTGAGGAGGTAAGGAAGTTATCTTGGTCAGCTTGGGCTGCTATAACAAAATATCATAGACTGGATGGATTAAAAAACAGACACTTATTGCTGACAATTCTGGAGGCTGGGAAGTCCAAGATCACAGTGCAGGCAGATTCAGTTCTTGGCGAGGGCCCTCTTTCTGGCTTGCAGACAGCCACTGTCTCATTGTTGGCTCACACAGCCTTTCCTCAATGCATACAATTGGAGGGAGATCACTGTCTTCTTAAAAGGCCACTGATACCATGCTGAAGGCCCCACCCTCATGACCTATCTAAAACTAATTACATCCCAGAGCCCACACCTCCAAATACTATCACATTAGGAGTTAGGGCTTCAATAAATGAATTTTGGGAGGACACAAATATTCAGTCCATAACATAAATTGACTGCCAAATATCTGGGAAAATTGCATTCAAGGAAGAGAAAGTCAGTGGAAAGCGATTAAGCATGAGAAGCACTCTGTGGTCTAAGAACGCCAGGAAGGCCAATGTGACTGGAGGGAAAAGACCAGAAGAAGAGGCCCAACAGGTAAAATAAAGGATCAGGTAGAGACAAATGACCTGGAGCCCTTGAGGTCACTGTAACCCTGGAAATTTTGAGCATAGGAGTGATCAGATTGAGAATGATCAGTGAAGTGGTGAGGGCGAGGGTAGGTTGACCAGGGGATTGCAGGAACCCAGGTGAAAGATGAGGGCAGCTCAGGTCAAGGTGGTGGCAAAGGAGGTTATCAGAAATAGTTGGATATTTTACATATTTTGATGTATAGTCAACAGAGTTTCCTGTTGCGTTAGATGTGAGATGTATGAAAAAGAGAGTTGAGGTTTTTGTTTGAGCAGCTAGGAAGATGGACTTCTCATCAACTGAAATGAGGAAGACTTTATGGAAAGCAGTTTTGGGTGAAGGATAAGAGCCTCCATTTTCTTACTTCTTAAAAGTATCCCTCTCACAATGTTGTTCTCGTGATCAAAAGACAAAATGTTGCCAAGGTGCAGAGCATGGAGTCTGGCATATAGGGAGAGCTAAATAGATGTTAGAATTGTTTTCCTATTCATTGGTGATATGTTCATCATCATTGGTGACATCAATGTCATCACCTTTGAGATGTCCCAGGGTCTATGGCAGGAGAAGAGAGATAGGTGGAAAGGGCTGGGTGTTTTCAGAAACAAGTAACTGGTTTAACCCCTTAATTTTACAAAAGAGAAAAGTTTGAACTGAACTAGTGAAAAACTCTTCCATGACTCACCAGTTTCTCTTTTTCCTTAGAGTAGACTTTGATAGGAAAATTGATGTTTATGTATTAAAGCTACTGAGATTGTGAGATAGTGTTAAAGCAGTATGAGCTTAACCCATCATGACTAACAAACATAGTAAGCCATCGTATAAGGTGGTTTCCTGATGTCCAGCTTAGAACCCCTTTGATGATGCCATGATATATGATTATGCAGTCTAAAATACTCCTCAATAAATTATGATGAAAATAGATAAGATGGTGTATATGAAGAAGGCAAAGCTTGGGAGAAATGGTAATCAAGACCACAAATATTTTAGGGGATGGGGATGGTAAAAAATTTGCTTGTGACAATTATCAATTCATTACCATGCAAGGGGTATCCATCCAGGAGTTAGGGTATGGGATATTGTGAAATTCAGGAGGAAAGCCCTCAATGCTCTTATCTGAACTCCAGGTGAGCTGCTTCTGGGGAAAGCAACTTCATCTTTACTTTGGACAACTGTGCAATTCCAGAGTGAGGTGAACTTAAATAGGAGCATTATCTGAGAACTGTTACAAGACATTAGAAATCTTTCTGTTTTAGCTTTTCTTTCATCAATATATGCATCCATATAGTTTAAGAGAACCATTTTTACAAGGCTTATTATTGAAAAACTACTGTCTAATATACTCTCAATATCCTATTCTACAAAGCCCTTACATTTTTAAATGTTTCTTTTGGTTTTTATTTTTATAACTCTATATAACATGTTTATACTGCCACTTCTTGATTTTTTAGTTTTTGACATTATGTTTGAGAAGATAAAGTTTTAACTCACTCCTGCTGCCACCAACACACACACACACATGCACACACACACACACACACACACACACACACACACACACACCATTTCCTCAACTCCAATGCTCTTAATATAATTTTAACGTATTTTAGTTTAAACCAGTATTTATTATTTACCTCATTACTATTATGTAAATGTCATTCATAGATGAGCCAACTGGCATAGTACAGTTACTTTTCCTTTTTAGCATTAATTGTCATCCCCAAAGTTAATTGTCTTGTTTTCAGTTGCTTAGTTTCTTATGAATTTATCACTTATTCCAACCCTAACCCTCCCCAAATGTCTAAATTTCGTTAAGATACATCAATTCCATGATCCTAAAGGAAGCTCTCCAGGAGATTTCAGGCCTGCTTCAGTGTCCTAGGGGCATCCCAGCTGCACCTGCCCTTCCCCCTCAGTGTCCTGAGGATGCCCTGGGCCATGGACTCACGTGACTTCCTTATGTACTGGAAGCCTAGGTATCATTACTGAATCACTCTCTTGTTTTGGTACAGCTCTTTTTCGAGTTGCTTCCTGAGAAAAGGGAGGTACCTTTATTCAACTCTCATGTTTAATAGACAGTTTTTCTGGGTTTAAGTTTGGAAGTTATTTTCCTTCAGAATTTCAAAAGTTTTGTTGTGTTGTTTTCAACTTTCATTTTTGCCATTGAGAAGTACAAAGCCATTTTCATTCTTAATCCTTTGCAACTGACATATTTTTTCTTTCTCTTAAAAACGTAGGATACTTCCCAGAATTGTGATATTTTACAAGGTTAGGCTTAATTTTTAAAAATCAATTGTGTGGGCTTCTTTATCAGCATTTACAGTTTGAAATTCATGTCCTTTAATTTTGGGAAATTTCTTTGCAGATTTGAAAAATCATCTTCTACTCTCTTAATGTTCTTGCTTTCCAAAACTCCTTTTATTTGAATGTTGGTCCTCCCAAATTGATCCTCTAATTTTTTTTATCTTTTCTCTCCTATTATCCATACATTTGGCTTTTTGTTCTACATTCAGGGAAATTTCCTCATCTTATTTTCTAACATGTTGTGTTTTCTAAATATTTAATTTTAATTTACAAGAATCACAATTCTTGCCTTTTAAAAAATAGTATATTTTTAATCAACATTGTGTTCTTGTTTCATGGATGCAACACCTTCCCTTTTCTTTCTAGGGATACTATAGTAGTATAGTACAAGTATTCTATAATAGTGGTTTTATTATTATTGAGGTTTTATTTCCCTGTGTGGTTTCTCTTTTCTTTAAGTAGGGTTTTCCCTATTGATTGATAGGTTTTCATTTATATCTTTAATATAAGACGTCAAATATCTACACATATAAGTAGTCAGGTATTTACTCACTCTTGCTGTCTGCTCATGTTTAAGGATGGGCCACCAAGATAATGGTTGTTATATCTGTGCTTGGATGGTGGGCTATACAAAGTGCAAATGGGATGGACAACTTCACTGGGGAGCCCCAAATCTCTTTGTAGCTTTTCAGAATCCCTGCAGAAGTCTTTCTATCTCCTGCCTGGAATTATTAACCTATCTTACATATTTCTGGGTATCAAGTAGGGAAGAGGCTGGAGAACTCAACATTCAGTATATAAATATTCACTTAATGTCCCTGTTTTGAGAAGTATGCTCTGTTCCCTCTGCTCAACTGTTCCAGGAGCTCTTAGTCAAGTGACACCCAATGTTCTTCTCCTGAGAAGATAAGTTGGTGGGCTTCTGCTGGGTTCATCTTGTTGTGGGGTGTGTGTGTGTGTGTGTGTGTGTGTGTGTGTGTGTGTTTACAGGGGGAGAAGGGATAGCTGGTAAATAACAGTTTCTTAAACAGGGTTTTTACCAATTATTTTTATTATCTGCTTTCATTTGCAAAGCTACTTTCAAAGCTATTTTCTAGTTGGGTAGTTCTGAGAATGCTTCAGTCTTGAGCTGCTTCTATTATAAAATGGGAATAATATTTCCAGTTTTGCATAAAGGCATCTAGCACAGAGTAAACACATAGGAAATAACCAAAAAATGTTGGTTAATTTGGATGTTAGCTTAATACAAAATTGGTATTCACCAAAATTGCATCCCAATAATCACAACAATCTACAGGAGAGAATATGTATTTAAATTTTCATTTTATCTTGCTGGAAACTTGATGTCAATAGATTCTCCTTGAACTTGTAGAATAAAGCAAAGTACCCACTCTAGACACATCTGCATGGGACCTTTCCGGAGTGTCCAAGTTTGAGAAGCATTCCAACCATGCAGTGAGGGTCATCTATGGGCCCCTACACCTGTAAGGTCTCATCAGCACCTTAAGGCAAACTGTTGTAAACATGTTGTTTGCTTTTCTTCACTCCATGCTTATAAATATCTTTTGAGGTAGTTATAACAGCCCATTGCAATTGGTGCTTAAATGTGACCTAAACCAGGAATATTCACTCTACTAATGCCAGTAAATTACTGTGCAAAGTTATGCATAGTTGAAGGTTTTTCCCCTCAGAACCACTAGAATAAATACTGTTGTATGACAAACATTGAGTAGATGGCAACAATGAGCTTTGGGGAAAGTTGGGGCAAAGGTGTTCTGCGGGATGAGTAGAAAATGCCAGGCTAATATGTCTCAAGTTAGCCCCACTGAAAAGTCTCCATACTTTAGTGCACAGATTCACATTAAAGACATTACAATAAACCTACATTGTTGGCCTTTCATGGGGTTGTTTGCTAATTTAAAGCAGAGGTTGGATAAGGATTGGCTTAAAGTGTATTCTAGGCTGTTCAGCTTCCCACCATGACTTGTCCATAGTAATTCCTAGGGAAAGCAAGCAAACGCTTTAAACCACACCCCACCCTCCACCACACTTACAATTTCCACTTCCTAGAAATTGTATAAACCTGAATTAAGAAAGACCAGTTAGATTCAAGATGGCGGAGGAGTAGGAGGACGTGGAATTCATCTCTCTCCATGGATGCATCAGGAATACATCTATAGATGCAACAATTCTCACAGAACACTGGCTGAAAACTAGCAGAAGAACTTGGACACCAGAAAGGACTATAAAGATCCATGCATAACTGGGTAGGATGGAAAAAATGAAGGGAGAAAGAGGAGGAGAGGAAGCAGGACAGGACCTGCACCCCAGGAGGTGGGAGCTGAAGCAGAGGAGAGATTCCCAAATTTGGGGAAACCCCATCTCCAATGGGGAAATCAATTGGGACAGAAGGGAAGCATTTGAGACTGTTGAAAGTGGGTGAAGCGGCTGATCTGTGACAGACTGGACAGAGTGAGAAATATACAGACGGTCTGTACTGTGGCCCAAAGTGCCCCGGACTGGGACATGCTTCACAGGTGTGCAAGGGGGCTGGGAGGTGGAACATGGGGATTGGACAACAGGCCTGGAGCAAGAAATTGCTGTTGGCTGTGGGGAGATGGACTGAGGGAGGAAATCCACAGCAGGGAATGCCTACAAGGAAGACTGGACTGCCATGGAAGCAGGGTGCTATTGCTGAGTCATTCAGGGGAAGGAGCCACTATTGTAACCTCTCTCTTCCCACACACCAGCACTGATTGCCAAGTAATTTAAAAAGCTCCCTCAGAGCTTGCCCTCACATGCCTTATGCTGGGCACCAGAAAAGACCGTCACTAGGGCCATATCTCTTTCACCCGTGGCTGCCGGCTTCCCTGTGCATTTGGTGCTGCAGGGGCTTCCGTGATCCAAGCAGTTATACCGCATCTGCACCCTGTCCTAACTGTGGCAGAACCAAGAGCTCCAAGGCAGCCACAGGACCAGACTCCTATGGGTGGACCACATGCAGAGGTGGGGATAAAACTAAACTGAACCCCAGGGATGGGGTGTCTAAGGAAGAAGACCGAAAATCTTTCCATCAGCTGTACAAGCTGCTGATTAAATGCCTGCAATCAGCTAGGTAGACCCTGCATCTGCAGAATATCTGAGTAGACAATGAGTGTTCCCACATATGAAAACAGTCTAGTTCTGGCTGCTGTGGACTTTGGGGACAGCACATGTAGGAATTGGGCAAGATCGGAGTCTGAGTGGCACCCACAGGGACCTCAGCACATCCAGAGACCAGCCCAGAGGCAGAGGAGAGCCTCTTGGGGAGGCAGAGGTGGGCTGTGGCTCACAGGGTGTGCAAGGACACTTACAGCAGAGACCCCAGGGAAACATAATAATTACGATTAATTTTATTATGATTTGATTCATTCTAGTGTTGGTTCTGGCTTTTTGTTCATTTTTCCTTTCTTTTTTGTTTGTTGTTTTAGTTTTTTTTTAATTTATTTAGTCTTTAGGGATCTCTGTGTTTTTTAACATATTTTTAATTTATATTTTTTTATATATATTTCTATTTTTACTTTGCTTTTCTGTTGTTCTGTGTTTTTTACCTTATTTTTTTCTTCTTCTTTTTCTTTAATACATTTAAAAAATATTTCCATTTTTACTTTGCTTTTCCATTTTCCTGTGTTTTTTCCATTTTTAATTTATTTTATTATTATTTTTCTTCAACCATTTTTATTGGTTTGCTCTGTTTCCTTGTTTATTCTTCACTTGGCTTACTGCTTTGGCTTTGTTTCTAGGTTATGTGTTTTTGTAAGTTTTAATCCTAAGTGTTTGATTTTGAGTTATTCTATTTGTCTGGTGGTTCTCTTGCTTTCTGTTTTATTTATTTCTGGTTTTTTTCTTTTATGTGTGTGTGTTTCCTTGTTTCTGTTTTTGTTTGTTTGATTTTACTTTTTACCATTTGTCTGGGGTTTTGTTAGTCTTTTTTTTTTTTTTTTTAAATTCCCTTTATTGCTGGGATGAACAATTTGTGGGGTCTATTTTCCTCAACCAGAAGTCAGGCCTGAGGCTCTGGGGTGGGAGTACCAAGTCCAGGATGCTGGACCAATAGAGAATTCCCGGCCCCGGGGAATATTAATCGCCAAGAGCTCTCATGGAATACTCTATTTGAATCCAAGACCCTGCTCCACCCACCAGCCAGCAGCTCCCAGAACTGGATCCCTCACACCAAACAACAAATTAGACAGGAACGCAAACTCACCCATCAGCACACAGACTACCTAAAGTCATACTGAGCTCACAGACACCGCAAAACACACCACCTGACACAGCCTTGCTCATCAGAGGGAGGAGACTTAGCTCCACCCACCAGAACACAGGCACCAGTCCCTCCCATCAAGAAGCCTTACACAAGCCACTAGACCAACCTCAACACCAGGGATAGGAAACAGAAGCAAGAGGAATGACTACCCTGGAGCCCGGGAAAAGGAGACATCAAATATAAATTAGACAAATGAGAAGACAGAAAAATATCTAGCAGACAAAGGAGCAAGATAAAAAACCACATGAACAAATAAATGAAGAGGAAGTAGGCAAACTCCCTGAAAAAGAATTCAGAGTAATGATAGTAAAGATGATGCAAAATCTCAGAAATACAATAGAGAAAACACAAGAAACATTTAACAAGACCTAGAAGAATTAAAGAGCAAACAAACAGTAATGAACAACACAATAACTGAAATTAAAAATACTCGAGAAGGAATCAATAGCAGATGGCTTCACAGGTGAATTCTATCAAACATTTAGAGAAGAGCTAACACCTATCCTTCTCAAACTCTTCCAAAATATAGTAGAGGGAGGAACCCTCCCAAAACCATTCTATGAGGCCACCATCACCCTGATACCAAAACCAGACAAGGATGTCACAAAGAAAGAAAACTACAGGCCAATGTCACTGATGAACATAGATGCAAAAATCCTCAACAAAATACTAGCAAACAGAATCCAACAGCACATTAAAAGGATTATACACCATGAATAAGTGGGGTTTATCCCAGGAATGCAAGGATTCTTCAATATATGCAAATCAATCAATGTGATACACCATATTAACAAATTGAAGGATAAAAACCATATTAAAAACTCAATAGATGCAGAAAAAGCATTTGACAAAATTCAACACTCATATATGATAAAAACTCTCCAGAAACTGGGCATAAAGGGAAACTACCTCAACATAATAAATACCATATGTGACAAACCCACAGCCAACATCATTCTTAAAGGTGAAAAATTGAAAACATTTCCTCTAAGATCAGGAACAAGACATGGGTGCCCACTCTCACCACTATTATTCAAAATAGTTTTGGAAGTTTTATCCTTGGCAATCAGAGAAGAAAATGAAATAAAAGGAATCCAAATTGGAAAAGAAGAAGTAAAATTGTCACTGTTTGCAGATGACATGATACTATACATAGAGAATCCTAAAGATGCTACCAGAAAACCGCTAGAGCTAATCAATGGATTTGGTAAAGTAGCAGGATGCAAAATTAATGCACAGAAATCTGTTACAATCCTATACAATAAAAATAAAAACTAAGAAAAAGAAATTAAGGAAACAATCCCATTTACCATTGCAATATAAAGAATAAAATACCTAAGAATAAACCTACCTAAGGAGGCAAAAGCCCTTATGCAGAAAACTATAAGACACTGATGAAAGAAATTAAAGATGATACAAATAGATGGAGAGATATACCATGTTCTTATATTGGAAGAATAAACACTGTGAAAATGACTATACTACCCAAAGAAATCTACAGATTCAGTGAAATCCCTATCAAACTACCAATGGCATCCTTCACAGAATTAGGACAAAAAATTTTACCATTTGTGTGGTAACACAAAAGACCCCGAATTGCCAAAACAATCTTGAGAGAGAAAAACAGAGCTGGAGGACTCAGGCTCCCTGATATCAGACTATACTCCAAAGCTACAGTAAACAAGACAGTATAGTACTGGCACAAAAACAGAAAAACAGATCAATGGAACAGGATAGAAAGCCCAGCAATAAACCCATGCATGTACGGTCACCCTATCTTTGACAAAGGAGGCAAGAATATACAATGGAGAAAAGTCAACCTCTTCAATAAGTGGTGATGGAAACTGGACAACTACATATAAAAGAATGAAATTAGAACAGTTCCTAGCACCATACACAAAAATAAACTCAAAATGGATTAAAGACCTAAAAGTAGGGCCACACACTACACAACTCTTAGAGGAAAACATAGGCAGAACACTCTATGACAGAATTCACAGCAAGATCATTTTTGACCCACCTCCTAGAGAAATGGAAATAAAAACAACAACAAAAAAAAACCCAAATGTGACCTAATGAAACTTAAAACCTTTTGCACAGCAAAGGAAACCATAAACAAGATGAAAAGACAACCATCATCATGGGAGAAAATATTTGCAAAAAAAAACAACCAACAGAGGATTAATCTCCAAAATATACAAGCAGCTCATGCAGCTCAATATCAAAAAAACAAACAGCCCAATCAGCAAATGGACAGAAGACTTAAATAAGCATTTCTCCAAAGAAGACATACAGATTGACAACAAACACATGAAAAGATGTTCAGTGTCACTAATCATTAGAGAAATGCAAATCAAAACTACAATGATGTATCACCTCACACCAGTCAGAATGGCCATCATCAAAAAATCTGGAAACAATAAATGCTGGAGAGGGTGTGGAGGAAAGGGAACTGACCTGCACTGTTGGTGGGAATGAAAATTGAGAGAGCCACTATGGAGAACAATATGGAGGTTCCTTTAAAAACTAAAAGTAGAACTACCATATGACCCAACAATCCCACTACTGGGCACATACCCTGAGAAAACCATAATTCAAAAAATATATGTACCTCAATATTCATAGCAGCACTATTTACAATAGCCAGGACATGGAAGGAACCTAAATGTCCATTGACAGTTGAATGGATAAAGAAGATGTGGCACATATATACAATGGAATATTACTCAGCCATAAAAAGGAATGAAACTGAGTTATTTGTAATGAGGTGGATGGACCTAGAGTATGTCATACAGAGTTCAAGTAAGTCAGAAAGGGAAAAACAAATACTGTGTGCTAATGCACATATATGGAATCAAAAAAAAACGGTTCTGATGAGCCTAGTGACAGGGCAGGAGTAAAGACACAGAGGTAGAGAACAGACGTGAGGACACGGGGGGGAAGGGGAAGGTTGAACGAAGTGAGAGTGTAGCATTGACATGTATACACTACCAAATGTAAAATGGATGGCTAGTGGGAAGCTATTGCATAGCACAGGGTAAGCAGCTCAATGCTTTATCATGATCTAGAGGATAGGAGGGTGGGTGGGAGGGAGGCTCAAGATGGAGGGGATATGGGGATATATGTATGCATATAGCTGATTCACTTTGTTGTACAGCAGAAACTAACACAACATTGTAAAGCAATTATGCTCCAATAAGGATATTTAAAAATTTTAATACCAGAAAAAGAAAAAAAGACCGTTTAGTCTTTCCTGAAGTTATAATCTGAGTCAAAATGGTCCATCCATTGTCTTGGGAACCTACTATGTGGAGTGAAACCCTCATGTGCTAAAGTCCCAATATAGGGCTCAGGCAACTTCTCTATCTTGATTTCCATCATTTTTTCTAGGACCTACATGCCCTTGTAGGACCACATGTTCCTGTTTTATTGCTTCAGTCAATCCTCCCCTATAAACATTGTACATTCCAGCCTCTTCCATTCCTAAATTTCTGCAAGATTACTGATGGCACAAATCAGGATTTGTGCTAATAAAGTGATTCTCCTGTTGTCTTCATCCTAAAACATGTTTCTCCTATTGTTTTAGTCAATCTTAGATGAAACTACAAACCAAACATACCAAGACACATACATTTCTATGCCATGGGCTGCCTTGGTTTTCAGAAATCTAAGTGCAGATTTGACAAATCAATGACTGGAAAATTTTCAGGTAGATTTGAAAAATGCAAATTGCATATTATATCAAAATTATTTTAACATGGCTATATTTATGATTAATTCAGGGTCACTTTTTCTACTTTGGAGAGTTCCAACATTTATGAAAATCAAAGAAAAATTAGTCATTGCAAATAGATGAAAACAGTTAAAGCCAGGCAGTTGGTTGAGTGGTTAGGTCTATGCTGAATATGGCAGTGGTAACACTTGTCAGTCAGGAACGTCACTCCGCACAGGGGCAGGAGGAGTTTACAAAATGCACTTTCTGGGCTTCCCTGGTGGTGCAGTGGTTGAGAGTCCCCCTGCCGATGCAGGGGACACGGGTTCGTGCCCCGGTCCGGGAAGATCCCACATGACGCGGAAAGGCTGGGCCCATGAGCCATGGCTGCTGAGCCTGCGGGTCCAGAGCCTGTGCTCCTCAACGAGAGAGGCCACAGCAGTGAGAGGCTCACGTACCGAAAAAAAAAAAAAAGGACTTTCTGTCTTCTTCCCCAACATTTCTCTAATTTGCCTGACCTGTTTTCCAGGAGGACCTCCCTGTTATCACTACCTCATTCATTTTTACTCTGTTTCTCTTTATGAACTGATTTCTCACTGCTTCTTCATGGATGATAAACTCATCCTCTTGTGAGAAGTATAGAAATCTTGAGCTAGGAGAACAAAGGAAGATATCCTTGTAATTCTCTGAAGAGCTGAGACATCAGGCATGTGCCCTCAAGGCAGGATAGCAGACCAGTGAGTGAAAAGTCTTGAGAACTCTCAATTATAGGCAGGCAAAAACTTCCCCTTGGGCTAAAAAGTCAAATAGCTTCCAACTCCACAAAGTATGGGTTAGGGTGGGGGTGGCACTGAGGTGTGGAGCTTCCCAATACAAACACTGCAGATCAAGAGAAGCTTCCAGTACAGACTTGTGGTTGCCAAGGGGGAGGGATGGATTGGGAGTTTTGGATTAGCAGATGCAACCTATTATATATAAGATGGGTAAACAACAAGGTCCTACTATATAGCACAGGGAACTATACTCATAATCCTGTGATAAACCATAATGGAAAAGAATTTGAAAAAGAATGTGTATATATATGTGTAAATGAGTCACTTTGCTGTAAAGCAAAAATTAACACAACATTGTAAATCAACTATACTTCAATAAAATTAAAAAATATAGAAGCATGGGGGGACGAGGGGAAGATGGCGGAAGAGTAAGATGCAGAGATAACCTTCCTACCCACAGATACACCAGAAATACATCTAACGTAGAAAAACTCCTACAGAACAGCTACTGAATGCTGGCAGAAGACCTCAGACCTCCCAAAAGGCAAGAAAGTCCCCACGTACCTGGGCAGGACAAAAGAAAAAAGAATAAACAGAGACAAAAGGATAGGGACGGGACTGGCACCAGTGGGAGGGAGCTGTGAAGGAGGAAAGGTTTCCACACACTAGGAAGCCCCTTCACGGGCGGAGACTGTGGGTGGCAGAGGGGAAACCTTCGGAGCCGCAGAGGAGAGAACAGCAACAGGGTTGCGGTGGGCAAAGCGGAGAGATTCCTGCACAGAGGATCAGTGCCGACCGACACTCACCAGCCTGAGAGGCTTGCCTGCTCACATGTCGGGGCGGGCAAGGCTGGGAGCTGAGGCTCAGGCTTCGGTTGGAGCGCAGGGAGAGGACTGGGGTTGGCGGCTTGAACACAGCCTGCAAGGGGTTAGTGCACCACGGCTGGCCAGGAGGGAGTCCGGGGAAAAGTTTGGACCTGCTGAAGAGGCAAGGGACTTTTTCTTCCCTCTTTGTTTCCTAGTGAGCGAGGAGAGGGGATTAAGAGCGCTGCTTAAAGGAGCTCCAGAGACGGGCTCAAGCCGCGGCTAAAAGCGCGGACCCCAGAGACGGGCCTGAGACGCTAAGGCTGCTGCTGCCACCACCAAGAAGCCTGTGTACAAACACAAGTCACTATCCACATCCACCTTCTGGGAAGCCTGTGTAGCCCGCCACTGCCAGGGTCCTGGGATCCAGGGACAACTTCCCCGGAAGAACGCACGGTGTGCCACAGGCTGGTGCAACATCACACTGGCCTCTGCTGCAGCAGGATCCCTCCGCACTCTGTGCCCCTACCTCCCCCCGGCCTGAGTGAGCCAGATCCCCCGAATCAGTGGCTCCTTTAACCCCGTCCTCTCTGAGCGAAGAACAGATGCCCTCCAGCGACCTACATGCAGAGGTGGGGCCAAATCTAAAGCTGAGCCCAGGGAGCTATGAGAACAAAGAAGAGAAAGGGAAATCTCTCCCAGCAGTCTCAGAAGCAGTGGATTAAAGCTCCACAATCAACATGATGTACCCTTCATCTGTGGAACACATGAATAGACAATGAATCATCCCAAATTGAGGAGGTGGACTTTGAGAGCAAGATTTATGATTTTTTCCCATTTTCCTCTTTTTGTGAGTGTGTTTGTCTATGCTTCTGTGTGAGATTTTGTCTGTATAGCTTTGATTCCACCATTTCTCCTACGGTTTTATCCGTCCGTCTTTTTGTTTGTTTGTTTGTTTTTCTTTAAAAAAATTTTTTTTCCTTAATACTTATTTTTTATTTTAATAACTTTATTTTATCTTACTTTATTTTATCTTCTTTCTTTCCTTCCTTCCTTCTTTCTTTCTTTCTTTCTTTCTTTCTTTCTTTCTTTCTTTCTTTCTTTCTTTCTTTCTTTCACTTTTCCTCCCTTTTATTCTGAGCCGTGTGCATGAAAGGCTCTTGGTGCTGTAGCCAGGAGTCAGTGCCGTGCCTCCTGAGGTGGGAGAGCCAACTTCAGGACACTGGTCCACAAGAGACCTCCCAGCTCCACATAATATCAAATGGCGAAAGTTTTCCAGAGATCTCCATCTAAACACCAGCACCCAGCTTCACTCACCAATCAGCAAACTACAGTGCTGGACACCCAATGCCAAAAAACTAGCAAGAGAGGAACACAACCCAACCCATAGCAGAGAGGCTGCCTAAAATCAAAATAAATCCACAGACAACCCACAACACACCAACAGACATGGACCTGCCCATCAGAAAGACAAGATCCAGTGTCATCCACCAGAACACAGGCACTAGTCCCCTCCACCAGGAAGCCTACGCAACCCACTGAACGAATTTTAGCCACTGGGGACACATACTAAAAACAACAGGAACTACAAACCTACAGCCTGCAAAAAGGAGACCTGAAACACAGTAAGATAAGCAAAATTAGAAGACAGAAAAATACACAGCAAATGAAGGAGCAAGATAAAAAAACATGAGACCTAAAAAATGAAGAGGAAATAGGCAGTCTACCTGAAAAAGAAGTCAGAATAATGATAGTAAAGATGATCCAAAATCTTGGAAATAGAATAGAAAAAATGCAAGAAACATTTAACAAGGACCTAGAAGAACTAAAGATGAAACAAACAATTATGAAAAACACAATAAATGAAATGAAAAATACTCTAGATGGGATCAATAGCAGAATAACTGAGGCAGAACGGATAAGTGACCTGGAAGATAAAATAGTGGAAATAACGACTGCAGAGCACAATAAAGAAAAAAGAATGAAAAGAACTGAGGACAGTCTCAGAGACCTGTGGGACAACAGTAAATGCATCAACATTCGAATTATAGGGGTTCCAGAAGAAGAAGAGAAAAAGAAAGGGACTGAGAAATTATTTGAAGAGATTATAGTTGAAAACTTCTCTAATATGGGAAAGGAATTGTTAATCAAGTCCAGGAAGCACAGGGAGTCCCATATAGGATAAATCCAAGGAGAAATACGCCAAGACACATTAATCAAATGGTCAAAAATTAAATACAAAGACATATTAAAAACAGCAAGGGAAAAATAACACACAAGGGAATCCCCATAAAGTTAACAGCTGATCTTTCAGCAGAAACTCACTCAAAGGGGGAATAAAAAAATACCTAGAAACACATGACAACGGAGACATGACGACCGAAAACCTATGGGATGCAGCAAAAGCAGTACTAAGAGGGAAGTTTATAGCAATACGATCCTACCTAATGAAACAGGGAACATCTCAAATAAACAACCTAACCTTGCACCTAAAGCAATTAGAGAAAGAAGAACAAAAAACCCGCAAAGTTAGCAGAAGGAAAGAAATCATATAGATCAGATCAGAAATAAATGAAAAAGAAATGAAGGAAATGATAGCAAAGATCAATAAAATTAAATGCTGGTTCTTTGAGAAGATAAAAAAACTTGCTAAACCATTAGCCAGACTCATCAAGAAAAAAAGGGAGAAGATCAAATCAATAGACTTAGAAATGAAAAAGGAGAAGTAACAACTGACACTGCAGAAATACAAAAGATCATGAGAGATTACTACAAGCAACTCTATGCCAATAAAATGGACAACCTGGAAGAAATGGACAAATTCTTAGAAATGCACAGCCTGCCAAGACTGAATCAGGAAGAAATAGAAAATATGAACAGACCAATCACAAGCACTGAAATTGAAACTGTGATTAAAAAATCTTCCAACAAACAAAAGCCCAGGACCAAATGGTATCACAGGCAAATTCTATTTAACATTTAGAGAAGAGCTAACACCTATCCTTCTCAAACTCTTCCAAAATATAGCAGAGGGAGGAACACTCCCAAATTCATTCTACGAGGCCACCGTCACCCTGATACCAAAACCAGACAAGGAAGCCATATGACCCAGCAATCCCACTACTGGACATATACCCTGAGAAAAACATAATTCAAAAAGAGTCATGTACCAAAATGTCCATTGCAGCTCTATTTACAATAGCCTGGAGATGGAAACAACCTAAGTGTCCATCATCAGATGAATGGATAAAGAAGTTGTGGTCCATATATACAATGGAATATTACTCAGCCACAAGAAGAAATTGAGTTATTTGTAATGAGGTGGATGGACCTGGAGTCTGTCATACAGAGTGAAGTAAGTCAGAAAGAGAAAGACAGGTACCGTATGCTAACACATATATATGGAATTTAAGAAAAAGAAAATGTCATGAAGAACGTAGGGGTAAAACAGGAATAAAGACACAGACCTACTAGAGAATGGACTTGAGGATCTGGGGAGGGGGAAGGGTAAGCTGTGACAAGGCAAGAGAGTGACATGGGCATATATACACTACCAAGTGTAAGATAGATACCTAGTGGGAGGCAGTGGCATAGCACAGGGAGATCAGCTAGGTGCTTTGTGACCACCTGGAGGGGTGGGATAGGGAGGGTGTAAGGGAGGGAGATGTAGGAGGGAGGAGATATGGGAACATATGTATATGTATAACTGATTCACTTTGTTATAAAGCAGAAAGTAACACACCATTGTAAAGCAATTATACTCCAATAAAGATGTTAAAAAAAAGAAAAAATAGAAGCATAAAAAAAGCAAAACTTCCACAGATTTGGGGATTTTTCTAAACACCCCTCTGAAATCCTGTTATCAACATCTTTTTCCATAAGATCATGAATAAAGACACATGCAAAAATTAGATCAAATGAGATCAGCAGCAGGAGCTGGTTCTATATTTCACTTGGGCTGAGCAGCTTGTTCCTTGTTCTGGTCAAGTCTGGTTAACACCAATTCTAAGAGGTGTCTCTAATTCACTGTCTATTTTCACATAAGAACAAGAGGTTAGGTAACATAGCTAATTGGAGTGAGATAAAAACATAAGCAGTGAACAGGGGTACACTTTGGTGCCAATCTGGCTTCTCTTGTTCACATAATAAAAATAGCACCTAGTAAATCTCTTCCTTGAACTTAAGGCTTGTAGTTTGGCAGGCCTTGGTGTTTGTATAACCCTTTCTGCCTCAAAAGAGAGCTACACTGAAGGAATTTTGGCCTTGTTAGTGTCAGGAAATGGAACTCAGAAGCCTAAAGAGTTACTTCACATTAGTCTCACAAGAAAATTTACTGAAAATTGCATCCTGTCCTTAAATAAGATGTAAGTGCCCAGGTCCAGAAAAATCTCCAAATATTGAAGCCCATTTTAGAACATATTTAGGGAGGATTCTTTTAGCACTGCCCAGCAGATGAGGGTAATCTCACAGCTGCTTTTATGGAAAAGTAAGGGCAGATGGTGTGCAGGAGGAGGGGGGAGGGGTGGTAAGCAGCCTGCAGTTGGGTAAGCCTGGCCACACTCATACACTCTGGGCAGCACAGGCTCTTTGCACATGAATGCTTCCTCCTTATCGGTGCAAAAGGGAAGAGAACAAGATAAATATTTACAGGAGCTGGGTTGTCCTGTGCCAGTCTCAGCCTACTGATAATGTTGTTACTGGCCAGAAATGCCTGGGGACACTCACCTAGGCTGTGGTTCCTTTCAGAACCATTGTTGTATCTGGGCTGGTCTTTGTGGTTCTTATGATTGCAAGACATCCTCAGCAACAACTATCAGGAAACTTTGAAGGAAACAAGGTCTGTTACTTACATGTCCTGGAGGGTACAGGCCTGGGGCCACATAGGGAGGTCTTCGGTAGAGAGAGCGTGCTGGTATAAGTTTCTGTCTTATTGGGGTCAATGGTCTGGGCCTAGGGTTTCAGGGCTCACCCTTCATTGGTGAATTTAAAACATAAGCATGGGAATTAAAGTGCAGGGAAGAAAAGAAAAGAAAAAAGTGGCCAAAAGATCAGTTATCTAAATCAAACAAAGTTCTCTAATTAAAGGGGCCTGGTGGGGAGGTGAGGTGGAGGGGGAGGCCTGGCTTTTCCTCTAGTCCTGTGGCTGGCAATGTATTTATTTAGATAGCCATCTTTGAAGTGGATGCTTAAGTCAGGCATTATGAAAAGAAAAAAAAAAAAAAAAAAAAAAAAAGAAAAGAAAAATAAAAACCAACTGTCAGGGCTTACACTACTTGGATATGAAGAAAGGAGAGGCATTTCATAGCATTATCTACCGAAATGGACCTGCTTGTGTCCCCCTAGAATTCATATGTTGAAATCTAATCCCCAGTGTGATAGTGTTAGGAGATAGGACCTTTGGAGGTGATTAGGTCACAGGGTGGAGCCCTCATGTATGGGATCAGTGCCCTTGTAGGAGAGACAGACCCCTTCTACCAGGTAAGGATGTAATGAGAGTTCAGCTGTCTGCAACCCAGATGAGAGACCTCACCAGAACCCAAACATCCTGACCCCAGTCTCCAGAACTATGAGAAGTAAGTTGTTGTTTAAGCCCAAACAGACTAAGATACGAGTCCAGTGGGATCTTAACTTTCCAGGTAGAATACATTATGCTATTTTTCAAACTTTCTTATACAAAATGGATTTCTAGTTTACAGGTTAGAAGATGTTCTATCTGTGCAGGAAGAGAAAAATATGCCATAACATGAAAAGAATTTCTAGAAAAAGTTATCTTGATGTGAATCATCTTTGAGGAAGGATGACCAGTTTAGAAATACTGGCAGGAGTAAACCATGGGAATGAAGAAAAGTTCTCTCCTGCCGCCTGACCTTTCTTGACAATTTGACTGGCCCAAGGGTGTCCCTGGGTTCTTGGGCACTCTGCAGTTCCCCTTGGCCTTCAGTTTGTTTCTTCTGTTTTCTAAACATCTCCAGGCCAGTACTCAGGTTAACCAACAAAAACCAGATTTTGAATGACTTAGGCCTCTCTTCCAATCCCTTCTTGCAGGCTTTAAAATCCAGTCTTGGGATTTGATGAGACCAATTCTTCCTTGTGGGTTTTGAATAAAGCAATGGAATGTTCTGCATCACTGAAGGAAAGACAGTCCTTCCAGCCTTCCCCCAGGAGCATGTAGGTCCCATGCCTTTCTTCAACATAAAACTCCAACAAGGCCTAAGGAAATTCTCAAAATTCTAAGGCTACCTAAGAGATTTCTGTATACAAAAAAGCTAAATTAGGCCCTAAAACATGTGACAAGAAACTTAGGTAAATCACTTCTGACCATATCTTTTCACAAGGAAGATGTTTACCAGCTTGTGTTACAATGTATCTATAACACTTTGAGTCTTCTCTGTCCCACATATGAGAAAAACATCGCCCCTGATGTCTCCCAACACTGGGCCTGGGGCAGTGAAAATGAGCAGAATCCAGGTCCCTTTCGGCCCATTTGTAAGAATCAGGTTTCACTGCCGAAAACAGAAGTCACTCCAGAGATATTACTCAGGAAATGGCTTAACACACAGAGTAGATACTTACACTTTAGGTGGAAGGAATGGGGTACAAGCTAGGCCTCCATGAAATACACCCTGGACATTACAGATCTCACTCACAAGGAAGTTACTTCCTCTGAGGCCACTAAAGCTGCCTCTGCGTCGCCCCTACAATTGCAGACTGGGTATCACAAAGCTGCATCAGGGCTGCTGCCTCTTCCTTCACTCTGGAGTCAGAGGAAGTGCCCTGGAAACCAGCTCCTGGAGAAATCCCTCCCCCTCACCCCGGGACCTTGCTCATCAACTGGACAGAGGTTGGCCTCTGTTGCAGTGTGTCTTTCAAATCTTAACTCAAGTTCATCTCACTGGCTGAGACTAATTAACACTCTGAATCCTAGCTGCCAGGGACTCTAAGAAACAGAGTTTTAAAATGTCCAACTTCCACAAATGTAAGTCAGGTGGAGTGCAAACTAGTCCATGGCATCTTCTACCTATTTTTCTTCTGCTTGAGGAATGAAAAAGCAGCAGCAGAAAGAAATGACAAGTGTGAGGTTCTCACAGCCAACCACACAACTCAGGATGAGCAGAGAGTTAGTCAAAGAACAGCAATAACAACAAAGCCAAATGGCAGTCCTGGGGCACCTTTACCTAACACTGCCCTGAGGTCAGGGAGGTGCAGAGCTGGGACCTTTGCCAGGACTCTGCCAAGATTCAAACTGTTGCCCACAGTGCCTCACTGATGAGTCCCCAGGATGGACCAGGACCCATCCCACTTTATTACAATTTATAATGAAGCTAGATTAGAGACAAAAAGGACTACCTGGGGTTTAATTGCTGCTGTAAAGACTCAAAGACTGATGGACTAAGAAGTAACTTCACATTTGCCAATAAACAAAGACAATAGCAATGCTGTCAAATATCTAAAATAACTGAACGGCAATGATTTTTTAAAATATATACATTTAAACTCAGGTTTTTGGATTAATATTTGACATTAAATTGTTTTCTCATATCAATGCATTTCTTATAACTAAATATTTTCTTTCATATGGCATATTTTAATTGATGGGTGATATAAGAAAGGTTAGTTCTATGACATGAGTTACCTAAAAACAGAGATGATGAGTGAGTAATGAAAATGACATTTCAACATCTTTGACTAATAAGCTACTGCCTTTCAATTCTTCTTTAAGATGAATGATGCTGCTTTCAAAAGAGAAACAAATACTAAGAGAATTATTTTCCAAACAGCATACTTAAGTAGGATCCTTGAAATTTCTGTCCAGTTGACTTATAACTAGAAAATTGTTTGATCTCTGTTCCTCCAAAGAATCCAGAATATTGCCTAGACAGCCAACAAGTGCACAGAAAAAAATACGAACCTGTTTGATGGGGACCCTCAGTTCTAGCAGAGGAGTTGGATCTGTGGCTTTAGTGACAAAGTATAACAGAGTCCTTTCTGAAATGCCTGCCTCAGAGGTTAGAGTTCCTCAAGATTTAGGGCTAAATGTTTCCCCAGAACCTCATTTCATTTTGGGAAAGATACCATCATTTGTGACCTGTGACCCTCTGTGAATCTGTCTACCTATTAACCCCACGTTGCATGGACTTCTTTCCTTAGTAGTCATGGCTTCCTTTGCTCTAGAGGGAATGTTAGGACTTGAGAAAATGGGGCCCATATATCGAAATACTTTTATTCTAACTTGCTCTCAGCCTGCAAACAAGGAGCACATTTCCTGGCACCTGCACAGGAACCCCAATGTAGCCAGATTAGACAAAGTTCAGCAAACAACTGGCTAACCCTTCATACAGGATGTTTTCTGGTGTTTTGTGTTGTTTTTTTCTAAAATCCCTTCCCTCTGCACATTCCTCACCCCTCTGATTTCTTTTGCTTTTATCTACCCCCTCTCCCAATGTCCTATTATCAAATTTCCTTTCTGGAACCAGTCAGTTCAAACTGGTTGCCTAGCACCTGCACATCCTCCCTATGCAGCGGAATCCCCATCTTATGCACTTTGGTGGGAGGCACGAACCTACTCCCACATCTATTCTGCAGAAGCTGGTTACACCTGGCGGTCTGTTTCAGCATTCTTTGCAGCAAGATGCAGGCTTTGGCCATCTCAGACACCCAGACTCTGAATTAGAAACAGTGAAGCAGGGAAGCAGGGCCACCAGCAACATTGGTGTCTGGCAAAATATGCAGAGAGATCAAGTTTCTGGAAGTATTAATCTCTTTGGGCTGCCATAACAAAAACCACAGCCTGGTGGTGTCTTAAATATCAGATACTCATTTCTGGGGGATAGGGGAGTCAAGGTCGAGGTCCCTCCTGAGACCTCTCCCTGGCTTGCAGACAGCTGCTTTCTCTCAGCTGGTCTTTCTCTGTGCACACACTTCTCTGGTGTCTGTCTCTCCCTCTTCCTATAAGGCCACAGTTTTTTTGGATCAGAGCCATACCCTATGACCTCATTTAAACTTAATTACCTCCTTAAAGGCTCATCTCCAAACATAATCACATTAGGGGTCAGGGCTTCAACATATGAATTTGGGGAGGACACAATTCAGTCCATAACACTGGGCAACAATGTTGCTGTCCACATCCAGTGCCCAGGCCAACTGGCTACAGGCAGCACAGTGGTCACTGCATGGCCAGGTGGGTGGTATCCTCACTGGGCCGGCTGTGTCACATGGTTTGGGACATAGTCCTGGCCAAAAAGCTCCAGATCTAGCCCTCTGGCCCTCCTGGAGAGAATTTTTTTCAGCAGGTCACTAAAGATGTTGCACCACAGAGTGACTTCTTAACCTCACCCCATTCCATACTGTATAAATGCAGCTATCACTTTGGAAACCATCTTAACTTCCTCAATTCCTGGACTTCAACTTAGCCATAAATCATCCTCCCCCAACTAAAATACACTAATGGATTGGAAATCATGATTCTGCTCTAATTGTGGAAATTTATGTAAACCAAATCATGCTGTTTAGAAGAGTGGTTCTCAAAGTTGGTCCCTGGGCAAACAGCAAGGCTGTCACTTGCGCACTCAGTAAAGTTGCAAGTTCCTGGTGCCGTTCAAACCCCAGAAATCCTCTGAGGGTGGAGCCCAGTAAGTTGTTTCAACAAGCCCTCCAGGACATGCTGATGCACAGTCAAGTATGAGAACCACCGGTTAAGAGAAACCTTCACTTGAGTATAAAACACTAGGGACAAAAGCCATAATAGAAAACAACGCAATCATCACTATGAACCTCCTTCTCCTATATTCCCCCACCTCCTACACATGGCATCACGATGCTACTTATCTGCCTAAAAATCAGGATTATTATGCATTCATGTGATTAGAAATTTGTTCTCCACATATTCAGGACTATGTTTTTGATCGAAAGTGTGTCTATTTACTGCACCAACTACTATTCAGCTTCATGGAAGTGCCACTCTGGGACCATCTGTCTGCACAAAAACCTTAAGGATCTATCACATGGTGGAGTGAGGTTTTCAGTGCTCATCAAAGGAAGTGGAGCTTCTTGTTGCCGTGGCCATAGCCTGCCAGGGCAAGCAACCTATGTCCCTGAAGCTCCACACACCCTCCTGGTGTCCCTAATTACTGAAAGACATTTTCTGTGTGAACATGAATAAGGTACCAATGAATTTCTTCAGCAGAAATATTCTACAGTTTGAAAATGTGTCTGTGCTTGGTTTGGAGACGACATGTTGAGAGAAGCAAGAATTTCATACTTACAACTGATTCGCGTTCAGACCCCCATCTCTGGGACCTGAGAGATTTGTTGGGATGCCCTAAAAGTATTCTCTCCCAACCTCATATAATGTCACATGGTTAGGTATAGCAGTGAATGTTTGTTAATTCAGACTCTGTGAAATCACCATACAGTGGCTAAGGAGGGCCCTGGGATCAGAGGCCCATTCTCCTTCTTTGGGCTGTGAATCTCTGTAGACCTCTGTGTCTCCATCTGTAGAATGGAGATAAAGAATTATAGGGCTATTCTAAGAGTAGAGAGAAGTAGAGTATTTAAACCTTGGCACATCCTGAGTAGCAGCCACTGGTGGCCTGGTTGGAAGGCCATGCAGGGCATCTTCTGGGGTTGTCTTTGCACATTGTTCCAAATCGGTTTTGAAAGAGCAAGGGAGTAAATATCCGCATCAGAGGGCAGGGAGTTGGTGCTGAAAACTCTGCTCCTGACCCTGTTCTGCCGTCACACTCCTACTTACTGCTCAGTAAGTGGTATCTGCTTTAAAGAAAAAAAGAAATGAAATAAAATGGGCAAAGAAGAGTTGTGTTGAGTCCAGACCAGGTAGGAGATGACCTGTAGGAGAAACATGCTGTGTGAGGAGAGTGCTGGGCTGCAATTTGGAACAGCTGGGTTCCTCTTCCTGTGTGTCCAAATAAGCCAGTTAGAACTCAATGGGCCTCTTTTCATTCATACACAAGATAGGAAGACAAGGTGATATCTAAGGTTATCTCCATGATATGATTCTAATTTTTTAAAAAGTATCCAAAATGTCCCAGCAGAATCACTAAAAAAAAAAAGTATCCAAAATGTTTTCTTCCCTTTTTTGTTTACAGGCAATCTGTGAGCTAATTAAAAATATTTTTGGCTAAAAACATGAAAAAACTCTGGGAGATGATGGAAGTGTTTATTACGGTGACTATGGTGATGGTTTGACAAGTGTGTGTATATGTCCAAACTCATCAAGATGCACACATTAAATATGTGCAGTTTTCATATTTTAATATATTATGTTTGCCTCAATAAAGGTATTAAAAATAAATGTTTGACTCTCCATTAGACAACTTCTCTACCAACAAGACTTAATTGGCTGAGCCTTTGCTGTTGTATGCATGAGAAAAGAAAGTATAACTATAGAATTTTAAATAACACATTAATTTAGAAGTTTTTATCCTTACCCTTTAATCCTAATTAATATGACTTTAAAACATTAGTTGTAGCCATGACACTTTTTCAACAGAAAGTTTCAATCATTTTGTCATATTTAGGTGAATCACTGTTACACCAGCACAGTTATTAGTTCTTTCAGCTTGGTTTAATGAAAGCCATAGCTCTTCAAAAAGAAGAGAAGCTTAAATTCTCTTGTGAATTGTTAAAGAAAATAATCATTTCAAAGTTCTTGGCAAAAGCAAAATTTTCACTATATGAGATATAAATTACGGTCTATGTTTTATATTTAACAGAATTTTTTTTGTCAGATGCTATGGGAACCAGACATTTCCTAATATCATACCTCTATTTTGGTAATGGGGCTGATCAGTGATAAACTTTTATAGTGTTTCATTTATGGAAACTTTTTGTCACACCTGGAGGTGTGCTGTATATATTGTTATGAAGATGATGCCACAGGCTGATAGATGCTATCATTGTAGAAGACAACTGCTTTTAAAAAATGCTGACATTCTCAGAATGAACAACTTCCACTTAGGACACTATCAGCAAGGGTTTTCTAAAGCACTCAATGGAGTATACTCCAGTTCTAGAAAGAAAGATGTTGACATGGTCAAACAAGGAAATTAGTGTTACAGACAGTAGGAAAAATGCATGTAGTCTTCTGCGAGCACTCTTCAGGATTTCATTTATTTGCTTTAGTCATTGGCCAAAGCATTGGAAAGAATCACTTTCTCGCTTTGCTAAGGAAATGAATCAAAGAATATATTATACATAAGGAAGGAAATGAGGATGGTCTACTTTCTTTGTTAGAATAGCCATGGGAAGAGGCAGCCAGAGGAAACTGCCTTCTGTGCCAGAATCCATGGGAACCTCTGACTCCACTCTTGTTACCCATTCACTCATGCATTCACTGATTCATTCCTTCCACAAACATTGTTGGGCACCTCCCAGCTCTAGGCTTGGGGCACTGGGGATAAGCAGTGTACAAAACAGAACCATGAGCTCCCATTCTAGTCACTGAAAGGATCAGAGAGTGGAAGGACTCTCCTCAGCACTGAGCAGGGTAACTTGCTGGAGAAATGATGTGGCTATCCCTGACTGTGGTGTGGGTGTGGTAAGGGCTCTGCGGCTTGGACGTGTGATGTTGCCCTGCTGCACGCCAGCCCCCTACCCTTGTACAGAGCTTTGCAACCTGGTGCCAAGGCAGCCCCTTCACTTCTAGAGAGGGAAATACCAAGACTATGGGGTGGGCAGTCCAGGAGAGTGGATATTGTACATTTGACTAAAAATGAAAAAAATTAGAGCTGGCAGGGACCTTGGATAGCTAGTCCAAACCCCTCACTTGCACAGAAGATGTTACAGGCCATTCAACATTCCTAAACAACTATTGGAGCCTCCTAAGCGTACAAAACCCAAATGACAGCTGGGTTATTTTATACAGACACATTTAGATCCATGGTACCTCTTGGGGCCTCCCCAACCCTGCCAGTGAAAAGGTTGCCCCCTTGAGAAGCTCTGTATGTGCACTTCTGTTGGCCTTTGAGGACAGACACCCCTGCACCACTGCCCATGTCTCCTCAGGGACCACCTTCTGCTGGCACTCTAGGGTCCTCTGCACAGGCAAGACCCCACCAGTTCTCCATTCTCTCAGTGAGTATGCTTCTTTTCCAGTCTTCTCTAGGGACTCTGACAGATTGGAAAAGTACAAAAAACACTGAGGTCTTTAACATCTCTTTGTAAAGAGAGCTCTCATTTTTTCTGTTTTCTGTATATAAAATGTGCAAAAGCCACCCCAAGGGAAGGAAGGTGTTTGTGTCTGATCTTTGTGCTTGCCCTGTGCTCTCCTGAATGAAGTTGAGCACCTCTCCTCTGCAGAACTCAAGTTCTCACTGTAACTTTCCTTCATCCCATACACGTTGTGTATAATGAGGTATGTACAAGTGCTCTGTTTATCTTGCTTCACCCACAGGCTGGCTTCAGGTGCAACTAAGACTCAAAAGCAGGTGAAGGGGCCGCAGCAGGATTTTTTAGTATCTTAGGTACAGTAGATGAGAATATGGGATAATATATCAAAGTCTAGTAAGGTCAGGTGATAGAAATATATATATACACATATATATGCTCAGCATATACTTCAAACCCTTCAGTAAGTAATTGCTTTAGAAGAGATTAATCATTGCAACAACATGGATGAAACTTGAGGGCATTATGCTTTCTCAGACAAAGACAAATATTGTGTGATCTCACTTATATGTGAAATCTAAAATAAATAAACAAATAAACTCATATAAAAAGAGATCAGATTCGTGGTTACCAGAAGCAGGACTGGGGGGATTGGATGAAGGTGGTCTAAAAGTACAAACTTCCAGTTATAAGAAAAATAAGTAATGTAAATAAGGTATGTAATGTACAACATGATGACTGTAGTTAGCACTATTGTACAGTGTATTTGAAAGTCATTAAGAGATTAGGTCCTAAAAGTTCTCATCACAAGGAAGACATTTTTTTTTCTTTTTGTATTTATATGAGATGATGTGTGTTAACTAAACTTATGTGGTAATCACTTCACAGTATATGTGTCAACTCATTATGCTGTACACCTTAAAGTTATGCAGTGCTGTAAGTCAATTACATCTTAATAAAACTGAAAGAGAAAAGAAAACTAAGTAGTTCTGAGGCTCTAATATATAGCATGGAGACCATAGTTGATAATACTGTACTGTATAATTAAAATTTGTTAAGAGAGTATATCTTAAGTGTTGTCATACATACAAGAAAAGGTAACTATTTAAGTGATGGATGTTTTAAATAACTTGATTGTGGGAATTGTTTCTCAAGTTTCTCAAGGTATATATAATCAAACTGCCACATTATACACTTTAAATATATTACAATTTTATATACATCAATAAAGTTTGGACAATAGTAAAAAAAAAAAAAGAATATGCTATTGTGCTTGGATTTATCATTTGATTTCCCCAGAAGACTATAAGTTCCTCAAGGAGATCTGACTTCAGGGAAGCTGAGCTCGGTCATGGATTCTCTCTTCAGTAAAGAAAGGAAGGGAATGGAGGTTTCTTTAATTCTAATCTCAAATTTAGATAGGTTGGAGTGGAAGTTATTATACATGACATCCTTTTTTTAAATCCTTTGAACTTTGAGACCAGCAGTATTGTTACCAGTGTTCCTCAGAATGGTCCAAGGAGCCTCTGAATCAATGTACCTGGGCAATCATTAAAAAGTAGATTCCTGAGCCATGTGTAGCTGTTGCACCAAATGAGGCAGGTCTTGGGAAACTCCCTGTTTTCAAGGACATGGGGTGATTTTTATGCAAACTAAATATTGAGAAACCCATTCTGAAAAATGGTTGAAACCGAGTGAAACCATAGTGAAACCGAGCAGGACACTGTGGGGTTCCTGGGCATGGAAGCCTTTCTGTGTCCTCTGTTTCTTGTTTGTAGGGAATAGCTTTCAGCCTCCATGACCATCCCTGAGTTTCAAAGGGCACATCCAAACAGCTGCTAATCATGGAAGGGAGGGGATGCAGAGACAAGGGAGGAGCAGTCAAGAAACAATAGTGAAACCTTGGGGCAGGGTCCTGGTTCCCCCTCAAGAGATACACATAATGATATCCTTGAACTCGTCTGCAGAACTAAAACCCCCAACAAATGGAAGATGAACTACTTGATGAAGCATTCTTCATTCCAGAGAGAAGGTCATAGTTTGATAACCTTGAGAAGCTCAGCTCATCAGGAGACCACTTGAGGCCAGATTAAAGGCAGGCAGGCCCTGCACACCCTCTGATCCTTATTAGCAACCCAACCCTTGAACCATGTCTATAAAACTCCTCACCAAATCTCTCCGGGTTGGGACACAATTTTGAGGGGCATGAGACCAATATGTCCCCCTTTGCCTGGCAAAGCAATAAAGCTATTCTTTTCTACTTCACCCAAAACTCTGTCTCCAAGATTCAATTTGGCACCAGTACACAGAGGTTGAGTTTTTGGCATCAGTAGCTGCCATCCAATAAATGGATCTAAAAGGGAATGGCTGGGTTTTCTCCCAGCTATTAGGATTTGAAAAATACAACTATACACTGGACAGCAACCCAGGGATACAAAATTATTGCCCAAGGAGTGGGTTAGATCCAGCCAGGAGACACTTCTTTGACCCATACAGTGTCTAAAATAATTTGTGTTTGCAAGGTTTTAGGTAGATCCTGTTTTCTGGTTTGCCACAGTCCCCAGCACTCCCTGTTGTCTCACACTGAATCCGCTTCATCTGGCTGACTCTTGCCAGCATTTAAAGCTACAGTCCTTGAAATGTGGATATTTGATAAAAGCACTTGGACCTACAGACTGAAACTAACAAGTTCAAAAGAAATTGATGTATAAAGTAGAATGTCAATGTATTCAGTTGTAGGGAGAAATAGTTGAAAGATGGATGGATTTTCATGCAACCTGACCCTGGACTTCTTGCCCTTAGGTAAATGGTATTATCAAAGATTTCTTGGCAAGGAATCAGCATAAGAGGAATAGGTTCTATAATTTAAATATTGAATGGTTGTAGGATAAAAGCCTGCTGCATCCTCTTCCACAGTGTCTACCACAGGGACAAGAAAATTGGAGTGGCCTGGGCAGTCTTGTGTAAAGGATTTTCATTCAGTCATGGTCTTCTTTGTAAATATAGGTATCCTTGCTGTAGGCAGATAGGGTAGGGTATCCCCGGAGGAAAAGAACCAGATGTGGCTTCTCTTTTTTTGATGTAAAAGAAGCCAATTTTGCCTAAGCCTTTATGATCTAAGCCTGGCTACAATGCTTGCCCTTGAACAGGTCTCAGTCATTCATGATCTTAAGGTAACAAAGGAACGTAGGAACAGAGAAAAGGCAGTCAAACAACAGTGCAGTGATAAAGCAGAGTCCTAGTTCCTCTTCAAAGATTATACATAACAATATGTCTTTGAGTTCTGCAGGAAATAAGGCCCCCACCCAGGTGGAGGATGGAATGAGGATATTGACCCTCCTGACTTCAATCAACTAAAGCTTGGACTCTGTTGACCTTTGCCCCAATTCTATGTTGAATTCTCCTCTGCTGAAGCCCTTCATGAATATGCATGTATGCTTAGCTTAAAACTTCCCCAATTTTGCTGTCAGGGAGATGCTGCTTTGGAAAAGACCCCCAGTGGTCTCCTTACTCACTGCAAGTAATAAATCCTTCTCTTGTTCTTTGGCTTGGTTGTGTCTTTTGGCTTGACACCAAGAGGCAAACTGTGTTTTGGGGGTAATACTGCTTTGGTTATTATATGTTGGTGCCATAGTTTAACTTTCAAAGAGAATCCTTACTTTAAATCCTGAGTTGACATTTAAAAATCTCCCTTCTATGTCTCCTATAGAAGGAAAAAGTAAAATGGACACTTGTTGAGGGTCTGCTGTATTGTGTATATGACCTCATCAATGTTTACATTAACTTGGTGATGTGGGCCTTATTGAATATGTCCTTAACATGTGAGGACATTGACCCTCAGGGTGATTAAATAAACTGTCCAAGGTCACATAGTGAGTGGTTGAACTGGAATTCAAACCCACGTGTATGAACTTCAAAGTCTAGACTAGTCCCTGAATTCTGTGGCCTCAGGATCCAGCATAATGCTTTTCCAATGTAATAAAATGGCAGTATAAATGTTCAATGGCCCATCCTAATATTTACATACTTTATGAGAAAAGAGACTATTTAGAGCGATATTTATTGCAGCACCTAAGTACAAATTAGTCCATCTATAAATCTATATTGAACAACAAATATATAAAATCATCTGTGTCAAGTCCCATAGGGGATACAGGATTTACAATCTGATATCCCAGGGTTAAACAACTGTTCAGTGTAAGAACCCTAGGAATGCTATAGGGCAGAGTCTGATTAAATTATAAGAGTAAGATATGGGAATTCGAGACACTGTCCACCTGAAATGATGAGAACAGCCTTCAAGGGTGCTGGGGATGTGCCCTGAGTCTTGAAGGATTTAGGAAGCAGAGGAAGAGTAGTGACTTTCTAGTGTCTCAGGCCAAAACTCAGAAAGCCTGGGATGTGGAACAAGGCTGCAGTAGGGATAATAAACAGCCCTTCTCTGTTTAAAGCCCAGAGTTGTAGGTCACTAACTTCTTGAATTTCTACCTGTAGGTTTCAGTGTTTTTAAGGAGGCCTCCAACTGTTCTTGCTCTGACTCTCACAGAAGTTCTGGTTGAAATGCAAATACCCCCAGCCCTGGCTGTGCCACATTATTTCCATAAGAAAATGAGTGTTTGCAATCTGCTTCCAACCCCTGATCCCAACTGATTTTCTCCTCTCTATACCTTAAAAATAATTTTAAAAAATAGTTTCAGATCTTTTAACTGAGATACAGTGGTTATTATACAATGAGAAATGTGTGTTGTATATTGTGTTTGTAAAACTTCTTCTGATTTTGCCTTCTTTGGTTCAGTGGGGCTATTTCCATGTGAACCCATTTTCATTCTGAAAACTTCCATAGTAAATGGGCAGAAATGCTGCTTTTGGCTCACACAGTCCCAGTAATGTTGCCAAATCTGGATCCCTGTGCACCGATGCCAAACAAAAATATGGAGACAGAGAATTGGAAGATAAATAGAGAGGCTTTTTATTTTCTTTGCCAGGCAAAGGGAAGACATAGCAGGCTAGCTCCTCAAGAACTGTGTCCCCACTTCCTGGGGAATTACAGGGATTCTGATAGGGGAGTTTGCAGTCGGAAGTGAGTGATAAGGATCAAAATGGTGAATGTCTTGCATTCTTCTTCTTGCATTATTTCAAAACAGTCACTGCTGGAGTCAGGCAACCTGGTAATTGGGTACAGCAGTCTCTGGCTTATCAATCTGTGACCTCCGTTCTGAAATGCAGACAGCTACAGGGGGTGATTTGCTACAAGAGATTACAGGGGGAGCAAATACCAGGTGCAGAATGTAAATTACCTGAATTACACAGGATTAGGGGTGACAGGTTAGTTTTGTGAAGAACAAATCTACAGACACTATAGATTAGTAACAGTTAAAATAAAACTAGGATTGATTAACTCAGGCCAGTTTATGCTTCTTCTCTAGCCTGCTCACCATTACCTTTTTCCCTTGTTCTCAGGAGAGAGAAAACTTCATTTCTATTTTTGCTGCAACAGTAATCAAATGCTTAACAAGAACAACAAAAAAAGCATATTGATGGGATTCAGGACACACTACCCCAAAATATGGCACTTGGCAAACTGAATATTTTAAGCTGATTTAGTTTGAGAATTTTCCTCACTTTCTCTCCTGAAGCAGGTCATAAAATCTCCCTATGACTGGAGGAAAGGTGCATCCTTATCTCCAAGACAGGGACACCAAGAAGAATATGAAGGAGCAGGCCTCGCTAAGTTTCCCCCAAGACATTACCCTTTGCTCATACCCTCTTGTCCTATCACATTTTTCTACGGCTTTCCACCCTTCATCAAACTTAGCGCAAAAGCACTCAGCTTTAACCACTTCTTTGGGTCTCCCTTTTCTTATGAAGACTCCCCTGAGTCACATAAAACTCATACTAGGGCTTCCCTGGTGGCACAGTGGTTGAGAGTCCGCCTGCTGATGCAGGGGACACGGGTTCGTGCCCCGGTCTGGGAAGATCCCACATGCCGCGAAGCGGCTGGGCCCATGAGCCATGGCCGCTGAGCCTGCGCGTCCGGAGCCTGTGCTCCACAACGGGAGAGGCCACAGCAGTGAGAGGCCCGCGTACCACAAAAAATAAACAAACAAAAAACTCATATTAAATAAGTTTGTGTGTTTTCTCTTATTACTCTGTCTTGTTAAAAAAACAAAATTCAGCTGAGTAAATTTTAAAGATCTTGTTGGCTCTATTTAAAGAGTCATGAATTGAACAGTATCCAACTTACCAGATAGTAAGGAGCTCTGAGGAGTTGTACAAGATGAAGACTTTTATAAGCAGAAGGGACCAGAAACAAGGAAGTTATACTAGGCCCAAAATTGCGTTGGCTATTGCAAGGTTACTTTCCCTTAGGGCATGGGGGCGGTCTATCAGGCAGATGACCTCACTAGTGCTGATCAGGTGATTCCTGATTGACTGAAATTAAGATGTAATTTCTGGAAGAGCAGAAACTGTAATTTAGTTGTCTCAGTTTGGTGACATATGACTTGGTATAAGCAACTCCATTTTGGGCCTTTTGTCATATTTTTAACATAGGGTTGATAGAAGGTGAATTTTATTTTATTTTTCTCATTTTAAAGAAGCCCAGGGGTGGGCAGTAAGGTAGCCAGGAACCCTTGGTTCCTCCAGCTCCCATCTCTGTCTGCCCTTAGCTGTGGTTCTTAATCTCATGTTTCAAGGTGGCTGCTAGGACTTCAGCAGCATGATGGAGAAAGAAACAGAGAAGGGCATCCAGCCTCTATTTAAGGAGACTTCCTGGAGGAAGAGGTAAGATTTCCACTTACATAAACCTAGACACAAGGCCAGTGTCAAGACAGGCTGGGAAAGGAAGGCTCTTTCTGGAGGTGGCAAGGTCCCAGCTAAGCCCCGCCTTTATTTCTGACTTAAGATGGGAGAGTGGGTATTGGGAGACAGCAAGCAGTGTGTTCCTCCTGTGAAACACTCTCGGCCAGAACAGAGACATATGCTTCCTTATGAGAAGGAAACCTTTACTTGCAGTGAAAACCTATGGTATTGACCTGCTGTAGGTTATAAGGATCAGAGATATTTTCAGGTAACTTCAGATGAGCACTTTTTTGTAAGGGAATGTAGAAAATAAAGGAACCCTCTAAACAGCCACATCATCTATCATAAACATTTACTGAGAAACCAGTGAGTCCCTACTCTATGCCAGACTTTATGCTAGAAACTGCATAAATTAGTTCGGCATGATCCCTGCCATCTCAGAATTTACAGGATTTATGGATGTATATGTATTTAAATACAATGCAATGGCATGTGAGTGAGGAGAGGAGAGGTCTACGGGGACCCAAGAGGAACAATTATTTCAGACTTTACAGGGAAAATATACCATTTCTTCTAGCTGCAATGTATGGAGAAGCATTACAGGAAGAGAAGGTGATAGGATTCAGGACATGCTACCCCAAAGTATAGCACCTTGGCACATTGAATATCTAAGACTGAAGGAACTGGGGGAAATGGCAGAAGCAAGAAAGTCACTCTGACCTCCCCCACCTCATGCTTCTTCCCTGAAAAAGGCCATAAAACTCCTGTGTGGAGGGTGCCCTCCCTGTACTAGGAGGAGGGAAGGCATTCTTATCACTGGAGGTGGGGAATTTGGGGCCAAGAAATCTGTACAAACAAACCTTAAAAACTAACCTTTTCCTCCTAGTTACTTCTTCACCATTTACTGCCCCTGGCCCAAACTCCTTTGCCTTGTTCATTCTTCACAAATGTATTGTTTCTTTGTCTAAAAGGTATCAAAGTTTCCTGCTCTGGTCACTTCTCTGAGTGTTCATTCTTTGGCAAATATTCTCATGTACATGTAAAAATTCAGTAAAATATGTATGCTTTTCTCCTGTTAGTATGTCTTTGTCAGTTTGATTTTTAGACCCAGTCAGGGACCTTGAAAGAGTTCAGAAAGACTTTTTTCCTCCCCTACAAAGACCAGCTATGCCAGTGCAGAGAAGTGCTGTGGCCAGCATGTCTGCGGCCTCTGCAGACACGGAGTGCAGGGCAGCTGGGTGGATGCTGGCCTTCACCTGCCACAAGGCAGGGCCTCCCAAGTCTTTGCCCTCTCTCACGACCACAAGCTCCTTATTTCCTTGCACTGAACTTCTCACTGCTTCTGGTTAGGGTGCTGGTTCTGACACAGCTGTGACCAGACTGTTCAGGATACATAACTCAGCTCCAGAAGGCATGTTCTTCCAAAATCTCTATTTCCTCTCCTCCTATTCCTTCAAACCTGTTCCAGACAGGTTTAGTCTTCACCAACCCGCCAACACTGGTTTCATCAAGGCCAGTGACCTCCATGGTGCCACACCCAGAAGTCTTCATCCCACTGGATCTTGTGGCAGCACTTGGCCCAGCTGACCCCAGACCCCCTCTGACATCCACATGGGTTTGGCTCCTGCCTTCATAGCCTTCAGGTCTCTGCTAGAATGTCACTGGACCTCTGACCCTCTCCTCTCAGCACACAGGGCCCTCCCTCCATTGGTTGCCCTTTGTGGCTGTTATTGTATGGATACATCATCTGTTTACTATGTAAGGGAAGAGAAACATTCACCAACTCTTTTATGTTCCATGGCTGGGTCTATAAAACAAACTGGCAATAGGTAGATTAATATGAGAAAAAGTATACAAATTTATTAATTTTTTATATTATGTGCTTGGGGACGTCACAGGAAACAAAAACAAATAGCCAAAAAGGTTTTGAGATTTGAGACCTTAGTATCCTCTTCTTAGGGGAAGAGAAGAGGAGATGTAGGCCACTTAGGGGAGAGTAAATGATGTGGGGGAAAGATGAATAAGCCCTTACAAGAATAGGTGAGAGCTGTGATAATTTGTGACAAAGTCGGGGTGTGATTTTGACTTCTGGTCTCCTCTCCTGTGATGAATCAATTCTTCTCAGTTGATGAAACTCCAGGAGGGAATCTATGACAGTTTCATTCTTTTTGGAGGATCAGTCTTTAGGCAGATATGGAGAGTTCAGAGAAAGCCTCTCCCTACATTTGCTGTTTTTCAAGTGCCTGCAGCTCAAAATAATCAACATACCGAAGCAGTCTATTTTGGGGTGGCATGTCCTGAAATCCCACCTGAATGAGAGCCTCAGAAGAACAGAGGCTTCGTCTTTCCTGCTCACTGCTGGACCCCTGAACCCAGAATTGTCTGACCCCCAGGAAGCATCTGAGACATATTTACTGGCTGGATGGAACTGGGGGGTTGCCACCAAGGGGACTGAGTGTGTGTCAGACACTGAAAGGCTCTTGGATTCCTCTCTGCAGTACAGTCATGGCATAGCAGTTGTAATTGCCAACTTGTTTTAGAGGCTGCTTTTTAGGGACATGAATAAATTCAGTCACCGAGACGAGCACTGTCCTTTCTGAGGCATGAACTTGGTAAGACAAATGTGCACTCACCCCACTGAGGCTGCCATCCTCATAGTGTTTGAGATTCCCTCTCACAGGTTATTATAGAACTCTGAGTACATTTCATGGTGGAAATATCTAAACTTCTAAGAGTCTATTATACTTTTAGAGACAGGAAAATGAGGTTTGAAATTATGTTGTTTAACCTGAATAATTTCTTTCTGTTTTTCCTTTTCTGGGTCAAAACAAGATCTGAAAATAAAATACTGAAACCAATCATTTTGTGCGTGGTGTCTACACTGGACCAGAGGTAATTACACAAAAGGTAGTCTGAAAACGTTGTAAATAGAGGCAGCAACCTCACAACAGGCACAGAAACTACCAGAAGACCACCTTAAAAGGTCTTCACTTTTGTTTATTTCTAAAATTACATTGTGAAATTACAAAAATGTCAATTGTTTCATACCTGAACCTAATGTACATTTTACTCTGACCTCCAAATTGTGTATGTTACGATGTTCTCAATTTTACCTGATATTGCTATAGATCTTCACATGACGTGAGTTATTAGGAGAAAATGTTTTATCAAGGGACCTAACTTAAAACTGAGAGGTGACCTTGTCATGAAAAACAAGGTTTTGTGTGTGCTAGTATGATCAAAGGTATTTTGAAAGATAAAAAATCAACAATTTCAAAATAAGACTCATTGTCTTATATGCTTGATCTTTCTCTCTGTATTCCATCCTTTTCTACCTTAAGTGTTGTTCAGGGTCAACTACAATTTTTTTCAACATTAGGGAACCCCCCCCCCCCCCGCCTTTCTGTAGATACTAGAACTACTCAGCTCCATTTAAAATATCACATGTAAAATATCTTTAAAAAGTGATCTTATTAACAATGAAAAAGTCTTCAATTAATCTTGGAGTCAAAATTAGGGTTTTTTAGAAATCTGTCTTGATTTAGAAAATTAATGAAATGGTATTATAGGAAAATCATCACTTGCTTATTATACCTATAAACAAAAGAATTTTTAAAATTTAATTTAAAAAATTCTTCTGTTTATAGGTATAATGAGAGTTGTCCACTTTAGGTAAATCTTTAGGTAAATCTATAAACCAGATGATTCCCTCAGTAAGCCCTCTTTGGGTCTCAGACCCTTGTTCTGTTTTTTCCTAGGGGTTAACTAGAAAGGAGTAGCTGTGACATCTTGAGTTACTATAGCATCCTTACCTGTACAAACTGAGCACATCTGCAGATAGTCCATGGAGTAAAATCACAAAAAATTTACATTTTGTTACCACTGTAAGCATATGTAGAAAGCACTCAGCAAGATTTGGTGTCTTTCATTTCCGTTACAATGGGAACCTTATCTGCTCTTTTAAACAATTAATTCTAAATTCTACTCGAGTCAGTAATACATAATATCTGTACATGTAGATAATTTAAATGGCAATTATAATATTGAAATATGCCAATAACAGGATATTGGATTTGTTACCAAGCTCAGGTTTGGGCGCTTGCTGCTTGAAAGCCAATACTGGAGAAACAAGTTCTGGTAGGAACTGAAATGTTTTATTCAGGAGGCTGGCAACTTGGGGAGAAGTCAGACTCATGTCCAAAAATGAACCCCACAGATTCTGCTCAACCATGAAAGTTTTTAAAGGGAGAATCAGTGGGGGAGGGGGTCAGAGTCTTCATTATCTTCCACTGTGTGCACACTTTCTTTTGATTGGTTGGTGAGGTAACAGGGTGGTGCTCCAGGAATCTTGTGCTCAGCCTGAAGTTACTGTCCTCCACCTGGGTGGGAACCTTAGTTCCTACAGAAGAACTCAAAGATATTGTTATGTATATTCTTTGAGGAAGAACCAGGATCCTGCCCCATGGCTGCACTATTGTTTCCTGACTGCTCCTCCTTTTTTTCTGCCTTCCTTTCTTTCCCTGATAAGCAACTGTTTGAATCTGCCCTTTGGAACTCAGGGAAGGTCAAGGAGGGTGAATGAAGCCTGCTTCCTACAAATAGAAAATGGGGGACACATAAAGGATTTGTACCTGGGAGGGCCCCACAGGGTCCTTCAATGTTTCAGATTGATAAATGACCTGGAAGGTAGTTCAGCGATCATAGAATCTGATACCCTTATTTGATAGACAGGACTCCAAGGCCTGGGGAAGTAACATGTTGGCCATTCCACATGAATAATTTATGGCAAAACTGAAATTACACTCAATTCCATTGATATGTATCCCATATGCCAGCTCAGCAGGTCACTGAAGCAATATGCCGACTTGCACATTACTCACATGAGAAGACATTTTAGGTAAAAATAGGTTTTATTTTAAAAGTGGGTAAATTCCTTTATACGGAATAATGTGGGTGGTAATTTTTTCCATCTCAAATCATTGCAAAATTTATCTTTATTATTTCAGCTAAAGGAAGGGAAAAAACTGAGATTTGTGTTCTAAAGCATACCTAGATGATGATATCAACTCTTACTTTGTGAAAATCTGTGGTCTGTGCCATCAAGTTGACTTAATTTTGGAAATTAGTAAAAACACTGGAAGTAATTACTTGGCTTTATCCTTTTTTTTCCAATCTATTCTTGGCTGTTTTATCTTTATTATGTAATTATTTATGTTAGAGTTTTCTGAAAGAACATTGAAACCTCATTATTTTCAAATTAGAGCTTTCAAATCCATCTATTCAGTGAATAGAATGACGATGTGAGTTAGTGGCTATCCCAGGCTCTCTGTTACAGCACCAAAACATCTACCCAACCATTTCCTTGATATTTCTATTGGTTGGTTAAGAATTAGTGTATTAATTTATGTATCCAATTGACTTGTTTATTGCTTCATTCATTTATTTTATTTATCCTGTAAATGTCCAAGTGATATGTCAAGTACTAGTGATTAAGAGGAATTACACAAAACAATATAACCTGAGTAACTCAGAGTTTCTTAGAATCCTAATACATATAAACAGATAGAATGCAAACTAACACATGTGGTTCAAGATAAGCACAGGGTGTTGAAACAGAGTGTCCATTTAGGGTGGTTTTGAAGACCTCAAGGATGTTTCTCAGGTGAAGAAGGCTAGACCAGACATTAATTGTAGTGATTACATCTACAAGTGGCACAGCATTACATCCAAGAAACAGGAAGACATTTTGAAGGAAGATAATGTAGACTTTGGTGATGAAGGGCTATGTTCTACTTTGGTAGAAATAGGACTGAATTGATGCCCTGCCGTTAGGCCGCAGCGCTGCTAGGATTGCATCAATCCTCCTGTTTGTACTGTTTGTAACTATGGCCCCATCTTAAGTATTTCTAATTGAGAAACAAAACCTCAGGAAACCGAAACTTAACCAGTCGCTCTCGCTTCTGTAACTATGCTTGCTGAACCCCCTTTTGCAACCATCCAACCAATCAGACGGTGACTAGTGTCTTTGTTTAAAAGTTAACCAATCAGTGACTAGTGTCTTTGTTTAAAAGTTAGCCAATCAGTACTCCCCACCCCTGGAAAGCCCCGCAGAAGGTCCCGAGCTTGTTTGTACCTGTCTATAAAAGAGCTGTACTAAACTCCATCGGGACCTCTTAGCATCACCGGCAACGAGTGCGCGGAGGTCCAGGTTCGAACCTGCAATAAATGACCCTTGCCGTTTGGCTTTGAATCTCGTCTCTGGTGGTCTTGTGGAGGGGTCTCGCGACCGCGGGCATTTCAGTGACATGGCTTAAAAATGTTGTGACAGAAAGTGACTAGCTTTGACAAAATAAGGAGACTTCTGTCTATTTAAGCAGAATAGCAAGTCTTTGGAAGATAATCTCCAATTGCTTTTTGAGCTCCAACTGGAAATTCTTCCATAAATGCAAAGTATTCGTATTTTAGTACTGAGCATTATCTAAAATCTAGATTAAAAACATGTCAACCAGAAAGTATTTTATAAACTAATGTATGGCAATTATTGACATTCTGAATATTGCACTGGGATGCCAGCATGAACCCTGTGAATCTGAATCAGCTGAATCTTCAAGGGTTTAGGTATAAATATATTTTGTTTATCATTTTAATTCTTTGCTAACCAGTGTTTCCTTTATATTCTGAGTGATCGTTAATTCTTTGTTAACCAGAAGGTCTAAGTAAGTATAACATCCCAATTCCTTTTTTTTTAACTTTTTAAAATTTATTTTTTATTGAAGTATAGTTGATTTATAATGTTGTTTTAGTTTCAGGTGTACAGCAAAGTGACTCAGTTATACATATATATAAATCTATTCTTTTTCAGATTCTTTTCCATTGTAGGTTATTACAAGATATTGAATATAGATCCCTGTGCTATACAGTAGGCCCTGTTGGTTATCTATTTTATATATAGTGGCATGTATATGTTAATCCCAAATTCCTAATTTATCCCTCTCCCCTCTCACTCTTTCCCCTTTGGTAACCATAATTTTGTCTTCTATGTGAAACTGAGCGGGACCTTGTGGGGCTCCCAGGCACGGAGGCTTTTTGTCGCCCGTTTCTGGTAGGCAAGACTCTAGCCTCCATGAGTTCCAAAGGGCAGATTGGAAAAGTTGCTAATCAAGGGAAGAGCAGCCAAGAAACCACCTGAGGCAAGATTATAGGAACCTAAGAAGCCCATCAAAATTAGGAGACCCAACCACCTGAGACCCTGCACATACCCTAATCTTGTCAGCTACCCCACACTTGGGACTATTGTCATAAAACTCCTCATCAAATCCTCCTGCGTTGGGACATATAGTTTTTTGAGGTAGGCGTCCTCTGTGTGCCCCTTTGCCTGGCAAAGTAATAAAGCTATCCTTTTCTACTTCACCCAAAACTCTGTCTCCAAGGTTTGATTCAGCACTGGTGTACACAGAAGCTGAGCTTTCAACATCATGTCTGTGAGTCTATTTCTGCTTTGTAAATAAGTTCATTTGTATCATTTTTTAGATTCCACATATGAGTGATATAATGTGATATTAGTCTTTCTCTGTCTGACTTACTCCACTTAGTATGGTAATCTCTAGGTCTATCCAATAACATCCCAGTTCTTAACTTATCAATAATAAAGTATTTACCATAACTTATTATAAAAGGAATATTATGAAGGAAATTTCCAAGTATATCTATGAGATGTTTTTAGATCTCTTTGTATGTGTAACAGGGAAGAGCCAATCTTGACTCCATATTGGGTCTGTTTCTTTGACTTTAACCTTTGCTTTTCATTGCTTTTGTTATTATAATCATACATAATGGCCTGCTTCAGGGAACCCTGCCCCTCTGCATGAATGTTAAACTAAAGTTCCTTTGTTCAGCTCACAGGGAGACAATCTGACCCTGCCCACCTGTGAATGGCTGCAGAAAAGAAGAAATTAACGCATCCCCTCCCAGATACTGGCCAAGCCAGGCAAAACTAACCTTTATACTTTATTTCCTCACCTCCTTCCCCTCTCTCTTCTATAAAAGAAACTGGCATCTAGACACCAAAAGATGTTTTTTGGGGGTCCTAGTCCATCATCTTCTTGGTTTTCTGACTTCCTGAATAAAGTGGCTATTCCTTGCCTCAACACCTCATCTCCCAGTTTATTGGCCTGTTGTGCGGTGAGCAGAGCGAGCTTAGACTCGGTAACATATGTACATTTCAGAGAAGAAAATATATCGGATAATGGGTGACAACACAAGCCAGAAGTATAAATAACATCAGCTGATAAGGATTCTTCCACAAATAAATCTCCAGAATGCAACCTCCCTGAACTTTGCTGTCATCTTTAATAAGACACAGATTACTTATTGGCCAATGGGAACCATTTAAAAATATTTCTTAGAGCTACTGAGATGTGGAGAGTGAAACCTGAATTATGCTGAAAAAGTTTTTTTTTTTTTTCCTGTGTCTGAGGTGAACTAGGCCTTGGAGTTAACTGACTCTCTGCTGCAACTGAGGACCTAAATTTGCAACAGCGCAGAAGCTGGGCCCAAGACTTCTGTGATAAGGAAGGTGGGGAGCAGATTTGTCACTGCAAATTTTGTCTTTCTGGCACCTGGATAAATTTGAGGTATTTTGAGAAACAGCAGATGCTGGAGAAGCTCTGAAAACAGAAAAGTTAACTCTTTTGTAAGGGAAATTTTACATTGATAAGGGAACTCTCCATTTGTAAGGGTGTTTCCCTCTCTGTACCTGGAAGAGAGGGTGACTAAATATGAAACAAGTATCAGTGGAGGAGGCTTGGACTTAAATCTGCATAACAAACCTCATACTTTTTACCTTGCTTTTCTGTTCACCTCTCCACAACTTGCCTCCCCAACCCTCCTTTCTTTTGTCTTTAGCAAAACTGGTGTTTAAACTGGTGGCCTGAGGGGAGGGGGGCCTCCTTACTGAAGGACTTAGAGGGAGTTCTGGCTCCCTACTGTGATCTGCTGATACTGCCTGGCTGGAAGGGGCCCTCACTGGTTTCTTCACACGTCCTCCAAAGACAGCATGTGGGAGAGATGAAGTCTCCTCACCAGTGGTGGAAGTTGCAGGTTTTCACTGTGCTTCCTTAGACACCATACTGGGAGGGAGGGGAAAGGCTCCTTTGAGCCACCAAGTGGGGATGGAAGTCCAGGCTCTCCTCTTGCATTTTCTAACACAATTTTTGCAGGAGATGATGGTCGCACGGTTACATCTGAGTGAGGATGGAAATATAGGCTTCCCTCTGAGCCTTTAATTTTGGGGAGGGAGATCGGGCTGCAATTTTTTCCCATGTGTAGTTATTTTCTGAAAGTTTTCTGTCTTTTCAGGCTGCCCTTTTCTTGGTCCTTTGGTAAGAGAGAGCAGGCCTTTCCAAAGCTTTTCTTGTTGCTGTTGTCTGTGCCTGTTGGCTTTTCCAGGCTGCTGGCTTCTCTAGTACACCTGTTACTGAACCAAGCTTGGGTCTCCTTCCCACATGCTATAAAGCCAGTCTACTGGCACTGGGTTGTGGTGAAGAAAGTACAGCATTTATTGTAAAAGTGCAGGTTTATTGTAAAGGAGAATGGGTGGCTCATGCTCTCAAATCCTGAACTCCCCAAAGAGTTTCAGCAAAGCATTTTTAAAGGCTGGGTGAAGGAGGGGCATCCCAGGTACATGATCATCTGGAGCACAATTCTCTGATTTGTTGATGGTGAAGTAACAAGGCAGTGTCACAAGGGTTAACATTATCAATCCTTAGGTGCCAGTAGGTCTGGGGGCTATGTGCTCATGGTCATCAAGAAGTCTTCCATTTAATGGTGATTTTAGCATCTGAAAATCAACTCAGGAAATGTGTAACAGATACTATTATCTAGGTACTTCAGAGAGGAGCTAAAGTAGAGGATATGTGGTCTGTCCTGGGAAGGCCCCATAGGGTCCTGCTCGGTTACACACATTCTGGGATACACCAGGTAAAAAGAAAACATGGGTACTAATCACAATGTGGGTCCCTGGGTCCACAAACCTCAGATGGTCTTCCTTCTCTACACCCTTCAGAATAACCTTGCCTTATCACCTTGATGTATATAGTATCCAGCTATTTTAGCTGTACTGAGTGAACTATTCCAATTTTCCTTCTAGCATTTTTCTCTTCTGTTCAAAGAATTTCTTTTAGCAACTTCTTTTAGAGCAGGTCTTCTGACAATGAATCCTCTTAGTTTTCCTCCATCTGAGAAAATCTCTTTCCTAAAGGATAGTTTCACTGAAAATAGGATTCTGAGTTGACAATTTTTTTCTTTCAGCACTTAAAAAATATTGTGCCCCTTCCTTTTGGCCTTCACGATTTCTGATGAGAGAGCCATAGTTGTTTGAATTGTTATTTCTCTATAGATAACACATCATTTTTAATGGCTGCTTATACAGCTTTTTCTTCATTTTAATTTTTCGGCAGTTTGATTTTAAGTATCTGGATGTAGAGTTTCTGAGTTTATGCTTGTTAGGATTCACTGTATCTCTTGAATCTGTAGTTTCATTCTTTTGCCAATCTTGGGAAGTTTTCATCATTATTTTTTCAATTTTTTTTTTCAGCCCTGTACTCTTTCTCCTCTTCTTTTGGGACTCTGATGACATGAATGTTGAATCTTTTATTGTTATGCCACAGGTCTCTAAGACTTTTCCTTTTTTTTCCCAATCATTTTTTCCTCTATTGTTCAGATTGAATAATTCCTACTGTTTCCAGCATCTGTCATCACATTGTTAGTCTATCTTGAATTTTTTTTCCCCATTTGAGTTGAAATTTTCATGATGCTTCGTTCGTCAAGTGATTTTTGTTTGTATCCTTGACATTTAGAGATTTAAATAATGAGATTCTGGGTCTTGTTTTTATTTTGATTTCTGTGGGCTTCTTCTAATGTCACTTCAATTCTCAAAGCCTTTGCAGAACTTTTCAGGTCTGTCCTCCATATACCACATCCAGTGGTCAGTCTGGGAACTATACGGAGGGTCTCAAAGTCTTTGGTATACTAATTACCATCAAATTCATGCCTGCACGAGTCTAGGGTGAACCCAAGAGTTCAAAACAATTTATGGGTCCATTTTTCTGAGCTCTTCCCTCTCCATTATCACCTCATTATTTTCCAGTTCCCCAAATTCTCTGTTTGGTCCTTTGGTCAAAAACTATCCACTCCTATGGTTCTGACACATTCAAGACCAAGTGGCAGGAGAACAGAAAGCTACATGATCTCACCCTATGGGCACCACAGTTCCTCCCAGTGAAAGATTTCCTTTCTTCACATATTTGGCTCCTGGAAGCTATTGTAGGGGAGCAGAAATTTGCTACCCTAAAAAATGTCTCTTTGGCATATTAATTGTTTTAAGCTGGTTATTTTCTGAGAAACAGCAGACCCAGAAAAGGCTCTGAAAACCACGTAGGAATTGCCCTTTTGTAAGAAACATGTACATTTGTAAGGGAAATCTCCACTGTAAAGGTGTTTACCTCTCTGTACCTGGAAGAGGAGGATGACCAGATCTCTAGAAACCCTTATCAATGGAGAAGGCAGTGACTTAAATCTGCATCACAATCACCCTTGTTTACTTTTGGTTTTCCTGGTCATCTCCCATAACTGACTTTCCCCACCCTCAACATCCTTTTTTGTCTTTAGCTGAGGATGGTATTTAAGGTTAGGGCTTTAACCATTTGGTCAAGTTACTCAGTTCTCCTGGATCTTTCCCATGTACACACATTATTAAATTTTTATTTGATTTTGTCCAGTTAATCTGTCTCATATCAATTTAATTCTTAGACCAGCCAGAAGAACCTAGAAGAGCATAGGAAAATGTCTTCCTCCCTGACACTGTTTTCCTCTCCACTCTTGCCATCACCACTGGGACATTGGAAACCCACTGTGGGCCACTGCTGCACTGAGTATGAGAGAGAATAAAGAAAAAGAGAAACACCCGTCACCCCCAGTGATTCCTCTCACTGTCTCTGAGTTTGAAGAGTCCCTTTTCTGCTCCCCCAGCCAAAATTAAAGGGTTTCTTCTGTATCTCACTATGTCTACACTGTAGTGCTCACTTCCAAGTTTTGGGATGTATTGAGTTCAGGCTAGGGATACCAGAAGCGAAAATTACTGAATTTACTGTTTTTGGTGGTTCTCATATTGTGTTCTTCTCTGATTTACCTGCTTGTGTTTATTTTCCATATTTTCAAGTAGCTTTCCTTCCATTTTTACCAGGTTTTATATCTGGCTTATTAGGAAATAAAGGGAGGTGAGTTTTCCCCACCTCTGTAAACTGGAGGATGTATTTATACTTAAAGAAGACAAAGAGGAAGGGAAGGGAAGAAATTTAACAGTTATATGATCAATTTATCAATGTAAACTCACTTGGTAATGCACAACCTGAGTGGGTTTTCTGAGCTCATTAAAAGGGAGAAGTATGGACTTTATAATATTATGGTTAGTTAATTAGGTCACAATCCCTGTGAATTGTGAAAATTCTCCTTACATGTGGGCAGTGTTTGCTTTGAGATAAAACCCAGTGATGCCCTGGTAAAACCTTTTCCTTTTCAATTCCCACATCAACACATAGATTTCAAGGATGTACAAGACATCTATCCAAAGGCACAGATGAACTGGGTGTTCTATTTGATTTTCTTTAGTCTATTCAAAGGGGATCTTACTATAGTGAAAATTCAGTGGGATTAACAGTTTTTTCCATTACTCCTCTGTTTCCTCACATTTAGTTTCTTTATTGATATTAAGTAAGTTAATGGCCTGGAAAATAATATAAACTAAGCTAGGAAAATATATAAATTAAGTTTCTAAGTGTTATGGCTTGAATTTTGTCTCCCCACAAACCGAAATTCATATGCTGAGGTTTTAAGCACCAGTAACTCTGATTGTGATCTTATTTGGAAACAGGTTGGTTTCAGATATAATTATTTAAGATGAGGTCATACTGGAGAGGGTGGGCCCCTAATGCAATATGGCTGGTGTTCTTATAAAATGGGGAAATTTAGACACAAATAGCACACAGAGGGGAAAATGTGAAAAAAAAAAAGGAGTAGAGATGGGAGCGATGCTTCTAGAAGTCATGTCATGCCAAAGATTGCCAGCAAACCACTAGAAGCTAGGAGAGAGGTGTGAAACAGATTCCCTCCCATAGCCCTCAGAAGAACCAGCCCTGCTGACACCTTGACCTAGAACTTCTAGATATCAGAACTGTAAGACAATACATTTCTGTTTTTTAAGCTAGTTTGTGATACTTTGTTGTCGCAGTCCTAGCAAACGGAGACACTGAGAAATACAACTCAAGAAATATATTTTTAGAAATCCATTCAAACAAGTTAGATTTTTTTTTTGCAAGTGAATAACAGTATCTTTGAGGGATTGTACTAAACCCTATGGAAAATAATAACAGTAAAGATTTTTTTTTTAAAAATTTTTTTAAAAATTAAAAAAAAAATTAAGATAGCAGGTTGGCTATCTTAAGAGTAGACATGAAAAAATGTGTAAGAGTCGCTAGCAGAAATATTTTAAGTTCTCAGTGCTGAGAACTTAGAAAAATTAGCAAAGACAGTCACTCAGAGTCTTTGGGGATTGATCAAAGGGCTTACAACAAATGGAAAACCACTTATGCAATAAAATCTATGTAAACACAGCAAGAGCAGTGAGAGGCTATGACATAGGATCTAGTGATTCTACTCATTTTCCTTAGCTCTGCCTTGTGGAACAACTGTTCCTATGACCTTTGAAGCTGAGTGGCAGTTCCCATCCTCCCCCCACTTCCTGTAGAAAAGCTACCCTAGGTGGTTTTGGCCACCTTAAAAGAGTCCCCTTTTCCTCCAAGCTCTGTGTTACAGGAGAGCTGCTTCAGTGGCTGGGAAGTTGAGTGGAAGCTCCCTCCCCACCAGCTTCCTAAGGCAGAAGACCTATTCCAGGTTGACTCAGCAGCCAGGAGACATTGACTCATTCCATCTTCTCCAGTCAGGCTGGGCAGTTTGGCAGAAGTTGGGTCACAGCACCAGTGCCTCTCCTGCACTTCACTTCCCATTTCACATAATTCTTGCTACATAGAGGGGACCTGTGTGAAGCAGCCAGCAAAGGGCAAAACTCCCTCTCATCCCCCCAGGTTTGCACCACAGTGCAGAGATCCTCCTCAGGGGAGAGGGGAGAAAGTCTCAAAGACTGGTAATTCTCTACTCCTGCTAAGGGAGTGGATTCAGCTTGATCAGATTGTGGAGCAATCTGTGTGCTCCAGAATCATTGTTCTGTGTGCTCCAGAACAATGTTAAAAATAATACAGTAATTAGCTAGCAATCTGTGAAATCTAACAGCTAGGTGTGATAAAAATAGATGCAGAAGGCCAGAAGCTCTATGAGGAGACAGGGTAAGAGACAATCAAAAGAGCAAGATAAAATTACAGTCCTGGTGAACAGAACTGCATGAATTCCCAAGGCTGCATTCAGTGAGGAGTAACAGCACAGGTTTCTCACTGCAGGAGAAATAGACGTCTCTGAAATAGAGAAAAAAAGACAATAGAGAACAGGAACCAAAAAATGTTGGTTCTTTTGTAAGACCAATGAAACTGACAAACCTTTAGCTAAACTGACAGTAGAAAATGAGAAGGTGCAAATGACTAAAATCAGGAATTAAGAGGGGACATCACTACCAATCTTACAGAAATATGATGGACTACCAGTGGATACTTTGAACAACTGACACCAAAAAATTAGATAACTTAGAGGAAATGAACAAACTCCTAGAAAGACACAAATTACTGAAATTGAATCAAGAAGAAATATAAAATATTAAATGACCAATAATGAGTAAAGAGATAGAATTAATAATTTTAAAACTCCTCAAAAAGTAAAGCCCAAGGGCCAGTTAACTTCACAGGTAAATTCTATTCAACATTTAAAGAAGAATGAACACCAAAGCTTTACTGACTCTTCTGGAAAATAGAAACGTGTGAACATTTTCCTACTGATACTATGAGGTCAGTATTACACTGATACCTAGATCAGACAATGATACAAAATACAAAAATTAACACAAAGTGGACCTTCCACCTAAATGTAACAGTTAAACTTTAAAAATTTTAGAAAAACACACAGGACTATATCTTTATTATCTTGGTTTACACAATGATATAACCCTCAAAACACAAGTGATAAAGAATATAGATAAGTTGGACTTCTCCAAAATTAAAAACTATTGTGTTTTAAAAGACATCATCAAGAAGGAGAAAAGAAAACCCACAGACTGGGAAAAATATTTGTAAGCCATACATCTGTGAATGGACTTAGGTCTAGAATGTAGGATAAAGTCTTACAATTCAATAAAGGAAAGATTAAAAACACAAATAAAAAATGGGCAAAGGATTTGAATAGACATTTCTCCAAAAATATACATGAGTGGTTATTAAGGATGGAAAGATGCTCAATATCATTACTAATTAGGGAAGTGCAAATCAAAACCACAACTTACCACTTCACACCCACAAAGACAGCTAAAATAAAAAAGATAGACAAAGCAAGTGTTAGAGGATCTAGAGAAATTGAAACCCTTATACATTGATGATGGGAATGTAAAATCGTTCAGCCATTTTGTAAGCAGTTTTGTAGTTCTTCAAGATCCTAATATAGTTATTATATGAACTGGAAATTTCTATCCTAAGAAATGAGAACAGGTAACAACACAAAAACCTAAACATTAAGGTCTACAGGAACATTATTCATAATAGCCAAAAAGTGGAAATAAATCAAATGTCCATCCACTGAGGAATGGATAAGAAAAATGTGGTATATCCATAATGGAATATTATTTGGCAATAACAAGGAATGAAATACTGTTGTGAATTGGATGAACCCCATAAACATTATGCTAAGTGAAGTAAGCCAATCAAAAGACACCACATAGGGCTTCCCTGGTGGTGCAGTGTTTGAGACTCCGCCTGCCGATTCAGGGGATGTGGGTTCGTGCCCCGGTCCGGGAGGATCCCTCATGCCGCAGAGCAGCTGGGCCCGTGAGCCATGGCCACTGAGCCTGCACGTCCGGAGCCTGTGCTCCGCAGTGGGAGAGACCACAACAGTGAGAGGCCCAGGTACCGCAAAAAATAAAAAAATTTTTAAAAGATACCACATATTTTATGATCCCATTTATGTGAAATAACTAGAACAGGCAAATCCATAGAGACAGAGGAAGATTTTTGGTTACCTAGAACTAGTGGGGAGAGCCAAAGAGAGGGAGGGTGGGAGGAACAATTAGGAAGTACAAAGTTTCTTCACGAGAGAATGAAAATGCTTAAAAATTAGACTATGGAGATGGTTACGAAACACTGTAAATATACTAAAAACTATTGTTCACTTTTAATAGGTGAACTTTATGGTATGTAAATTATATCTCAATGAGGTTATTTAAAAATGTATGGAGAAATAAAGATATTATTAGACAAACAGAAGCCAAGAGAATTCATTGCAACCAGACCTACTCTACAAAAAAAGTTAAAGGAAGTTCTTCAGGTGGAAAGTATATGGTATAGGTTAGAAACCTGGGTCCACACAAAGAAATAGAGCATCAGAAATGAAATAAATAAAGGTGAGAGAAAATTTTTCTAATTTTAAATTGTCCTAAAATAAGCTGTTTAAAGTGTTAACTTTACATGCTTTTAATAACACACATTATTGTGTTTATCACACTTGTAAAAATGAAATGTGTGACCACAAGAACAAGCCATGAGAAGAAAGAGCAGGAGATGTACTGTTATAAAGGGCTTTATGCACAATGTGTTTGAAGGTGTAATACATTTAATGGATTTAATTTAATAATAAATAAATACATTTAGTAATTTAACAGATTATTTTAAAATGCATATTTTAAACCCTTGGGCAACTACTAAAAACTATTAAAAAAGGAATATAAATAAGTTAACAGAGGAGTTAGAAAGGAATCATAAAAATTATCCAGATAGGGCTTCCTTGGTGGTGCAGTGGTTGAGAGTCCGCCTGCTGATGCGGGGGACGTGGGTTCGTGCCCCAGTCTGGGAAGATCCCACATGCCGCGGAGCGGCTAGGACTGTGAGCCATGGCGGCTGAGCCAGCATGTCCAGAGCTTATGCTCTGCAATGGGAGAGGCTATATCAGTGAGAGGCCCATGTACCACAAAAAAAAAAAAAAAAAAAAAATTATCCAAATAAACTCAGAGAAGGCAGTAAAGGAGAAACAAAGAAACTAAAAGGGATGGAACAAATAAAAATCAGCTACCAAGAGAAATTTTTTCCTTTTAAAAGAATTCCAGATAATGTATGTAGATACTCTGCTCTCCAAAAGATGAACTTTCATTCCCCTTCCACTGACTGTGGGCTGTACTCAGTGTCTTGTTTCCAAAGAATAGAAAGAGAAAAAGAAACACAGAAACTTTGCATTGGAGAAACCTACCAGAAAACACCTTACTCAAGTGACCAAGTGATGTCATGTGGATAACATGTGCCCACTGATGTGGAGGAATGGGAAAGGCACCTCACTTGTGGCATTCTTCCCCAAAGTGCCTAATCTCACTCTAATGGTGAAAAAACATTCGGCAAACCCAAATTCTTTTATGACATTGCTGCTGTTCATTTTACTATCCATATGCTATAATCACCCAATGCATTGTTACTATTATTTATTTAGGGTTATCTTTTAGATCATTGAGGAATAAGAAAATTTAAAAATTTTGTTTATTTCAGCTTCAGTGCTTTTCCTGTCTTTATGTAGACCCACATTTCTGACCTATATACTTTTCCTTCTGCTTGAAGAAATTTTAACATTTTTTGCAGGGCATGTCTATAAGTGATAAATGATCTGAGTTTTTGTTTGTCTGGAAAAGTATTTCTCCTTCATTTTTGAGGAGTAATTTCTCTGAATATAGAATTCTAAGTGGGTCATTTTATTTTTCAACACTTTTAATTTTTCACTCCACTCTTGTAATTCTTACTCTCGTTTTTCTCACTCTCGTTTTCTAAAGGTAGGGTGACCTTTTTCCCCTCTGGCTTCATTGAAGATTTTCTTTGTAGTTAAAATATGAAGCTATGTCTAGGTTTTTTGATTGCTTTTGTTTTGTTTTGTTTTTAGGTGATTGTCCCACTCAGTATGCTTCCTGTTTCTATGGTTTTGCACCTACCTTTTTTTTTTTTTTTTTTTTTTTTTG
>NW_020171857.1:775865-786825 GCF_003031525.2 Neophocaena asiaeorientalis asiaeorientalis
TTTTTTGCGGTACGCAGGCCTCTCACTGTTGTGGCCTCTCCCATTGCAGAGCACAGGCTCTGGATGCACAGGCTCAGTGGCCATGGCTCACAGGCCTAGCCACTCCATGGCATGTGGGATCTTCCCACACCGGGACACGAACCTGTGTCCCCTGCATCGGCAGGCGGACTCTCAACGACTGCGCCACCAGGGAAGCCCCAAAGCCTACCATTATTTTTAACAAGTTCTTAGCCACTACAAGTATTTCTTCTATTTCAGTCTCTTTCGGGTATTTCAATTATACGTATTTATACATTTGGAAACTCTCCCACAGTTCAGGGATGTTATGTTCTCTCTCAATTTTTTTATTCTTTAAACTTTTTTTCTTTGTATTTCACTTGAGGACACTTCTGTTGGCTATCTCAAGCTCACTGATTCTATCTGGTATCATTCATATCCAATCTACTAATGAGTCCATCCAAGGCATTTTTCATTTCTGTTGGTGTGCTCTTGATTTTAGCATTTCTTTTTTATTTTTTCTAGGGTTTCCATCCTTGCATATATTGTTCATCTCTTCTTGTATGTTGTCTATTTTACAACTTTTTAATTTGCAATATATAAAAATCTTATTAATATGATTATTTTGAATATTTTTATTTTTAAACTATTTAAATTCCGTATCTGATAACTATTTAAAATTCTCTGTCTGATAACTCTAACATCTCTGTCATATCTGAGTCTACATGACGGTTTGGCAGTTACTCAAAATGTTAAATGCAGAGTTGCCATATGACCCAGAATTTCTATTCCTAGGTGTATATCAAAGAGAATTGAAAACATGTCCACACAAAAACTTGTATACGAATGTTCATGGCATCATTTGTTATAATATATGTAAAAGTGGGAACAGCAAATTGTCCATCAAATGATGAATTGATAAATAAAATATGGTAAATTTACTTGACAATTGTATAAGACAGAATAATGTCCCTGCCACAAAGATATCCATGTCTTAATTCCAAGAACCTGTGAATTGAATATTTTATCTTACATGGCAAAGGGATTTTACATATGAGATTAAGTTAAGGATCTTGATGGCAAGATTATTCTGGACTATTTGGGTGGGTCTAATATAATCACCCTCAAGGTACTCACGTTAAAAGTGGAATAGGGAGTCAGAAGAGAGTTGGAGTGAGATGTGACTATGGAAGAATAATCAGAGAGATGCAACATTGCTGGGTTTGGTGGTAGAGGAAGGGGCCACCAGCCAAGGAATGCAGGCCAACCATAGACGCTGGAAAAGGTCAGGAAATGGGTGTTCCATTAGAGCCTCCAGAAAGGAAGGCAGTCTGCTGACACCTTGATTTTAATCCAGTGAGACCTATGTCAGCCTTTAACTTATAGGTCTGTAAGATAATAAATTTGTGTTGTTTTAACTCACTAAATTTGTAGTGATTTTTATGACAGTAATAGAACACTAATACAGCAATAAAAAAATAAAAATATTTTGGGGGACCTTCAAGATGGCAGAGGAATAAGACATGGAGATCACCTTCCTACCCACAAATACATCAAAAATACATCTACATGTGGAACAACTCCTACAGAACACCTACTGAATGCTGGCAGAAGACCTCAGACTTCCCAAAAGGCAAGAAACTCCCCATGTACCTGGGTAGGGGAAAAGAAAAAAACAGAAAAAAGAATAGGGATGGGACATGCACCTCTGGGAGGGAGCTGTAAAGGAGGAAAAGTTTCCACACAATAAGAAGACCCTTCACTGGTGGAGACAAGGGGTTCACTGGGGGGAAGCATCAGAGCCACAAAGGAGAGCTCAGCAACAGGGGTGCAGAGAGCAAAGCTCTCTGCACAGAGGATCAGTGCACAGAGGATCAGTGCCGACCAGCACTCACCAGCCTGAGAGTCTTGTCTGCTCACCCGCGAGCATGGTAGGAGCTGAGGCTTGGGCTTCGGATTTCAGATTCCAGGGAAAGGGCTGGGCTTGGTTGTGTGAACACAGACTGAGGGGGGCCAGTGTGCCATGGCTAGCTAGGAAGGAGTCCAGGAAAAACTCTGGACCTGCCGAAGAGGCAAGAGACCATTGTTTCAGGGTGCAAGGGGATTCAGAGCACTGCCTAAATGAGTTTGAGACAGGCATGAGCCACAGCTATCAGTACAGACATCAGAGATGGGCATGAAATGCTAAGGTTGCTGCTCCAGCCACCAAGAATCCTGTGTATAAACACAGGTCACTATCCACACCTCCCCTCCAGGGAATCTGTACAGCCTGCCACTGCCAGGATCCTGTGATCCAGGGACAACTTCCCTGGGAGATCACACGGCGCACCTAAGGCTGGTGCAATGTCATGCCAGCCTCTGTTGCTGCAGGCTTGCCCTGAATTCCATACCACTCCATCCCACTGACCTGAGTGACCCAGAGCCCCATAATCAGCCACTCCTTTAACCCGCTCCTGCCTGGGTGAAGAACAGATGCCAGAAGGGGACCTACATGCAGAGGTGGGGCCAAATCCAAAGCTGAACCCCAGGAGTTGTGAAAACAAAGAAGAAAAAGGGAAATTTCTCTATCCAGCTTCAGGAGCAGTGGGTTAAATCTCCACAAGAGATTGGTCCATGAGAGACCTCCTGGTCCCATATAATATCAATTGGCAAGAGCTCTCCAAGAGATCTCTGTCTCAATTCTAAGACCCAGCTCCACTAAACAACCAGTAAGCTCCAGTGCTGGACACCACATGCTAAACATCTAACAAGACAGGAACTCAACCCCACCCATTATCAGAGAGGCTGCTTAAAATCATAATAAGTTCACAAACACCCCAAAACACACCACTGGATGTGGCTCTGCCCACCAGAAAGACAAGATACAGCCCCACTCACCAGAACACAGGCATGAGTCCCCTCTACCAGGAAGCCTACACAATGCACTGAAGCAAACTTACCCACTGGGGTGAGACACTGAAAACAATGGGAACTATGATTCTGCAGCCTGTGAAAAGGAGACCAAAAACACAGTAAGTTAAGCCAAATGAGAAGACTGAGAAACACACAGCCAATGAAGGAGCAAGGTAAAAACCAACCAGACCAAACAAACGAAGAGGAAATAGTCAGTCTACCTGAAAAAGAGTTCAGAACAATGATAGTAAAGAGAATCCAAAATCTTGGAAACAGAATGGAGAAAATACAAGAAAGGTATAATAAGGACTTAGAAGAACTAAAGAGCAAACAATGATGAACAACACAATAAATGAAATGAAAAATTCTCTAGAAGGAATCAACAGAGGAATAACTGAGGCAGTGGAATGCAAAAGTGACATGGAAGGTAAAATAGTGGAAATAACTACCACAGAGCAGAATAAAGAAAAAAGAATGAAAAGAATTGAAGACAGTCTCAGAGACCTTTGCGACAACATTAAATGCACCAACATTTGAATTATAGGGAATCCCAGAAGAAGAACAGAAAAAGAAAAGGACTGAAAAAATATTTGAAGAAATTATAGTTGAAAACTTCCTTAATATCGAAAAGAAAATAGTCAATCAAGTGCAGGAAGCACAGAGAGTCCCATACAGGATAAATCCAAGGAGAAACATGCCAAGACACATATTAATCAAACTATCAAAAATTAAATACAAAGAAGAAAAATTAACAGCAGCAAGGGAAAAGCAACAAATAACATACAAGGGAATCCCCGTAAGGATAACAGCTGATCTTTCAGCAGAAACTCTGCAAGCCACATGGGAATGGCAGAACATATTTAAAGTGATGAAAGAGAAAAACCTACAGAAAAGATTACTCTACCCAGCAAAGATCTCATTCAGATTCGACGGAGAAATTTAAACCTTTACAGACAAGGAAAAGCTATAGGAATTAAGCACCACCAAACCAGTTTTACAACAAATATTAAAGGAACTTCTCTAGGCAAGAAACACAAGAGAATGAAAAGACCTACAACAAACCCAAAATAATTAAGAAAATGGTAATAGAAACATACACTTCGATAACTACCTTAAATGTAAATGGATTAATTGCTCCCACCAAAAGACACAGATTGGCTGAATGGATACAAAAGCAAGACCCATATATATGCTGTCTACAAAAGACCCACTTCAGACCTAGGAACACAAACAAACTGAAAGTGAGTGGATGGAAAAAGATATTCCATGCAAACGGAAATCAAAAGAAAGCTGGAGTAGTAGCAATTCTCATAACAGAAAAAATAGACTTTAAAATAAAGACTATTACAAGAGACAGAGAAGGACACTACATAATGATCAAGGGATCAATCCAAGAAGAAGATATAACAATTCTAAATATTTATGCACCCAACATAGGAGACCTCAACACATAAGGCAAATACTAACAGCCATAAAAGGGGAAGTCAACAGTAACACAATCATAGTAGGGGACTTTAACACCCTACTTTAATCAATGGACATATCATCCAAAATGAAAATAAATAAGGAAACACAAGCTTCAAATGACACTTTAAAGAAGATGGACGTAATTGATATTTATAGGACATTCCATCCAAAAACAGAATACTTTCTTCTCAAGTGCTCATGGAACATTCTCCAAGATACATCATATCTAGGGTCAGAAATCAAGCGCTGGTAAATTCAAGAAAATTGAAATTGTATCAAATATCTTTTCCAACCACAAGGCTATGAGACTAGATATCAATTACAGGAAAAAGTCTGTAAAAAATACAAACACATGGAGGCTAAACAATACACTGCTAACTAACCAAGAGATCACTGAAGAAATCAAAGAGGAAATCAATAAATACTTAGAAACAAATGACAATGAAAACACAATGGCCCAAAACCTGTGGGATGCAGCAAAAGTAGTTCTAAGAGGAAAGTTTACAGCAATAAAATCCTACCTTAAGAAACAAGATACATCTCAAATAAACAACCTAAACTTACACCTAAAGCAATTAGAGAAAGAAGAACAAAATAACTCCAAAGTTAGCAGAAGGAAAGAAATCATAAAAATCAGATCAGATAATAAATGAAAAAGAAATGAAGGAAATGATAGCAAAGATCAATAAAACTAAAAGTTTTTCTTTGAGAAGATAAATAAAATAGATAAACCATTAACCAGACTCATCCAGAAGAAAAGGGAGAAGACTACAGTCAAGAGAATTAGAAATGAAAAAGGTGAAGTAACAACTGACACTGTAGGAGTACAAAGGATCATGAGAGATTACTATAAGCAACTATATGCCAATAAAATGGACAACCTGGAAGTAATGGACAAATTCTTAGAAAAGCATAACCATCTGAAACTGAACCAGGAAGAAGTAGAAAATATAAACAGACCAATCACAAGCACTGAAATTGAAACTGATTAAAAATTTTCCAACAAACAAAAGCCCAGGACCAGATGGCTTCACAGGCGAATTCTATCAAACATTTAGAGAAGAGCTAACACCTATCCTTCTCAAACTCTTCCAAAATATAGCAGAGGGAGGACCACTCTCAACTTATTCTTCGAGCCCACCATCACCCTCATCCCAAAACCAGACAAAGATGTCACAAAGAAAGAAAACTACAGGCCAATATCACTCACGAACATAGATGTAATAATCCTCAACAAAATACTAGCAAACAGAATCCAACAGCACATTAAAAGAATCAAACCATGATCAAGTGGGGTTTATCCCAGGAAAGAAAGTATTCTTCAATATATGCAAATCAATCAATGTGATAAACCATATTAACAAACTGAAGGAGAAAAAATATATGATCATCTCAATAGATGCAGAAAAAGCTTTTGACAAAATTCAACACCTATTTATGATAAAAACCCTCCAGAAACTAGGCATAGAGGGAATGTACCTCAACATAATAAAGGCCATATATGACAAAACCACAGCCAACATTGTTCTCAGTGGTGAAAAACTGAAACCATTTCCACTAAGATCAGAACAAGACAAGGTTGCCCGTGCTCACCACTATTATTCAACATAGTTTTGGAAGTTTTAGCCACAGCAATCAGAGAAGAAAAGGAAATAAAAGGAATCCAAATCAGAAAAGAAGAAGTAAAGCTGTCACTGTTTGCAGATGACATGATACTCTACATAGAGAATCTTAAAGAAGCTACCAGAAAACTACTAGAGCTAATCAATGAATTTGGTAAAGTAGCAGGATACAAAATTAATGCACAGAAATCTCTTGCATTTCCATACATTAATAATGAAAAATATGAAAGAGAAATTAAGTAAACATTCCCATTTCCCATTGCAACAAAAAGAATATAATACCTAGGAATAAACCTTTCCTAAGGAGATAAAGACCTGTTTGCAGAAAACTATAAGACACTGATGAAAGAAATTAAAGATGATACAAATAGATGGAGAGATATACCATGTCCTTGGATTGGAAGAATCTACATTGGGAAAATGACTATACTACCCAAAGCAGTCTATAGATGCAATGCAATCCCTCTCAAGCTACCAATGGCATTTTTCACAGAACTAGAACAAAAAATTTCACACTTTGTATGGAAACACAAAAGACCCCAAATAGCCAAAGCAATTTTGAGAAACAAAAAAGGAGATGGAGGAATCAGCTTCAGAGTATACTACAAAGATACAGTAATGAAGACAGTATGGTACTGGCACAAGAATAGAAATATAAATAAATTGAACAGGATAGAAAGCCCAGAGATAAACCCATGCACATATGGTCACCTTATCTTTGATAAAGGAGTCAAGAATATACAATGCAGAAAAGACAGGCTCTTCAATAAGTGTTGCTGGGAAAACTGGACAGCTACATGTAAAAGAATGAAATTAGAACACTCCTTAACACCATACAGAAAAATGAACTCAAAATGGATTAAAGACCTAAATGTAATTCCAGAGACTAACAAACTCTTAGAGCAAAACATAGGCAAAACACCCTACGACAGAAATCACAGCAAGATCCTTTCTGACCCACCTCCTAGAGAAATGGAAATAAAAACAAAAATAAACAAATGGGACCTAATGAAACTTAAACGCTTTTTCACAGCAAAGGAAACCATAAACAAGAGGAAAAGACAACCCTCAGAATGGGAGAAAATATTTGCAAATGAAGCAACTGACAAAGGATTTACCTCCATAATATACAAGCAGCTCATGCTGCTCAATATCAAAAAGCAACCCAATCCAAGAATGCGCAGATGACTTAAATAGACATTTCTCCAAAGAAGATATACAGACTGCCAGCCAACACATGAAAGGATGGTCAACATCTCTAATCATTAGAGAAATGCAAATCAGAACTACAATGAGGTATCACCTCACACCAGTCAGAATGGCCATCATCAAAATATCTACAAACAATAAATGCTGGGTAGGGTGTGGAGAAAAGGGAACCCTCTTGCACTGTTGGTGGGAATGTAAATTGATACAGCCACTGTGGAGAACAGTATGGAGGTTCCTTAAAAAACAAAAAATAAAACTACCACACAACCCAGCAATCTCATTGCTGGGCATATATCCTGAGAAAACCATAATTCAACATGAGTCATGTACCACAATGTTCACTGCAGCTCTATTTACAATAGCCATAATATGGAAGGAACCTAAGTGTCCATCGACAGAGGAATGGATAAAGAAGATGTGATACAAATATACAATGGAATATTACTCAGCCATAAAAAGAAATGAAATTGAATTATTTGTAGTGAGGTGGATGGACCTAGAGTCTGTCATACAGAGTGAAGTAAGTCAGAAAGAGAAAAACAAATACCGTATGCTAACACATATATATAGAATCTAAAAAGAAAAAAAGGTTTTGAACAGCCTAAGGGCAGGACAGGAATAAAGATGCAAACATAGAGAACGGACTTGAGGACATAGGGAGAGGGAAGGGTAAGCTGGGATGAAGTGAGAGTGTGCCATGGACATATATACACTACCAAATGTAAAATAGATAGCTAGTGGGAAGTAGCCTGATAGCACAGGTAGATCAGTTCTGTGCTTTGTGTCCACCTAGAGGGGTGGGATAGGGAGCGTGGGAGGGAGACACAAGAGTGAGGGAATATGGGGATATATGTATAGCTGATTCACTTTGTTATACAGCAGAACCTAACATACCATTGTAAAGCAATTGTACTGCAATAAAGATGTTAAAAAATATTTAACAATAATAAATAAATGAAAGTTAAAAAAAATAGTTTTGACCCTGCTAACATGGATAAAAATGGTGAACTCAATGTTAAGTGCAAGAAATCAGTCATAAAAGATCACGTATTATATGATTCCATTCATATGAAATGTCCAGAATAGGAAAACTTATAAAGACATAAAGTAGATTAATTGTTGCCAGAGGTTGGGGGGTGGGGTAGAATGAGAAGTGATTTCTAATGTGTAGAGAATTAATTTGGGTGTGATGAAAATATTCTGAATTTACATTGTGGTGATGGTTGCATAATTCTGTGAATATAATAAAATCCATTTAATAGTACACTTTAAAACTGTGAATTTTATGTTATGTGAATTATACAAAGCTGTTTTTTGTTTTTTGTTTTTTTTTGGCCGTACACGGGCCTCTCACTGTTGTGGCCTCACAGGCTCCGGACCCACAGGCTCAGCGGCCATGGCTCACGGGCCCAGCCGCTCCACGGCATGTGGGATCTTCCCAGACTGGGGTGCGAACCCGTGTCCCCTGCATTGGCAGGTGGACTCTCAACCACTGCGCCACCAGGGAAGCCTTACAAAGCTGTTTTTTTAAAAAAAAAGAATAACCAAAGGATGGAGACATAGGATTGACTCAATCGGTCTTTCATTTTTATTTTTAATGAAAAAAAACACTGCTGTACTTTGAAAACACAAGTCTTCTGAGAAGCACTAGATTCCATTTGCCCCCAAACTCAGTAGATACCTCTTCTCTGGATTCCCATGGATTTCTCTGCTCCATTATTTAACTTCTTGTGATGTAATTGCTGGTTTACTGTTTGGCCTCACCCTTCAGACTGTGAACTATTTGAAGGAAGGAATAGTGCCGATCTTTTTATTTGCAATGCTTTATATATGAAGGAGCCTAGTCAGGGTTTTGTGAAAAATAATGGAAAAAAAGAAAAAGAAATAGAGCAGAAGAGAGGTTAGGGGATAATGAAAGAAAAGCTCTAGGAGATAAGCAGACCTCTTTACAGCTTATCATCTATTCAGAATCCAAACTGTACGTTCCCATTAACCAGAGCATGACCCAAGAGTTAGGTAAAAATCAGATTCAGTATCCAGAGACCCAAACAGAAAGAGAACAGGAGTGCTCAGTGGGGAATTGGTTTAATTGGTACAATCTTTCTACCCTGGATGAGCTGGAGAAAAGGAGGAAATAGCACATACTGGTAGAGACGGAAGGGCAGGTGTTCTAATTTTCTAGTGAGGAGAGGGAGATGGAGTGACAGAGTAAGAATGCCTGATATGGAGGCTGGTAGGTTTGTTAGGACAGAACTGTGTTTCAATATGACTATTAGTGCTGCTATCGCTGGGGCTGCTAGCAGCTACTGTTGCCTGTGTGCTTGCCTACTTGCCAGGCTCTCCGCTGAGTGCAGGCTACCTCTCTAAATCTCAGAATGTCAGTGTCAACTCATTTTGCATACATGGAAGCTGATCTTGTCACTCAGCTGATCTGCCAATGGTCAAGCCTCGACTGTCTTTTCAAGACACGGTGCTGGGTGGGACCAGGACACAAAGAAGACTGGGCTCTATCTGGAGGCACTGAGGATGGAGGTGAATCTGAGAGTGGATACTGGAAAATTACACACCGAGTTCTGCCCTTCTCGGGGAGGTGGCATCCTGACTGGTAAAGGGATGAGAAAAGAAAAGAGTAATTAGTAGAAGGCACAGCACAAAACAAAGAAATACTGTAGAAAAATCTCCAAGGCTGAATAAAGGCTCACAAGGGAGGCAGTCGGCAATAAGTTGGAAGATTGAGCTGGGTTTGGATGTCTGGGTCTGGGAAGGGTCTGAAAAGGCCACGTTAAAGATCGTTTTGTGTACTAGAGGGAAATACTGAAAATCTGGGGAAGTCGAAAAAAAGCAACTGCATCCACCCAGACCCCCTCTCATAGGATCATCTCTTAATTCCGGGATAGAGGATGCCCTTATTTACCCCAAGATGAAGGCCCCAGCGAGGGTTGGCACATCTCCTGGACAGGGCCTTTCACTGTGCCCCAAAGTCATTGCAGGTAGCTGATGGCAATTTGTTCTAATATGTGATATGTCTGTGCCCACAGAGGGAAATGCCAGTTTTGTGTGGTTTGTCATCATTTACAATAGAACCCAATCAAGGCTCCTTGGGGTTTCTACTCTAGAGAAATGGGACTCTTAGGGAGACCAGGAGTCATGGATGTTGCTGGGTCAAACCTGAAGCAGGAGGTATGACTCTGCTGTTGTGTTGGCCCCAGGCTCTGGAGCTGCACAGGGTCTCAGTGTATCACAGAGGCACTCTGTGTGTAGAGTAACAGCCACATGTTCCTTCCACCCTGGTATTGTGCTCGGAATGTGACTTGATCTCTCATTCCACCAAAGGTAAATTTTACTTCAATTCACTCCTTTTTGCTGGGCTGGCTGTGTGACTTGCTTAATCCAGTAGAATGTGGCAGGTGTGGCGTTGGAAGACTTTTGAGGCTAGGCCTTAAGGGACTTTGCAGCTTCACCCTCTTAGGGTGCAGCCCTGACAGCCCTGTGAAATGAAGCTGGCCTGACCTACACAGAGGAGAATGACTGCAGGGGAAGTGGGGCCCTTGTCCACAGCCATCACCAAGACCAGACGTGTGAGTCAGGCTACTGTGGTCCTCCCAGGCCGGCAGCCCCTCACTGACTATGGCTGTGTGCATGACCCCAGGTGAAGCCAGTCCGCAGAACTCTGAGGAATGTTATATGGCTGTTATTTAAATCCACTAAGTTTTTTTTTTTTTTTTTTTTTTTTTTTTTTTTTTTTTGTGTTTGTGGGCCTCTCCCTCTCTCCG
>NW_020171857.1:787055-859006 GCF_003031525.2 Neophocaena asiaeorientalis asiaeorientalis
TTTTTTTTGCGGTATGTGGGCCTCTCACTGCTGCGGCCTCTCCCATTGCGGAGCACAGGCTCCGGACGCGCAGGCCCCGCGGCCATGGTTCACGGGCCCAGCCACTCCACGGCACGTGGGATCTTCCCAGACCGGGACACGAACCCGCGTCCCCTGCATCGGCAGGCGGACTCTCAACCACCGCGCCACCAGGGAAGCCCCTAAATCCACTAAGTTTTGAGATGGTTGTTTGTAATAGGCGACTGATACAGCTAGATTGGATAAAATATCAGCACATTTCATTCCACACAGATGAATTTTGTGGGAGTTCTCCTCTGGTACATTTCCCTCCAGGGCCTGCAATCTCCCCCTTCCGTAGCAGTGCCACAGACTTTAGGTGGGCAAGTCTGTGGAATCTTAGCACTGAGATGGAAAAGAAAACAGCATTTCTAACACATTATTTTCTGTTTATAAATTTGGATGGGAGTGAGAAGTAGTAGTCAGATAAATCAATACCACATATATTTAAGGAACTGTTACAAGTGTCCAAGCCTCTTTGCTAGGTGCTACGAATAATGATAACAAGGAGGACCTTTAAAAAGCTTCAGTCTAGAGGGTAAAATAGATATAGACACAAATGAGTTTGATTCGAGGCAAAATGTGCTGCTTCATAAGCACATTTTGCCTGATACCTTGATAATAAGGTATCAAGGAACATGAAGAGATGAGTTGTGACAGATGTGGAGACACATAGTGGGCTTCAGTGATGAAGGAACTGTGGAGCGATTAGTCCAATTGCCTCAAAACATGAAGCCAGTTCATTTTTGTGCCATTCCACAAGTGCATTTTGTATTTCAGAGTTGAGTAAATGGTGTGCCACCGACCCCTTCAGTCATGGCCTTACACTGGGATGGCCTTGATCTTGATCTTGATTGTGACAGCCTTATAGTCACAATTTACAGAAGCCGCAATGGGGCTGAACCAGGGGCTGCCATCCAGGCAAAGACTTCATGGGAGACCAACACTCGAGGTGTGGTGCAGCCCTGATGGGCATTGGCCAACTAAATACGCTATTGAGATGGAAGTGGCTGGGATCCTTCATGTGTTATTTCTACACAGAGCTTGAATGTGTGGCTGCTGTGGGAAATGAGGTATTCTGCACTTCTGAAAAGGTGCAACTAAAAAAATTGTCAATCTTGTAATAACTTATAATGGAAAATAATCTGAAAAGAGTGTATGCATAACTGAAAAAAATAAAATTGTCTGAGCTTCTTGTAGTCCCTGGGTTGTGCTGTTGGTTTCCCATATATGCTGATTTGAAGCCTGAGGACAGCAGACTGGCTACAGGCACAAAGTGCTGGCTTATGTGGTCAAGGGGCCAGACCAAATCCCTGGAGTTTGATGTGGTGGAGGGAGGTTTTCCCTGGAAGGAAATGTTATTATCACATCGCTCATGCAGGGATTAGGACAAACCTGGGTAAGGAAATAGACTGGAGTCATTTTTCCTTGACCCTGGAGTTGAGAGTTGAGCTGCCTATGGCCAGTGAGGAAGGTGAGAGTGAGGCAGGGAACTGACTCAACCCAGGACCCCAAGCCCGGGACCCCAAGTGCAATAGAGTGAACCATTCTGTAGAGGACAGTTGCCTTCCACTGTTCCTGACTCTTCACTAATGTTTTGTAAAAATGAAAGTGTGTTCCCTGTTGTGTTTGGGGGATCATGGATGGGCTGCCCCATTTAAGGGAAGAACCAGACCCTCATTTGACTTGTTGGCTTATCTCAGACTGGAGGAACCAGAGATACTGGGTCTACATTTTTTCCTCTGTGATGCTGCACAATTATAGTAAATCAGCTAGAGAGACTAACACAGTGGTAACTGTTCTCAAATAACACATATATTCTCACATAAATTTTAAGGGAGATTTGATTGCATTGAATCACAACTTAAAATCTTATTATTATTCTTTTTATGTGATTTTAAATTTTTATTTTTTTATTGAGATATAGTTCATGTCAATATTATATGTTTCGACATATTGATTCATAATTTTTAAAGGTTATATTCAATTTATAAAACAAAATATTGGCTATATTCCTTGTACTGTACAATATTTTTAGCACTGATGGGAAAACTGTTAAGTCAAAATTACAAAACAGATTTAGTAATATATTTCTTTGGTTACTACTGAATTATCATGATTTCTATGTTGTTGGATTTGTCTCCTAAATCAAAACCCTTGGGCCTTACCATTCATTCATACACTTAGGATTTCATTAATTTGTACATTTATGATTTTATCAAAACTTTCATTGAACACCTACTATGTTCCAGGTGCTGTGTTTTATGTTGGAAAATGTAAGCAACATAGTCTTTACCTCCTTGACCCTGGGGTCTTTGCTTCAATATTAAACCATAAATTAGCTTAGGCTTATTTTTCTTAATTAAAATATAGTAAATCACAAGCTTGCATGTATCTTAGATTTTTTAGAAAGACTGTGGTTTTTTTTCTTTTCCCAACCAAGAGATGTCTTTAGTTTTTCTTCACTCAAAGTTATTAATTTATTTTATTTTGTCACCTGTTGTAATTTGTATTTGTTTTATTTTAATCTTTCTAGAAAGTCAGTGTTTTGCCAAAGGGTTTCACCTACTCAATATGTCTAAATATTTGGAGGGAGGTGTGTTGGAAATCATGAATAAATAGAAAGCACATGAACTTGGGGTTAGCCTGTATTGGATGTAAATATTTGCATTAAATTAAAGAAAATAATATATATTCATACTGACAAATATTAGCATAAAATATCTCTGAAGGATAAACAAGAAACTAGGGGGAAAGCGGGACAAATAGTATATGGCTGAATCCAAAGGCAGGAGGCAGATTTTTCAAAATCCCTTTGTACCTTCTATTTTTCAACCATGTGAATGATCATTTGCATAAAAAATATAACAATTTTTTAAAAGAAAACCCCCCTGTGGATTCTTGAGCTCCACCTACCAGTAGAATCAGAATCATTTTCATCATTTTCTGCAGGAGGTTGCTACACTCACCAAAATTTGAGGCACATTGAAGAGAGCCTGGCCCACACAGCCCTTGGATTTCACACTGCGGGCAGTGGGATACCATATATAGGAGATGTGGCATGGGCAGACAACCATAATCTGATGAATTTAGAAATTGTGTTGATGGTAGGTTCCAGGAGCATAGTATGGATGGAAGCAAAGAGTGTGATAAGTAACCTTTAGATTGGCCAAAATAGGAGACTGTGAAGATCTGACCCAGGACATTGGCAACTCCTGTCCCAATAGTAACTCGGGAATCCAAGGGAGGACCCTGACCACACTGGTAACCGCTCAGCCACTCCCCTCTGTGGCTCTCACCCTACTGACTGCGTGGCTTGTGGCTCAGTTCACCAATCTGAGTTTCTACTGTTTTGGTCCTTAAGGCCCTGCTTCTGCTGCCATTGCCAATTCCTTGCCTCTTTTCCTCTTCACAGTTTTGTGTCTGAGGCTTCTACTACCTCATGGATTCTCTAGAACTGTCTGTGTGCTTAATACTTTTAAAAGAACTTACATTGAGGTATCTGAATGGGTTGACCAGTCCCATTCAGTATCACATTTCACCTGGAACTCCTGTTGCCGAAACTTGGCCTCTGTTCACCGGTGCCGACTAGAAACATGGAGGGAGTTTTGGGTGAAGTAGAAAAGAGCAGCTTTTTTTTTGCTTTACCAGGCAAAGGGGGCCACAGCGGACTAATGCCCTCAAGACTGTGTGACCCACCCTGGAGGGGGTAGTGAGGAGTCTTATAGAGTTCAAGGAGCAGGGCGTGGTCAGCTCACGGACATTCTTCTGATTGGTTGGTGATGAGGTAATTGGGAATCAACATCGTCAACCTTCTTGTTCCAACTGGACTGGGGTCTAAGTGCTTGTGGGCAGCATACAGTTAACTTCTCCTATCTGGTGGGGGTTTCAGTATCTGCAAAACAGCTCAAAGAATATGACTCAGAACATTATCTATAGTCCTTGAGGAAGAACTAAAAATCCACGACTTTGTTTAATGGCTAAAGTATTATTATTTTGTCTTGTTTGACTATTTTCCTTTCTTTCTGCATTTTCTCACTTCTCTGATTAAATTTATTCTTTGACTAAAGTTTTTCTACAGACAAAAGGCAGGTGGAGGACATGGGTGGGGGTCTATTCTGGGAAGGCCTCATAGGGTCCTGCTTGTTTATACTCCCACAGAGCTGCTGCCTGTATGGTGGCCCCTGGTCAGCCCCACCCCTACTTCTATAATTGTGATGAGGGCTGTGGAGGCTAGACACCAAGTGTAGAGAGATCCAGGTGTAAGGAATTACTGAAGGGGTCTGTGGACACAGAGGGTCACAGCACATACTTAACTCCCAATACAAAATACATTTATGGAATGGCACAAAAATTTAGGGGTTTAACATATGAAAATATGTCCAGTAGTGCCCACATCACTTCAGTTTTATTTGTATTAATAGAATCATATTGGACTAATGAGAAATAACGTCTTCCACTCGGACCATCACAGGACAAAATGTTTTTTTCTTGGAAGATTCAAGTGCATATGACCCCTTTCCCCCCGCCATGTGCCTGCCTTGTTTATTCACTCCTATATTAACAATCCCTCAGGCTTGTTTAGACTGTCTCCTGGAGAAAGAATAATTGTATATCCTTTGCATTTAACTCATGTGAATGAAGTGACATTTCCCAAAAGTGCAATGTAGCTCTGTGTATAATACTTAGTCTATAGGGTACTGCACATCATGACTGGAAAATGGCAAATGTTTCCTATCATGAGATCTGTCACTTTTTAGCAACGTCTTAAGGTAGAGCTCTTTTGCTTAGGAATAAGTTGCTGTTACTAGGAGGGGCTCATTGATCTGCTCCTATTTTACTGTTCTTTCTTTTTTGGTTGAAATTTTTCTTGTGGTAATTGCAGAATCACATGCAGTAGAAATAGTATCAAGAAATCCTTTGTAGGTGTTGCCCAGTTTTTCCCAATGGTAACATTCTTCAAAATATAATGTCACAACCAGGATATTAACATTGATGTAATCCACCAGTCTTATTCAGATTTTCCATTTTAGTTATATTCACATATGTTTGTGTTTATTAGGTTCTACACAATTTTATCACCTGTGTTGGTTGGTGTAGCCACTGCAATAGGAAAGATACCGAACAGTTCTAACACCACAAAAATCCCTTGCATTTCCCTTTTATAACTCCACCCACTTCCTTCTCCCAACACCCTGGCAACCACTAATCTGTTCTCAATTTCTTTTTTTTTTTAATTTAAAAAACTGTTAATGAATGAAAAATACAGTGTGTAACCTTTGGGGATTAGCAGTTTTTTCAGGAAGTATAATTCCCTGGAGATTCATCCAAGTTGTTGCATATATCAACAGTTTGTTCCTCATTTCCCTAGTAGAATTCCATGGCATGCATGTACAACAGTTTGTCCATTTACTTGTTGAAGGACGTCTAGGTGATTCCAGTTTTGGGCAATTACAAATAAAGCTGCTGACATTCATGTACCTAAGTTTTTTATGTATGAACATAAGTTTTCATTTCTCTGAGATAAATGCCCAAGAGTGCAATTGCTAGTTCATATGGTAATTACATATTCAGTTTTATAAGAAACTGACAACCTGTTTTCCAGAGTGGCTGTACCATTTTCTATTCTCAACAGCAATGTATGAGAGACCCAGTTTCTTTGCATCCTTGCCAGCAACTGGTGTTGTCAGTATTTTTTCTTTCAGCTATTCAGATATGTATGCAGTGATATCTCATTGTGATTTTAATTTGCATTTTTCAGATGGTTAATGATGTTGCTCATCTTTTCATCTTCTTATTTGCCATCTGTATATGCTCTTTGGTGAAAAATTTCTTCATGCTTTTTGCCTATTTTCTAATGAGGCTTCTTGATCTACTTCTGCATTTTAAGAGATCACTATATGTCCTTTGTCAGATATGTTGTTTGCAAATATTTTCTTTAAGTCTGTAACTTGTCTTTTCATCTTCTTTACATAGACTTTAACAGAGCAAGGTTTTCTATTTTAATGAGGTCTAATTTCTCAATTTTTCCTTTTATGGATAGTACTTTTGGGTTAAGTCTGAGAACTCTGCTTAGTCCTATATCCTAAATATTTTCTCCTGTTTTTTCCTAAAAGTTTTATAGTTTCATATTTAAAAATTAAGTTCATGGTCCATTTTGATTTACTTATTACATAGGGTATGAGGTTAATGTCGAGGTTAATTTTTTTGACTATGATTGATTCTGTTGATTATGAACCAATTCGTTTGGTGGCACTGCTTGAAAAGCTGTTCTTCCTTCATTAAATTGCTTTTGCACCATTGTCAAAAATCAATCAAGCTTATGTGGGTGTCTACTTCTGAGTTCTTATTTTGTTCCATTGCTCTGTGTGTCTATCCCTCCACACTGTCCACACTATCATGATCACTGTGACCATATAAGAATACTTCACATCAGGTAGAGTAATTCCTCTCACTTTATTCTTTTTTATTGATTGCATTAGGTACTCTAGGGTCTGTTCATCTTCACATCAATTTTAGACTAGGCTTGTCTATATTTACCAAAAACCTTAATAGGATTTTGGTAGGTATAAGTGAAACCTGTAGATCAGTTTGGTGAGAATCAACATTTGAATATGTTGAATCTTTCAGTTCGTGGACATAGTATGCCTCTCTATATATTTAGGTCTTCTTTGATTGCTTTCATCAGCATTTTGTCATTTTCATCATACAGATCTTATACATCATTTGTTAAGTGTATACTTAAGTATATCATTTAATTTATAGTGATTTTGAATGGTATTGTGTTTTTAATTTTAGTTTCCACACGTTCATTGTTAAGTATATAAATATTTGGTTGATTTGGTGGTGTTAATCTTGAGTCCTGTGATGTGCTGAACATACTTCTAAGTTCTAGGAGTTTGTTTGTTTTATAGATTGCTTGAAATTCTCTATTAAACAATCATATCATATGAAATGGGGCAGTTTTATTTCTTCATTTCCAATCTGTATATCTTCTACTTCTTTTTCTTGCCTTGTTGCATTGGCTAGAACTCCCAGCACTATGTTGAATAAGAGTAGTGAAAATGGACTCCTTGCCTTATTTTCAGGGGAAAAGTATTCAGTTTTTCACCATTTGTATGATGTTTGCTGTATGTTGATAGATGTTCTTTATTAAATTGAGGTAAATCCTCTTTATTCTTAATTTGCTGGTGATTGACATAGTGATGCTTCTGGGGTTTTGGTAATTTTCTTTTTCTTCTTGTGGGTGGTGTTATACAAGTGATACACAAAGTATTACATTTTGTGCTAACTCACTGTACATTTATATTTTGTGACGTTTTCTGCACATGGGTCATATGTTAATAAAAATTTTATATACCTGAAAATTTCCCAGAGTCAAGTGTAAAAACAACCAAAACAAAAAAGCAAACATGAAAAAAATTCTAAAAGTATTACCAGAGAGAAAAACCTACAAATAGCAAGATTCAGATTAACACTAGTCTCTCATTAACAAGAATAAGCCTAAGAAGATAATGGAACATGCTTTAAAGGTGAAAGAAGGGTTTTTAAAAGTAGAATTCTATATTCAGGCAAATCATTCAAATGTAAGAGCAAAATGATAACTCTTAGATGATCAAGAACTCAGGATTTTTACCAAAGACAGACTCTGTGAAAATGAGCAGAAGTTATATTTTAACAAGGAAAATAAATGCAAGAAGAAGAAATAGGATACCAAAAACATAATGATCAAAGATACTAGTGAAAGATACTTTTGCATAAATGATTTGCTTTTCAGTTTTACATTATAAATCTAGTAACAAAATGCCAGATAATAACACAGAGGAGGAGAAAGAGGAGTAGAGATATTATAGCAAGACTTTTGTCTTGTTTGGGAGGATACAGACATTGATTATTTATTTTGTTCAAGTATGTGTGTTAATAACTTAAAGGCAACACCAAGAAAGAAAGAGAATGTATAGGTTTCATCTAGTAGCTCAAAATTGGACAAGGAATAATGAAAGATAAAACAAACAATGATTTGAAGCTATTCCATTAAAATCTAAAATCTACTTCTTTGTGTATATTTCTATTTCATTCAACAGATCTAATTATATGAAAACAGTACCTGCCATTGAGAATACATCACAAGCAAGAGTTTTCATTATTTTGAGTGCAGTAGCAAAATTCTTATCTGGGATCAGATTTGTGCTTATTGAAATATCTCCTAAAAGATTTAAAGTGAATTTCTGAAATATGGTTCCTCTCACAAGTGAAAACTCAAATTCACAGGAACTCTATTAAAACCACTGAACTTTGAACTTCAGAAATCAAAGAAGAAATTCTCTTTTTCTCTCCAGTATTGGTGCTGAAGTCAAGAGGAAAAGACTGCAGAATAGGCTGACTGGAAGCTGTTCATATTGTCTAATGGCAGTGATAATTAATGACCTATAGGGCTATTTCACACAGCCCATATAGATAACAAGTCATATTAATAGCCATATTAACAACTTCTAGATGAAAATTTGAGTATATTATCATTTTTACAGAGAAATAAAAGATAAAATATGATGAGAACACAGGTACTCTTAAAAGAGCTATATTTTCCCTTTATAAATATTGAGAAAAATAAATCAAACTTAAATGTCAAACTAAAAAGGATGTTTTAAACATATTTATAAAAGATAACAACTTAAAGGATAATTTGGATATAAAATTTTTGAAAGGAAAATGTTTTTATAATATAATAAATGATAATCAGTTTATAAAACAGGATATGTAAAAAGATTCTTTTTTTTAATATGCACTTTAATAAAAATGTGTATATCTCTCTATATTCATACTTGCATACAGAGAAGGTACAGGGAACATGAAACATGAAAATAAGTGCCTGCTTCCGGTACTGCATTTTTGGTGCTGTAGTTTCCTTGTTTGTTTTCTTAGTTTCACTTTTAATTTTCCTAATTTTCTATTCCAATTAAAATATATAGCGCTTCCCTGGTGCCACAGTGGCTGAGAGTCCACCTGCTGATGCAGGGGACACGGGTTTGTGCCCCGGTCTGGGAAGATCCCACATGCCGCGGAGCGGATAGGCCAGTGAGCCATGGCCGCTAGGCCTGTGTGTCCGGAGCCTGTGCTCCACAACGGGAGAGGCCACATCGGTGAGAGGCCCATGTACTGCAAAATATATATATAGTGAGTATATGAAAAACAAAAGAAGGAATGTAGCCATGAAAAGAATAGTAAAATAGATTACGGCAGCTACCTAATCAAAATATCTCCACAATCTTCAAACATACTCCAAAACCAAAAAAAAAAAAAGAAAATAATCAACAACTATACAGATTAACAAGAAAACTAAATGAAACCACACAAAATAACAAAACTGTAAGGTTAGGAACACTATAAAAGAATACTTATAAACAAGCCCCCAAGCATTCAATTCAGTGGAGCTCAAGCTTCCACTGGAAGAATTTGGGGTGAGTAGAGGAATTTAAATAAACTCTATGGAAGAGAGAAGAAACAAGAAACCCTAAGACTGAACAAATACACCTTGAAAGGGACTCCTAGTATTTTGAAGAACTGGTTTCAGGGAAGAGACTCAAAAGTACATGAGGCTTCAGGTGACAGTCTCCAAAATGCATTGCTTCTGGTGTGGAAAGTGGGTAATGATGTTAGAAAGAGAGATGATGATGAGCCTTTTGGTACTGGTTGGTGCAGAGAAGAAGAAGCAAGAAAAGAAATTTAGGATTCTGAAAGACAAAAGAAAAGCAAAAATTCAAAGGGCCCATAGCCTATCTCTTCTTATGCAGACAAGTGTTAGTAGACTTGAGTTGCTAAAACATTGCACATTCCTAGCAAAAGTCTTTGGACAGCTTCTGGGAGACAAGCTCTAAGTCTTAGGAATATTCTAGCTGATAAGAATGTTTTTGCAGGCAGACCAGTTTGATCAGAGTTTATGCTAACAAAAGTGATTTATGTGAATGCTTGTTTTTGCTCAAAAGAGGCTGGAGTCTGGGTAGCAGAGGTAGGTAATGCAGTTGCTGAATGACTGTATGAGTGACTCCTAATAAAAATTCTCGACATCAAGGCTCAAGTGAGCTCCCCTGGTTGGTACTATTCTGCACTTCTTGTCACACATAATTACTGCATTAGTATCATCCTGCTGGGAAGAACACCTGGAAGCTTGCACTTGGGTTCTCCTGGACTTTGCTGCATACATCTTTTCCTGTTGTTCATTTTAAGCCATCATTTTGCTGTAATAAACTGTAACCAGGAGTGCGATAGTTTTTCTGAGTTCTATGAGTCCTTGGGGATCCCCAACCCACTCATTTAAAAAAGTCGCCTATTAAATAAACCACACTACTACACTTCACTATACTGAAAAAGAAAAGTGTGCTCTAGAATTAGTAATCTTGTAATTTACCCTCAAACACCAAATGTGTTCACAAAATGAATGAACAAACTTAATCTTGATCTATTTAAAGCTACTATAAGAAGAAAAAAAGAAAATGAGAATCAATATATGTCAATTGAAAAACATTCCTAATCCAATAAACAACCAAGAATCAGAAAAAACCTTTAACGCAGCACTCTAAAGTGAACTAGAGATCCTTCAAAAAATATTGAATCAGACACACAAAAACTAAGAACAGAAAAGAGCAAAAAAAAAAGGAGGGCTTCCCTGGTGGCACAGTGGTTGAGAGTCTGCCTGTCGATGCAGGGGACACAGGTTCGAGCTCTGATCTGGGAGGATCCCACAATGCCATGGAGCAACTGGGCCATGAGCCACAACTACTGAGCCTGCACATCTGGAGCGCTGCTCCACAATGAGGGGCCATGACACTGAGAGGCCCACGCACCATGATGAAGAGTGGCCCCCGCTTGCTACACTGGAGAAAGCCCTTGCACAGAAACGAAGACCCAACATAGCCAAAACTAAATAAATAAATTTATTTAAAAAACAAAAAAGGAAAGAAATAGAAAGAGATTTTTGAAGTCTAGGAAAACAATGACATAAAAAATCAAATTAGAAATGAAAACTAGCTTACAAGTTGCCCAGGGAGAATATATTTGAATAAAAATTTTCACTGAAAAAAAGAAGCAGGAAAACATTCAAGAGAAAGAAAATTTGATTTATGAAAAGGGGAGTCAAAAGGATTGGTCAAAACAGTTGAAATAGAAAATAGGTGCAAGAGATCCAGCATTCTTATAATCTCTGAAAATGAAAACAAAACAATGGAATAGAACCAACATTTAAAACTATGGTCCAAGACTCATTTTATTAATAAAAGAAGAAAGTAGCCTGGAATTAACATACTGAAAAGTTCTACAACATACATGGAAAAATCTAACCCAGAATGATTAACTCCAAGACAAAATTTTCAGACTTTAAACATGAAAAAAAGAAAAAAACCCCAAAAATCTCAGGGCCTCCAGGGTAAAAATCCCCAAATAACATAATACAAAGGCAAGAGAAATAGGTTGCCATCAGACAGCCTAAAACTGACATAAAACTCAAGCAACACAGCTAAACCATTTTCAAGACACTCAAGTAAATAAAGTGTGCCAAAGTATTCATATCCAGTCAAGCTATCTTTTAAACTACAAGGTTACAGAAAATAGGTTTAAATAGGTAACAATTCAGAGAATACTGTACTCATGAGCTCTTCTTGAAGAATATGAGCTTGATCCAACCAAGGGATGACTGGAGACACTTTGTTTAAGGAGCTGATAACTATGTGATGCTTAAAGGGTGCTTCATGCATGTTTCTACAGTCCTGAGACCAGGGCCTAGTTCAGAGCAGTAAGCTCCATTTTTACCATGCAACAGATCTTGTGAGAGGAAAGAAAAGAATGATAAACACTCTCATGTGTGGCATTTGACTAGGCTTAGCCCTGGGGCATAAGGAAACCTCACTATTGGAGAAAGATGTAAAAGGGGATGATAGAAAACTGATCCAGACAAAGTAACCCAACTATGGAAGTGGTTCCAAAAGGCTACCAGCAACTGAACATACTGTAACCAAAGTGCCTGGGCAAGTCAGGCTGAATCCAAGCCAGTATGAAAGGCTCCTTTTTTATGTGAAATGCCAGGCAAAACACAGAGAGACAAATGAATAAGATTCAGGTAACAATGATTACACACTCCTAAAGCCAAAATTGGCTGGACCTGAGTAGCTATTTCCTTCTGTAAATGGACATGGGCTCTCTTACTCTAGTCCCTACTACTCATTATTGTACCTCTAATATAAGTCCAAATGCCAAATGCCATTCATCATCTTACTTTCCCAGTTCCTCTGACTACTTCTCTAATGTGAGCTAACTATCTGGCACCTGTATACACTTGAGAAAAGTTTTGAAAATCATCATTAAAATGCAGAATTTTCCTGTTCCATAGAGCAAATAACAAACCTTCTCTCACATCAATGTTCTGAGCTTTCATAGGGCTGTAAAGCAGTAATATGGTGTGTGACTGAAGTAAAGACTCAACACTTCTGCTCAAAGATTAAAATTTAGTCTTACTATCTTTCTGGAAGTTACAAGTCAGTTTAGTCAATAAAGAAAATAGCTAAAGTATAGCTCTTGTAGTTCAGTCAAAGCTTCTGCCACTTCTAGTTTCTTTTTCAGAAGTATCACTATCATCAGTATGATATGTACCCTTTCACATCTTTCTCTGAACATTTGCATACATTTATATGCTCCAACTGGGAATATAGAGTATCTGTGGTTACAAATTTTACAAACTTAATGTTGAATGAAGACACCAGTAAAAAAAAAAAAAAAAAAGCAGAAAAAATTAAACACACAGTCAGAATTATAGTGTTTAGGAATGTCTGCTTAGGTGCTAAAACTACAAAGGAAGAAAGACATGATTACCATAAAATCAGGATAGCAGTTAACTTTCAGAAGAAATGGGCAGATAATTGAAAGGGAACACAATGGTGGAAATTCCCTTTCATGACTGGGGAAGTGTTTGCATGCGTGTTCCCTTTGTGATAAATCAATAAAATGGATATCTTTATTTTGTACACCATTCTGTATATAGAATATAAAAAGAAGGAAATTGAATAGTAAAAATGTAAAACAAATAAGTTGACTGGGGATATAAAATAATACAAATACTTTATTAAGTTGAATGAAAGTAATAAAATGGAGAAAGGAACTTATAATAACATGGGGATCAAATAGAAATAGACAGTAAGATGACAGACATAATTTCAAGTATATCCATGATAACATTACATGAAAAGGTACTGAATACCTCAAATAAAATAATGAAATTGTTAGAATTAATTTTAAAATGACATATTTTATAATACTTATAACAAGTGGTCTTTAAAAATGAAGACACAGTAAGGTTGAAAGTAAAAGCATGGGAGATTTTCAGAGCTAGACAAAGGAAAGAAAGCTATACTCCATAATGTAAAATGAACACTCTTGAAGTGAATGACAAGAATGAAGTTTTCAGCAGAGAAATAGAAACTGTAAAAAAGAAACAAATGAAAAATTCAGAAATGAAAAAAACAATGTCTGAAATCAATTCACTGTATAAGCTCTGTATCTCTATAGACTAGAGATAACAGAGAAGAGCCATTTGACTTTATGTTAGATGAATGGAGATGAATGGAAATTAGCTAATTTAAAGAAGAGATAGAAAATTTTGAGAGAAAAAAATGCACATATCAAAATCAATATCAAAATGTCTAATTCTCATATAATTTGATGCTCAGAAAAAGAAGAAAAAGAGATTGATGTAAACAAAAGCTGGAGTGAGTATACTAATAACAAAGTAAACTTCAGAGCTAGGAATATTACCAAGGATAGGGAGGTAAATTACACAATAATAGAACAGTTGATTCATAATAGTCTTAACAACAATAATTCACCAAAAAGATGTAACAATTCAACAGCATAGCTTCTAAAGACGTGGAGCAAAAAACTGACAGACTGAAAGAAGAGACAGACAAATAAGTTATAGCTGGAAACTTCAACTAGCCTCTTTCATTAATTGAAAAAACAAGTAGACAGAGTATCAGCAAAAATATAAAAGACCTAAACAGCATTATCAACCAATTTGACCTAACTGGCATTTTACCCCCAAACAGCAGAATATACATTCTTTTCAAGTGCACATGAAATATTCACTAAGAGAGAACATATTTTGAGCCACAAAACAAATTAAAATTTTTTAAAGAATGGAAATTACATGGGATTAAACTACAAATCAGTAACAGAAGAATATGTGGAAACTCTCCAGTATCTGGAAATTAGATAACTTATGCTGACCCCTTTGACAGGGGTCAAAGTAGTAGTAATGGAAATAATAAAGCATTTTGAATTGAATGAAAATGAAAATAGAATATTTCAAAATTTGTGGAATGCAGCTAATGCAGTGGCTACAGGGAAATATACAACATTAAATGTTAGAAATATTATATTAGAAAAAAGGAAGACCTCAAATCCACCTTAAACAACTAGAGAAAGATTAGTAAATTAAACCTAAAATAAACAAAAGGAAAAAAAATCATAAATCAATAAAATTTAAAGTAGGAAAACAATAGAGAAAATAAATAAAACTAAAAATTGATTCTTTGAAAAGGTCAATAAAATTAATAAATTCTAGCCAAGAAAAAAGAGACAGAACACAAAATACCAATATGAGGAATGAATGAGGACTCATTGCAAGAAGCCCTAGAGACACTGAAGGCATAACCAGAGAATCCTACAAACATCTTTATGCCTGTGAGTTTAACAACTTAGACGAAATAAGCCAGTTACTTGCAAGTTATAAGCTACTAATTAATGCTCACTCAAGTTTAAATTGATAACATAGCATCCATTTAAATTGAATAATCCTATATGTGTTTAAAAATTTGTAATTTGCCATTAAAAACCTTCTAACAAAGAAAATTCCATTACAAACATTTAAGGAAAAAAATCATAGCAAGTCTACATGATCTCTTCTGGAAAATACAATAGGAAAGAAAAGTTCCAAAGTCATTTAATGATACCAGCATTACCCTGGTACCAAGCCACAAAGATATTAGCAAGGCTGCTTCAAAATTCAAAGAACAAATCAATATAAATCAGCAAATCAACAACCTAAAGTAGAAAAACATAATATTTCAATATACTAACATATATTGTGAAAAAAATCAAACATTTATTCATGATTAAAAACTAGGCATCTAAAACCCTATAGATAAATCAATTTAAGGGTGAAAAACTGAATGTTCAGACACCCAATCAGGACAAGGTGGTTTAAATACATTTCTCCCTGCATCTCCACAATACATAAAACCAAACCCTGGAGAAATGCAAGAGGCAGCCAAAGGAGAACTCTGAAAGGTGGAACAAGGCAAACTGGTTAGAAACTAGAGGAACAACAGGGTGGCAGGGCATCTTACATCCCAATGCAACAGAAGACAGCAGTGCAGGCCTGGCTCTTCCCTAGCACCAGCCCAGCAAGGGAAAACTGTTCACACAGACTCATTCCTCACCTGGGTTGAAGGGAAATCGTGATCATAACACAAGGTGAGCCCAGTAGCTCTGGCCTGTGGGGTCAACAGCCCTGCTAACATTAATCAGCCAGGGGAAGCATGTTTCCTCCCTGCTGCACTGGAGACTCCCCTTCCCCACTGGCAGACCCTGGACAGCCAGCCAGGAAGTACTGGGAAGGAGGTGTCCTGCTAATAGTCTGGCCAGGAAGCCTCTCTGTCCCAAGGGCAAACCTGAGACTCCTCTTCCCACAGAGAGAGCCTGGGTGGCCAGGAGTACTGGAACAGAGGAGCCTATCACACCTGGACTAGGAAACCTCTTTATCTCCATGGGACTGAAAGTCTACCTTCCCCTCAGAGACACTGGACAGCAAGCAGCAACTGCAAGGAGAATCCCTCCAAAGCAAGTGGCCTGGGAAGCCCTCTCTTTTCTGCAGAGCAAAAGAACCAGAACCTCCATCCTGTCCTCTCTGTCCCTGAAGGAAGCGTCAGCAGACACTAGTGGTGGCTGCAGCAGCCACATAATCCAAGTCAACTGAAATAGCACAACAAAAGCTCTGAAAATTAAACTATGATTGGAACCATGGCCATAAATATAGGCCATGACCTGTGCACTGACCCTCATGAGTAGGACTACCTGTAAATAAAGATTAGGTAGGATTCACAGTCTCACAATATAATTTCCCAAATGCCAGGATACAACTGAAAATCACTTGTATTTCCAAGAAGCAGAAAAATCACAACTTGAACCAGAAGTCAATCCACTGATGTCAGTAACGAGATGACTTGGAGTTGGAATTATATGGTAAAGATTTTCAACAGCCACTGTGAAAAATGCTTTAACAAGCAATTACAAATTATCCTGACAGAAATAAATAAATAAGAATTTGTCAGTCAAGAAGTAGAAGTTATAAAAAGTAACAAATGGAAATGATAAAACTGATGATTTTAATATCAGAAAAATAAAAACCTGATAGATGGGCTCAGAAGTCTGGAGGTGACAGAAGGTAAAATCAATAAACTTGAAGAGAGATCAAGAGTTACCCAATCTGCACAACAAAGAGAAAAGAGACCCCTTCTGCCCACTCCAAAAACAAGGAAACAAAAAATAAAAAAACAAAACAAAACAAAACCCAGAGGCTCATGATCTGTGGGATAATAACAAAAATGCCAACATTCGTATAATTGGGATCACAGAAAAAGAGAAAGATGAGGGTGGAACTGAAACATTATTTGAAGAAAGAATAGCTGAAAACTTCTCAAACTTGGTGAAAGACATACACCTAGAAATTCACGAAGCTGAGAAAAGCCCAAATAGAATAAACCTTAAGTCCACATGAAGATGCATCATAATCATAAAAACTTCAAAAAACCAAAAACAAAGAAAAAAATCTTGAAAGAAGCCAGTGAGAAATGGCATAATAGGTGTCACAGGGTAATTCAAATGATAGCAGATTTCTCACCCAAAAAAATGGAGACGGAAAGGAGAGGCACATCTTTGTAAGCTGAAAGGAAACTCAACTCTTGATTTTATATTCAATGAAACTGTACTACAGGAATCAAGGGGGAAATAGTCATTTTTAGACAAGGTAAAACTATAAGAATTTCTTGCTAAATGACCCATCTTTTTTGTTGTTGACATTAGATATTGAAGCTTCTTTATTTTGTCCTCAGTTGAGTAGCTAAAATCAAGTTCTTGGATTTTGTTTTATTTTTAAAGTTTATTTGTATTTTTACTGAAGTGTAATTGATTTAAAATATTATATTAGTTTCAGGTGTACAGCATAGTGATTCAATATTTTTACAGATTTTACTCCATTAAAAGTGATTACAAGATAATGGCTATACTTCCCTGTGCTCTACAATATATCCTTGGGAATTCCTCTTGCGTCCTTGCCAGCATCTGATATTGCCAGTTTTTTTGGTCATAGCCATTCTGATAGGTATGTAGTGGTATTTTGTTGCTTTAATTTGCATATTACATGTTCTGAAGGACAAATGATACTGAACAACTTTTCATATGCGTATTTGGCATCTTCTTTTGCTCATTTAAAAAAATTATTGGAGTATAGTTGATATACAATATTGTGTTAGTTTCAGGTGTACAGCAAAGTGTATCAGTTATACATATACACATATCCACTCTTTTTTATTTTTATTTATTTTTGGCTGCACCATGTCACATGCAGGATATTAGTTCCCCAACCGGTGATCAAACCTGCACCCCCTGCAGTGGAAGCATGGAGTCTTAACCACTGGACTGCCAAGGAAGTCCATATTCAATTTTTATAAGATCACACCTGGACTAGGAAACCTCTTTATCTCCATGGGACTGAAAGTCTACCTTCCCCTCAGAGACACTGGACAGCAAGCAGCAACTGCAAGGAGAATCCCTCCAAAGCAAGTGGCCTGGGAAGCCCTCTCTTTTCTGCAGAGCAAAAGAACCAGAACCTCCATCCTGTCCTCTCTGTCCCTGAAGGAAGCGTCAGCAGACACTAGTGGTGGCTGCAGCAGCCACATAATCCAAGTCAACTGAAATAGCACAACAAAAGCTCTGAAAATTAAACTATGATTGGAACCATGGCCATAAATATAGGCCATGACCTGTGCACTGACCCTCATGAGTAGGACTACCTGTAAATAAAGATTAGGTAGGATTCACAGTCTCACAATATAATTTCCCAAATGCCAGGATACAACTGAAAATCACTTGTATTTCCAAGAAGCAGAAAAATCACAACTTGAACCAGAAGTCAATCCACTGATGTCAGTAACGAGATGACTTGGAGTTGGAATTATATGGTAAAGATTTTCAACAGCCACTGTGAAAAATGCTTTAACAAGCAATTACAAATTATCCTGACAGAAATAAATAAATAAGAATTTGTCAGTCAAGAAGTAGAAGTTATAAAAAGTAACAAATGGAAATGATAAAACTGATGATTTTAATATCAGAAAAATAAAAACCTGATAGATGGGCTCAGAAGTCTGGAGGTGACAGAAGGTAAAATCAATAAACTTGAAGAGAGATCAAGAGTTACCCAATCTGCACAACAAAGAGAAAAGAGACCCCTTCTGCCCACTCCAAAAACAAGGAAACAAAAAATAAAAAAACAAAACAAAACAAAACCCAGAGGCTCATGATCTGTGGGATAATAACAAAAATGCCAACATTCGTATAATTGGGATCACAGAAAAAGAGAAAGATGAGGGTGGAACTGAAACATTATTTGAAGAAAGAATAGCTGAAAACTTCTCAAACTTGGTGAAAGACATACACCTAGAAATTCACGAAGCTGAGAAAAGCCCAAATAGAATAAACCTTAAGTCCACATGAAGATGCATCATAATCATAAAAACTTCAAAAAACCAAAAACAAAGAAAAAAATCTTGAAAGAAGCCAGTGAGAAATGGCATAATAGGTGTCACAGGGTAATTCAAATGATAGCAGATTTCTCACCCAAAAAAATGGAGACGGAAAGGAGAGGCACATCTTTGTAAGCTGAAAGGAAACTCAACTCTTGATTTTATATTCAATGAAACTGTACTACAGGAATCAAGGGGGAAATAGTCATTTTTAGACAAGGTAAAACTATAAGAATTTCTTGCTAAATGACCCATCTTTTTTGTTGTTGACATTAGATATTGAAGCTTCTTTATTTTGTCCTCAGTTGAGTAGCTAAAATCAAGTTCTTGGATTTTGTTTTATTTTTAAAGTTTATTTGTATTTTTACTGAAGTGTAATTGATTTAAAATATTATATTAGTTTCAGGTGTACAGCATAGTGATTCAATATTTTTACAGATTTTACTCCATTAAAAGTGATTACAAGATAATGGCTATACTTCCCTGTGCTCTACAATATATCCTTGGGAATTCCTCTTGCGTCCTTGCCAGCATCTGATATTGCCAGTTTTTTTGGTCATAGCCATTCTGATAGGTATGTAGTGGTATTTTGTTGCTTTAATTTGCATATTACATGTTCTGAAGGACAAATGATACTGAACAACTTTTCATATGCGTATTTGGCATCTTCTTTTGCTCATTTAAAAAAATTATTGGAGTATAGTTGATATACAATATTGTGTTAGTTTCAGGTGTACAGCAAAGTGTATCAGTTATACATATACACATATCCACTCTTTTTTATTTTTATTTATTTTTGGCTGCACCATGTCACATGCAGGATATTAGTTCCCCAACCGGTGATCAAACCTGCACCCCCTGCAGTGGAAGCATGGAGTCTTAACCACTGGACTGCCAAGGAAGTCCATATCCAATCTTTATAAGATTATTTTCCATATAGGCCATTACAGAGTATTGAGTAGAATTCCCTGTGCTATACAGTAGGTCCTTATTAGTTACCTATTTCATATATACTAGTGTATATATGTCAGTCACAATCCCCCACTTTATCCCTCCCCGCCCCTTACCCCCTGGTAACCATAAGTTTGTTTTCTACATCTGTAAATCTATTTCTGTTTTGTAGATAAATACATTTGTACCGTTTTTCAGATTCCACATAAAAGCGATATCGTATAATGTTTGACTTTGTCTAACTTACTTCACTTAGTATGACAATCTCTAGGTCCATACATGTTGCAGTAAATGGCATTATTTCATTCTTTTTCATCGTTAAGTAATATTCCATTGTACATTTCTTTATCCATTACTCTGTTGATGGACATTTAGGTTGCGTCCATGTCCTGGCTATTGTAAATAGTGCTGCAATGAACATTGGGGTGCATGTTTCTTTTTGAATTATGGTTTTCTCTGGATATATGCCCAGGAGGAAATTGCTGGAGCTCAAGGTAGCTCTATTTTTAGTTTTTTAAGGAACCTCCATAATGCCCTCCATAGTGGCTGTGTCAGTTTACATTCCCACCAACAGTGCAAAAGGGTTCCTTTTTCTCTACACCCCATCCAACATTTATTGTTTGTAGATTTTTTGATGATGGTGTGAGGTGATACCTCATTGTAGTATTGATTTGCATTTCTCTAATAATTAGCAATGCTGAGCATCTTTTTCTTGTGCTCTGTAGCCATTTGTATGTCTTCTTTGGAGAAATGTCTATCTAAATCTTTCACCTACCTTTTGATTGGGTTGTTTGTTTGTTTTGCTATTGAGCTGCATGAGCTGTTGGTATACTTTGGAGATTAATTCCTTGTTGGTTACTTCATTGGCAAACATTTTCTCCCATTCTGAGAGTTGTCTTTTCGTTTTGTTTATGGTTTCCTTTGATGTGCAAAAGCTTTCAAGTTTAATGAAGTTCCATTTGTTTAGTTTTGTTTTTATTTTCCTTATTCTAGGAGGTGGATCCAAAAAGATCTTGCTGCGATTTATGTCAGAGTTGTTATGCCTATGTTTTCCTCTAAGAATTTTATAGTATCTGGTCTTACATTTAGGTCTTTAATCCATTAGGAGTTTATCTTTGTGTATGGTGTTAGGGAGTGTTCTAATTTCACTTGTTTACATGCAGCTGTCCAGTTTGCCCAGCAACACTTATTTGAAGAGACTATCTTTTTTTCATTGTATATTCTTGCCTTCTATGTCATAGATTAGATGCATGGGTTTATCTCTGGGTTTTCTATCCTGTTCCATTAATCTATATTTCTGTTTTTTTGGGCAAGTACTATAGTGTTTTGATTACTGTAGCTTTGTAGGATAGTCTGAAGTCAGGGAGCCTGATTCCTCCAGCTCTGTTTTCTTTTTCAAGATTGCTTTGGCTATTCGTGGACTTTTGTGTTTCCCTACAAATCACAAAATGTTTTTTTCTAATTCTGTGAAAAATGCCATTGGTAATTTGATAGGGATTGCACTGAATCTATAGATTGCTTTGAATAGTATAGTCATTTTCACAATATTGATTCTTCCAATCCAGGAATATGGTATATCTCTCCATCTGTTTGTGTCATCTTTGATTTCTTTCATCAGTGTCTTATAGTTTTCTGAGTACAGATCTTTTGCTTCCTTAGGTAGGTTTATTCCTAGGTATTTAATTCTTTTTGTCACAGTGGTAAATGGGAGTGTTTCTTTGATTTCTCTTTCTGACATTTTGTTGTTCATGTATAGAAATGCAGGAGATTTCTGTGTATTAATTTTGTATCCTGCAACTTTACCAAATTCATTGATTAGTTCTAGTAGTTTCCTGGTGGCATCTTTAGGATTTTCTATGTATAGTATCATGTCATCTGCAAACAGTGACAGCTTTACTTCTTCTTTTCCAATTTGAATTCCTTTTATTTATTTTTCTTCTCTGATTGCTGTGGCTAGGACTTCCAAGAATATGTTGAATAACAGTAGTGAGAATGGATATCCTTGTCTTGTTCCTGATCTTAGTGGAAATGTTTCCAGTTTTGCCATTGAGAATGATGTTTGCTGTGGGTTTGTTATATATGGCCTTTATTATGCTGAGGTAGGTTCCCTCTATGTCCACTTTCTGGAGAGTTTTTATCACAAGTGTGTGTTGCATTCTGTCAAAAGCTTTTTCTACATCTATTGAGATGATCATATGGTTCTTATTCTTCAATCACACTGATTGATTTGTGGTTATTGAAAAATACTTGAATCACTTGGATAAATCCCACTTGATCATGGTGTATCATCCTTTTAATGTGCTGTTGGATTCTGTTTGCTAGTATTTTGTTGAGGATTTTTGTGTCTGTGTTCATCAGTGATATTGGTCTGTAAGTTTCTTTTTTGTGATATCTTTGTTTTTGGATATCAGGGTGATGGTGGCCTCATAGAATGGGTTTGGGAGTGTTACTTCCTCTGCAATTTTTTGGATGAGTTTCTGAAGTGTGGGTGTTAACTCTTCTCTAAATGTTTGACAGAATTTGCCTGTGAAAACAAATCGTTCTGGACTTTTGTTTGTTGGAAGATTTTTTTTTTAACATCTTTATTGGGGTATAATTGCTTTACAATGGTGTGTTAGTTTCTGCTTTATAACAAAGTGAATCAGTTATACATATACATATGTTCCCATCCCTTTTCACTCTTGCATCTCCCACCCTTCTACCCTCCCTATCCCACGCCTCTAGGTGGTCACAAAGCACCGAGCTGATATCCCTGTGCTATGCAGCTACTTCCCACTAGCTATCTATTTTACGTTTGGTAGTGTATATATATATACGTCCATGCTCTCTCATTTTGTCACAGCTTACCCTTCCCCCTCCCCATATCCTCAAGTCCATTCTCTAGTAGGTCTGTGTCTTTATTCCCATCTTACCCCTAGGTTCTTCATGATTTTTTTTTTTTTAGATTCCATATATATGTGTTAGTATAGGGTATTTGTCTTTCTCTTTCTGACTTACTTCACTCTGTATGACAGACTCTATGTTTATCCACCTCATTACAAATAGCTCAATTTCGTTTCTTTTTATGGCTGAGTAATATTCCATTGTATATATGTGCCACATCTCCTTTATCCATTCATCCGATGACAGGCACTTAGGTGGTTTCCATCTCTGGGCTATTGTAAATAGAGCTGCAATGAACATTTTGGTACATGACTCTTTTTGAATTATGGTTTTCTCAGGGTATATGCCCAGTAGTGGGATTGCTGGGTCATATGGTAGTGTTATTTGTAGTTTTATAAGGAACCTCCATACTGGCTGTACCAATTCACATTCCCACCAGCAGTGCAAGAGTGTTCCCTTTTCTCCACACCCTCTCCAGCATTTATTGTTTCTAGATTTCTTGATGATGGTTATTCTGACTGGTGTGGGATGATGTCTCACTGTAGTTTTGATTTGCATTTCTCTAATGATTAATGATGTTGAGCATTCTACCATCTGTTTGTTGGCAATCTGTATATCTTCTTTGGAAAAATGTCTATTTAGGTCTTCTACCCATTTTGGGATTGGATTGTTTGTTTTTTTGTTATTGAGCTGCATGAGCTGCTTGTAAATTTTCGAAATTAATCCTTTGTCAGTTGCTTCATTTGCAAATATTTTCTCCCATTCTGAGGGTTGTCTTTTGGTCTTGGTTATGGTTTCCTTTGCTGTGCAAAAGCTTTTAAGTTTCATCAGGTCCCATTTGCTTATTTTTGTTTTTATTTCCATTTCTCTAGGAGGGGGGTCAGAAAGGATCTTGCTGTGATTTATGTCATAGAGTGTTCTGCCTATGTTTTCCTCTAAGAGTTTGATAGTTTCTGGCCTGACATTTAGGTCTTTAATCCATTTTGAGCTTATTTTTGTGTATGGTTTTAGGGAGTGATCTAATCTCACACTTTTACATGTACCTGTCCAGTTTTCCCAGCACCACTTATTGAAGAGGCTGTTCTTACTCCACTGTATATTCCTACCTCCTTTATCAAAGATAAGGTGACCATATGTGCGTGGGTTTATCTCTGGGTTTTCTATCCTGTTCCAGTGATGTATCTTTCTGTTTTTGTGACAGTACCATACTGTATTGATTACTGTAGCTTTGTAGTACAGTCTGAAGTCAGGGAGCCTGATTCCTCCAGCTCCATTTATCGTTCCCAAGATTGCTTTGGCTATTCAGGATGTTTTGTGTTTCCATACAAATTGTGAAAATTTTTGTACTAGTTCTGTGAAAAATGCCAGTAGTAGTTTGATAGGGATTGCATTGAATCTGTAGATTGCTTTTGGTAGTAGAGTGATTTTCACAAGGTTGGCTCTTCCAATCCAAGAACATGGTATATCTCTCCATCTATTTGTATCATCCTTAATTTCTTTCATCAGGGTCTTATAATTCTCTGCATACAGGTCTTTTGTCTCCTTAGGTAGGTTTATTCCTAGATATCTTATTCTTTTTGTTGCAGTGGTAAATGGGAGTGTTTTCTTGATTTCACTTTCAGATTTTTAATCATTAGTCTATAGGAATGCCAGAAATATATGTGCATTAATTTTGTATCCTGGAACTTTACCAAATACATTGATTAGCTCTAGTAGTTTTCTGGTAGCATCTTTAGGAGTCTCTATGTAGAGTATCATGTCATTTGCCAACAGTGTCAACTTTACTTCTTTTCCGATTTGGATTTTTTAATTTCTTATTCCTCTCTGATTGCTATGACTAAAACTTCCAAAACTATGTTGAATAAGAGTGCTGAGAGTAGGCAACCTTGTCTTGTTCCTGATGTTAGTGGAAATGCTTTCAGTTTTTCACCATTGAGGATGATGTTGGCTGTGGGTTTGTCATATATGGCCTTTATTATGTTGAGGAAAGTTCCCTCTATGCCTACTTTCTGCAGGGCTTTTATCATAAATGGGTGTTGAAATTTGCCAAAAGCTGTCTCTGCATCTATTGAGATGATCATATGGTTTTTCTCCTTCAATTTGTTAATATGGTATATCACATTGATTGATTTGCGAATATTGAAGAATCCTTGCATTCCTGGAATAAACCCCACTTGATCATGGTGTATGATCCTTTTAATGTGCTGTTGGATTCTGTTTGCTGCTATTTTTTTGAGCATTTTTGCATCTATGTTCATCAGTTATATTGGCCTGTAGGTTTCTTTCTTTGTGACATCCTTGTCTGGTTTTGGTATCAAGGTGATTGTGGCATCATAGAAGGAATTTGGTGTGTTCCTCCCTCTGCTATACTTTGGAAGAGTTTGAGAAGGATAGGTGTTAGCTCTTCTCTAAATGTTTGATAGAATTCGCCTGTGAAGCCATCTGGTCCTGGGCTTTTGTTTGTTGGAAGATTTTTAATCACAGTTTCAATTTCAGTGCTTGTGATTGGTCTGTTCATATTTTCTATTTCTTCCTGATTCAGTCTTGGCAGGTGTGCATTTGTAAGAATTTGTCCATTTCTTCCAGGTTGTCCATTTTATTGGCATAGAGTTGCTTGTAGTAATCTCTCATAATCTTTTGTATTACTGCAGTGTCAGTTGTTACTTCTCCTTTTTCATTTCTAATTCTATTGACTTGAGTCTTCTTTTTTTTCTTGATGAGTCTGGTCAATGGTTTATCTATTTTGTTTATCTTCTCAAAGAACCAGCTTTTAGTTTTATTGATGTTAGCTATTGCTTCCTTCATTTCTTTTTCATTTATTTCTGATCCGATCTTTATGATTTCTTTCCTTCTGCTAACTTTGGGGGTTTCTTTCCTTCTGCTTACTCTAATTGCTTTAGGTGCAAGGTTAGGTTGTTTATTCGAGATGTTTCCTGTTTCTTAAAATGGGCTTGTATTGCTATAAACTTCCCTTTGCTGCATCCCATAGGTTTTGGGTTTTCATGTCTCCATTGTCATTTGTTTCTAGGTATTTTTTAATTTCCTCTTTGATTTCTTCAGTGATCACTTCGTTATTAAGTACTGTATTGTTTAGCCTCCATGTCTTTGTATTTTTTACAGATCTTTTCCTGTAATTGATATTTAGTCTCATAGCATTGTTGTCCCAAAAGATACTTGATACAATTTCAATTTTCTTGAATTTACCAAGGCATGTGTGTTTTTCTGTCTTCTCATTTTGCTTATCTTACTGTGTTTAGGATCTCCTGTTTGCAGGCTGCAGGTTCGTAGTTCCCGTTGTTTTTGATGTCTGTCCCCAGTGGCTAGGTTTGTTCAGTGGGTTGCATAGGCTTCCTGGTGGAGGGGCCTAGTGCCTGTGTTCTGGTAGATGAGGCTGGATCTTGTCTGTCTAGTGGGCAGGTCCATGTCTGGTGGTGTGTCTTGGGGTGTCTGTGGCCTTATTATGATTTTAGGCAGCCTCTCTGCTAATGGGTGGGGTTGTGTTCCTGTTTTGCTAGTTGTTTGGCATAGGTTGTCCAGCACTGTAGCTTGCTCATCATTGAGTGAACCTGGGTGCTGGTGTTGAGATGGAGATCTCTGGGAAATTTTTGGCGTTTGGTAGTATGTGGAGCTGGGAGGGCTTTTGTTGACCAGTGTCCTGAAGTTGGCTCTCCTACCTCAGAGGCACAGCCCTGACTCCTGGCTGGAGCACCAAGAGCCTTTCATCCACACGGCTCAGAATCAAAGGGAGAAAAAGTAGAGAGAAAGAATTAGTAGAAGTTGGAAGAAAGAAAGTAAGAAGAACAAAAGAAAGAAAAAAGAAAGAAAGAAAGAAAGGAAGGAAGAAAGAAGAAAAGAAGGAGAGAAAGGAACGAGGGAGGGAGGGAGGGATGGAGGGAGGAAGGATGGAAGGAAGGAGGGAAGGAAGGAAAAAAGAAAGAAAGAAAAAAGATACAGTAAAATAAAATAAAGTATAATAAAGTTATTGAATTAAAAAATAATTATTTAGAGGAAAAAAAAAAAGGGACGGATAGAACCTTAGGACAAATGGTGGAAGCAAAGCTATACAAACAAACTCTTACACAGAAGCACACACATACGCCCTTACAAAAAGAGGTAAAGGGGAAAAAATCATAAATCTTGCTCTCAAAGTCCACCTCCTCAAATTGGGATGATTCCTTGTCTGAAGGAGGGAAGGGAGGAAAGAAAGAAAGCAAGCAAGAAAGTAAAGTAAAGTATAATAAAATTATTAAAATTAATTATTAAGGAAAACATTTTTAAAAAAAGGACGGATAGAACCCTAGGACAAATGGTGGAAGCAAAGCTATAGATAAAATCTCACACAGAAGCATACACATACACACTCACAAAAAGAGGAAAAGGGGAAAAAATCATAAATCTTGCTCTCAAAGTCTACCTCCTCAATTTGGGATGATTCGTTGTCTATTCATGTATTCCACAGATGCAGGGTACATCAAGTTGATTGTGGAGCTTTAATCCGCTGCTTTGAGACTGCTGGGAGAGATTTCCCTTTCTCCCCTATTATGATTTTCTAATGTCTGCCTTTACCCTGAGAATCTTCATTGTTCTAAAATCAGCTGTGTCTTGAAGTAATATAACTATTGCAGTAGTCTTTTAATTAGTATTTTCATGATATATTTTTCTCAATCTCCTGACTTTTAATCTATCTGAGTCTATATTTAATTGGATTTTCTTAAACACAATGTGGTTTGAGTCTAATAAAAAATCCAATTTGATAATCTCTGTCTTTTAACTGGGGTATTTAGACCATTAACGTTTAGAATAGTAATTAATATATTGATACTTGGATTAAAATCTAATATCTTGGTAGTTGTCTTCTATTCATTGCATTTTTTCCCTCTGTTCTTTCCTCTTCCCTGTTTCTTTTCCTGCCTTCTGTGATTTAAATTGCATATTTTATACACTTGCATTTTGTATCCTCTCTTTATAAATAATTTATGCTTTTAAAAATTTTTTAGTAGTTGTTCTAGGGTTCACAATATACATTTTAAATAATTTAACTTCTCTTCGAAAAGCACTATACTGCTTCATGTGTAGTGTTGGTACTGTATAACAGAGCATTCCCAATTACCCCTCCCATTCCCTAGGACATTGTTTTTGTTTTCATTTATCCATATGCTGTCACCACCAATATGTTGTTAGTATTATTGCTTTAAACAGAATGTTATATTATAGATGAATAAGAATAGGAAAATAAAGTAATTTACCTTCATTTATTCTTTTGCAATGTTTTTCTTTTCTTTTTTAATGACATAATTTTCCTTCTGCCTGAAGAGCTTTTGTCATTTTTATATGGCAGAGCTACTGGCAATGAGCTGTCTCAGGTTTTCTTTGCTAGAAAATATTTTTCCTTCACTTTTAATGAAAAATCATGTATGAAAATATTCAGATGTAGAACTCCAGGTTGGCAGGTGTTTTTTCTTTTAACAACTTAAAGATTTTATTCTACTCTTTTCTTGCTTGAATGGTGTCTGATGAGAAGTCTGCTATAATTCATATTCTTCTTCCTCTGTAAATAATGTGATTTATTCCCTCTATCTTCTTAAAGGTTTTCTCTATTTTTTATGTGTGCAATTTGAATATGATTTGGCCAGTTTCTTTCTTTTTAACTTTTCTATCCTGCTTGTTACTCTGTAAGTTTTTTAAATCTCTGGTTTTGTATCTGTCATTAATTTTGGAAAGTTTTCAGTCATTATTTCTTCAAATATTTCTTCTGTCCCATTCTCTTTCTGCTCCTTCTGTTATTCCAATCATCTGTATGTCACACTTTTTGATATTGTCCACAGTTCTGGGAAGCTTTGTTCTTTACATTATATTTGTGTTTCCATTTGTGAAATTTCCAATGACCTATCTTCAGGTTCACTGATTTCTTCTTGAGCTGTTTTGAATCTAATGATAAGCCTGTCAAAATATTCTTCATTTCTATTAATGTGCTTTTGATTCCTAGCATTTCCTTTTGAGTTTAAAATTTTTTCCTAACTCTCTGCTACCATTTCCATCTCGGGATATATTCGGTCTACTTTTCCTACTGGTAGCTTTGTCATATTAATCATAGATATTTTAAATTCCTTGTATGATAATTCCAACATCTGTGTTATATCTGAGTCTTGTTCTGATAATTGCTTTGTGTCATCAAGCTATGTTTATTCCAGCTTATTGACATATCTTTTAATGTTTATAGAAATCCAGCCATGTTTATAGGGTAATAGGTACTGAGGTAAATGCTTTTCATATGAGAATTTATGCTAACCTAACAATCAGTTGGGCTGCACTTAATGCTTGATGTAACTATAGGTAGTAGAGGCTTCAAATTCCTCATGTGGACCTATTTTTTTTTCTCACCTCCTGTCTTTTGGACTTCCCTTTGTACTGCACCTTAGAAAGTGTGTGTCTTGCATTTCTTTAAACTGTAATCCACTGTTATTAATGGAGGATTGTTTGTTTCATCTTAGGATATGGGGAATGAGGACATTTGCTAATCTTCTGATTAAATGTCAGTATTTTAGTGCACCTATGACTCAGGAATGTGGCCTTCAGAAGTGTTTTAAGGTTGTCCTTCTTTGAGGTGTCAAACATCCCCCACAAGCCCCTCTTCATTTTCCTGGTTCCAGCTTTCCTGGTCTACTCCTTTAAGCCCTGTTCTCTATTCAGTGTAACTTTCTTTTCTTTTGATGAGATAGGAAATCTGGAGCAGTCTGGAGTCGGACAGAAGTCCCTTCCTCCAACAGGGCTAAGGTTTCAGAATTTCCCCTTATTTGAAAGAAGCCTTTGGAAGGGTTTCAAGATGGCTACTCTTACCCCTCTCCTGTCAGGGTTATATTAGGAGCTTTCTTGGATCCCTTTTATGAGAAACTGGGAGAGTCCCTAGAGGAAAAGCCCGCAGAAATATGGGAGTTCTCATTGTGATTGCAGTTCCCAGGGAGCATCTCAGCCTCCAGCAAGTCATCAGAGTTACTATTTAAGTGTTCCTACTGGTTTATGGCATCCAGTGCCTTCTGCTCCAAGTGAGCAAATCTTGAGAGCTGTCACTCTTTGGATTTATCAGACTCTCCTGATTTTGTAATGATGATTCACCCTGCAAATTCAGTTTTCTTCTGGGTTCAAGAAAAGTCACCAATATTTTGTTTGTCCAGCTTTTTATTAATATAAGGAGGACTTCCAAGGGCTCTGTATGTCTGAGCTGAAATTGGAAGCTTGCTTTTCATGACACTCCATTCTGTTGGCTTCCAACAACTCAGGCCATTATTTTCCAACAAGTTTTTTTTTTTGTTTTTTTTGGTGCCATATAAATGTCACTGTTGCTCAGGGTTCTGTCCATGAATCTCATCTTCATGAGATAAGATCTGTTTGACCCAGTATATTCGCCTCCATGACTTCATCCATAATATACTGCAACAAACTTCCAAATTTCTTTTTTCAACTCCGTCCACCTTCTTCAACCTCAGACATGTTGTTTCGGATTCATCTCAGCATCTTATAAACACTTCAAGCTCATCATATCCCAAACTGAAGTTGTAATGTTACCCCCTCCCTTCTCAGTCCCCCAAACACTTCCTTCTGGATTTATTCCCTCAGCACCAAACACCTTCTCCTCAATTATCCAAACCAAACACGAGTCAGCCTTCATAATGAGCCCATATATCAAGTCAGTCGCCGTGTCTTGCTTCTCCAGTTTTAACCTGCACTATGATTTTACTCTTGCCCAAGGCAATAGTCCCCTAAGTCAAGTCCCATTCAAGTCTCCATCTCTTCTGCACAGGCTCTGCAATTAACTCAAAATTCTCCAAATTAGGTTACATTCTAAGCCCTAGTAATATTCTCTAGGCCTTCCTTTTGGCGTCCAAGATAACTTCCCACTGCCCTAATCTCCCCAGACACAGCCCCATATGGCCCTTATGCTCCAGCTCATCAAGCTTCTTAAGCAGGTTGTTTTCCCAAGCTTTTCATCTGCTTTACTCTCTTCTGGACAGCACCCTTGTTTCAGGGTAATGACTACACAACTAGTTCCTCAAGACTCAGCTGTTGAGTGGCCTGTTTATGAAAGGCCAATGGTATTGGGTAAGGAGTCCCTCTTCTGTGCCCATAAATCACATGGGTGATTTTCTTATTTGTGTCCTCAGTAGGCTCTGAGCATGTTGAGGACAGGGCCTGTCTGCTGAGCCCTATAGTACATGCTCAATAAATATTTGTAGAATGAATGAAAGAATGAATGAAAAAGTGTTCTTGAAAGCTCTCTTTCTTCCCAACTGAAAGTCCCAAAAAAGCAGCCCTAGAGTGAGGCTGTGATGACAACATGCCTGCCACTTGCTTTCTTGGGCACCTGGCCTGACCTGCTGCCTTGGATGTGATTACACCTCTGCAGAGAATGGACGATCAGATTTAGTCTGTTTTTCCTAACTCAGTGACAATGATCACGTCACTTCACACTCTGTGTCATATCTGTGGACTCAGAAGGATGATGGTAGTAACAGGTTTCACAAACTTTCTTTTGATCTGGATAATAATAGGATATTTCCACAGCACTAACCCTATCCCTTTGAGTGAAACATATGGAAAGTGTCACCTGGAATTTGGACGAAGGAGAAATACTTTGATCTGTAGATGCTCAGCCCTTCCTTGGGTCATGTTAACTAACATTAGGCAGCATGGCAGATTCTATTACCACTAATAGTCCTGTGTAAATACTGCAAGAAGAACATCTGTCAGGAAAAACACTTGATTCCAGGTACTGGTTGTCTTTACAAAATAGTATTACACAGAAAGCTGTGTGATATAAGGGCAAGCAGAGGGAGGAGTGAAGGTAAGATCAGACTGCTGTGAGGGGTATGATCAGGTGGTCTGAGAAAGTGGTACCAGCTGTATATAAGAGGAAACACTATTTGTTTGGGTACCACCCAAACATGACTAGTTTGAGACTCTACATGGAAATTCTGTGTGTGGCATTTTGCTGTATTGGGGAAAACAGAGTAGCATACAGGTATTTTACAATATTTTTGCCATATATTTGTATGCAGGATTTTGCTATATACTTGGAAAGCAAAGATTGAGGGTTCCCATTTGGATCTCATTCCTCTCCCTACCATTATGAGCTATATGACCTTGGGCAAGGTATTTAATGTCCCTGAGCATCAGCTACTTGTACAAGAGAGATAACAATATCCACCTCCTAGTTATTTTGAAGATTAAATGGGGTAACACCCATAAAGTTCTTAGAACAGTACTTGTACACAGCATCCACCTAATAAACTTAACTATCCATCCATCATCATCATCATGAGCATCTTTATTGTTTTTACAACACAAACAATCCTAACGAGTTGGGGGTATAAAACAGTCCCATTTTAGCTTCTCTCTATAGGTTTGCATTGAGAGCTGAACACCGTGAAACATAATACAGCACATCTGCACATATAATGTCAGTTTCACTCTTATAACCTGCTCTTATTACTAAGTTATATATTATCCATTAATGTGTAATATCTTTTTTTTGGCTGCATTGGGGTTTTGTTGCTGTGCGCGGGCTTTCTCTAGCTGCAGCGAGTGAGGGGTACTCTTTGTTGTGGTGTGCAGGTTTCTTATTGCAGTGGCTTTTCTTGTTGCAGAGCATGGGCTCTAGATGCACGGGCTTCAGTAGTTGCAGCACGTGGGCTCAGTAGTTGTAGCTTGCAGGCTCTAGAGCACAAGCTCAGTAGTTGTGGTACATGGGCTTAGTTGCTCCACTGCCTGTGAGATCTCCCCAGGCCAGGGATTGAACCCATGTCCCCTGCATTGGCAAGCAGATTCTTTTTTTTAAATAAATTTATTTTACTTATTTTTGGCTGAATTGGGTCTTCGTTGCTGCACACAGGCTTTCTCCAGCTGCGGCAAGCGGGGGCTACTCCTTGTCGCGGTGCGCGGGCTTCCCACCGCGGCGGCCTCTCTTGCTGCGGAGCACGGGCTCTAGGCGTGAGGGCTTCAGTAGTTGTGGCTGGCGGGCCCCAGAGCGCAGGCTCAGTAGCCGTGGCACACAGGCCCAGATGCTCCACGGCATGTGGGATCCTCCTGGACCAGGGCCCGAACCCGTGTCCCCTGAACTGGCAGGAGGACTCCCAACCACTGCACCACCAGGGAAGCACCGGCAGGCAGATTCTTAACCACTGCACCACCAGGGAAGTCCCTAGGCATAATATCTTTTAAAAAGCTACTTCTTTCATTTATTCTTGCCTGGGTCACCAACTGCCATTCATTTCCTATCAGCTATGGTATTGTCGAATCTTTTTCTTTTTATAAGACTGCTAAGGAAAATCTGGCATTCCAATTCTTGATGGCCACACTTTCTATGAAGTGTGTTTGGTAAATGTTTGATCTGTGTACCTTTTGGTGGATATTAATTTTAGATATTTCCACTGAAGCTGGAGTGGTCCCAACCATCCCCAGACCTACACTGCACAGAATGGTCTAAGGCCAGCTGAAGGAGCCAAGAATGATATGCTGCTGTTTTATACCTCATGGAAGGTTTTATTCCTCTTTTGAAAATATTGACTAAGAAATAGAGTAAGTTGTGTCTTAAAATCTAGTGAGAACATTTCTAGTGGGTTTTAAGTATAATGATGGTCTCCTAATTCAAGTCCAAGTAATTCTTTTCAAAAGCTTAATCTTTCTTCTGAGGTTGACTCTTGTCTATCTTAAGAAATCTGCTTGACAGTTTCTGGGTAAACCCTCCTTGGGATTGATGTTATGGATCAGAACACAGAGGGTGCTGCTTGGGCTGTATTCTACTTTCTCTATATTGATGCAGGCTGGCAATTCTTTTTCTTTTTTTTAAGGTGAAATCAGACCCATCAGCCTTTTCAGAGTATCTTTTGACAAGGTTGCAGTTCAGAACACATGACCCTGTATGAAAGCTGTCAGTCCCATCATTTGACAGTTTATATGTTGGACGGAAAGACCAAGTTTTAGTTGAGAGTCTCTTCTAATGTTATAGTCACTGCATTTACTAATATCTCTGTGGTTACAGCTAAATATAGTTCCATGGATTTTTAAATTGAAAAAATGTTTTCTATAAACATATAGACAATAAAAGCAAGAATAATTGCTGTAAATTCCCAGAAACACACTCTGAAGTCTTAACTTTCTAAAAACAGAATCATATTAAGGAATTCTGATAGAGAATCTAAAAAAATCCTGATATAAGCAGAATAGAGTTCTAAATCAAAGTTGATGATAGAAACCAATAAATGTACCAGGAAAAGAGACATGCTGAGAAGGCAGTTCAGTCTCTTTTTCTTTTCTCCCAAGGAATCTCATTGGATTGTGCTATTTTCAAAATGATATTCTGCTTATAGCAGAGGAACTCAGGTGCACCCGGATAAGGAGCCTCCCTCACTATGACACGATGCCCTGTGCCTTCACTTCATCACCTTCAGCTATTGACAACTTTATCTTCTCTACGGAAGGTAATTACTTGTCAGAGGATGCCTGGTTCCCCATCTCCCTCCATATACTAATGGAAGAGATTACAACTGTGGAATTCTAGTGAAAAATTTCAAGGGCTTTTGGGTATTAAAACTTAATTTAATCTCTTGATTCATTTCATTGAATAGAAGCCAAGAGTACTATCCTGTGGGTACACATGAAAGTCATCTGGGGAGCTTTTAGGAAATATTTATGACTTCCTTCCCCACTTGAGAATTTCTGATTCAGTTACAGCCCAGCTATCAGCAGTTTAAGAAATCTCCCCCAGGAGATTCTACTGTAGTGTTAGGATTGAGAATTCTGCAGGCTGGGAAGAGAAATGTACAACAGAGTTTTTAATGACACCTTCCTAATTCCTAGACTTTGGATCTATATAGCTCTTGAATCTGAGAATTTATTAAAGGTTTTTAAATTATTAAGTAAAGATCCCTTAAAAGTACGATTATAGAAAATTGCAGTCTGTAAGACATGCTACATTTAAATAGCCTTAAGGAATTATCTTAGAAATAATATCTTACAAAAATCAAGACGCACTGCTATGTTGATGAAACACTAAAAATAAGAGAAAGTGACCTGTTTTATTAGTTACAAGTGTGTGAGATCACTTTTACTGGAAAATGACAGATGACATTTTTACTACTTCTCTGAGAACAGATGTAAGCACACAATAGTCTGAGATTCAGGTAGACCTGAGAACAGATGTAAGCACACAATAGTCTGAGATTCAGGTAGACCTGTACCTCCCAGGCTACAAGAAATACTATCTCAAATGGAGAGATCCATTTCAGAGATTTTGACAAGTTAAATGCATCTTTGCCAATCACACCGCAAAATAAGTTTTATGCCTACAAGTAATGTGTTTAGTTTACCTACTTTATTCTGTCTTCAGTCATCTTTGCATGACTTGAACCACCGAGAAGGTAGTGGACTCAGTGATCCCTTGGGAGGATGTGGGCTCTATTCAATAACTCACGATCCGTAATTGTGAATAACCCACCTCTCCCTGGAAAAAGAGAGCAACAGCTGTGCTTCCCTTCTAGTTCACACAGTCTAGTGCACAGGTGGCTCATGCAGCACTAGTGAAATAACGTACATCTACCATGAAGGAAATAACACATAAGCAGATAGAGTGTAAAATGGAGGCATTCCCATCACCTTGTAGTCTCTTGGCAGTGAAGGACAACAGCTTTGTATGATGCAGCAGTCTTCTTGGCTCTCTGATTGCTCAAAAACTGGGCTGTCCTGGGTGATAAGAATAACAGATGCCAAAGCACAATGGAACTGAAATGGAATTGAATATTGTCTTTTGAGGAGCTAGAAAAAACTCAAAGCTCCCTTTGTCATCCATCTTTGAGTTACAAGGGAGGAAGCCCTCTCCTTGTCCCACTTCCCTTCATTCATGTATCTGACGGTTATGAGTAATCTCTCATATGCCTGTGCCAGAGTTTTGGGTACACATGTGAGGGGATTTAGCTCTTCCTGGCACCCGGACTTCCTGCCATAATAGACGGAGGTCAGCTACTTCACAAGACTGACCGCTATTTTTTTAATGTGACACATCTACATCATCACAACAGGAATTGTTAAGCTCACTCCTACAATTTTGTAGAAATATTATTCTTCCTCTAGACAAATATTCATTGAGGACTGACTACATACCGTACTCTTCTAAGTACCAAAAACACTTTGCCATATAGAAAATTAAAGGTCAGAAAACAAAGCCTTATAATTATATAAGATTCACTTCATGATTTAATGAATTGTAAATGGTGCCTTTGCTTAGTCTGTCCCTTCAATGTTTCTAGCTCCCTCCATCCCATGTTATTCCAAGCTATTCAGCTGTTATGGCATTACATATCAAACAGTCTAATTCATCCTTCACATTTTGCACAGTGATTGGGGCTCAACTCTATTCTTTATTTCTGAGTTTCTGTCCTTTTGATATTCATTCTTGACCAGCATCTCTGAACTGCCTATTGCAATGGAGGCATAATAGATGATCTGTGTCTATTTCCAGATCCATGTCCTCTTCATTCAGACTTAGGAAGCACAGAGTGACTCAGCATCATATGATCTGCCTTCTGAAAAATGCCAGAGTCCTTTACTAGCAAAACCAGATTCTCACAGTGATTACATTGCACTCATTTGGTGAGAATACATAAAATTGATTCTAAGCCAGGTGGCAACCAGTGAGAGTTTGTGCTGGGAGTGTTAGAAGAACAGTAAAGTTCATTTAGTCCAATGCCTATCTTATGTTTGAGCTCCTCTACAGAGTTCCTAAGGATGACCTCCCAACTTTATTGATGTATGCAATTCTGCACTCTGATTTGAGGTCATTTTAAGCAACCCTAGTGAATAATTTCAGTGGAGAGCAGGCTATTAGAAAGGGTTTTTTATATGGTCACTTGCATCTCCTAGTATTTTCTGAAATTGTGATGGTTAGAATCAGTATCCCAACAGGAAATAGATGGCACGCTGAGGAAAGCTTCAATGAAACAACTATTCACTATAACATGGGCAAGGTTATGGAAAATGACCAAAAAAATGGATGCACTCCAGGGCGAACAATGGCAAGAACCTCAAACTTCCTGCAGTCCTGCAGGGGCTGCTGAAGAGAGGGGCCACTAAACTTTGGAAAGGAAACCAGAGCTTTTTTTGCAAGGCAGAAATAGAGACACAGATGTAGAGAACAAACGTATGGACGCCAAGTTGGGTAGGATGAATTGGGAGATTGGGATTAACATATATACACTGATATGTATAAAATAGATAACTAATGAGAACTAATGCTGTATAGCACAGGGAACTCTATTCCGCTGTACAATAGAAGCTAACACAACATTGTAAAACAACTATATCCCAATTAAAAAAAAAAAAAAAAGACCACCGTGCAGAAGGTGTGCTCCCAGAGAGCAAGGTAGCCACTGCCAACCCAGGAGCCCAGTGTGGAAGGCTCCAGTTGAGTGATCACACTCTCTCCCCATATAGCTTATAAACCCAGAAGAAAAGGGTGTCTGTGGAAATGCTCCATAGAACAACACATCCTGGGCACTGATATGGAGGGTGGGTGCAGAAAGGCAAAGGCAGAGAGCCCAGCATAGTCCCCACTTTCCTTTGTCAACATTTAGTTATTTCTGTGTTTGTATGAGAAACAAGTGTTCCAACCAGGAGAAAACACTACGTCCCATCAGCTACAGCATTATCTTGGGGAAATGTCAATTTAGTCACTCTCACCTGAAACTTAAACAACGTTAAGCCACAGAGTGAACTTATTTAACTGCATGTACTTTCAGTGGCATGTGGAGCCCCAAATGGATGGTCTCAGCTTAAGGCCACCAAGACTATGTTCTTTAGTGGAACCACTTCTCATTTGATCACCGGAACCTGTAAACCTATAAGCCTAAGAAAGCAGAGATGGAAGTAACAATTTCTGATGTGTGCTATTTGGGGTGAAATTGGCACCTTCCCCTGCATCCTGTCTGGGCATGCATCCCACAGACAGGTTTCAAAAACAAACCAAAAAATACTTTGTACCCTGAGATAAATAAAAAATAACCTGTATAATTCTAGTCTGCAGAATAAATAAAATGATGAAAATTTCCTATCAGTTGTTGATTCTCTAACAAAAAGGAATTCCACCTTGATCTCTAATCACTGAATATATCTGAAGATATGTCGTGCCTTTGTGGATATAATAATCATGTGAGAAAATTACTCTTCCTCCATCATAAACTAAGTATAAACTCATTAACCTTGACAGTTTTGTAGAAGTCTTTCCCAGGGAAATGTTTGCTATGATTTGACTTGCCAAGTCTTCTGAAGTCTGACTCTCTTGCAGTTCTTCAAGGAAATGTCTATTTCTACTTTTCTAAATGCTTTTATATTTCACTCTTCTTTTCACATGCCCCTGGACACCTCAGTGATATGTGAGGTCCTTGAACTTTTGCAGGACTTATTTCCACGTGTCGGATATGCATGGGTCTCACAAGAGCTGTTCACTATATTCCATTTTCAAGATTCATTTAGCATGATGACATCATTATAACAGAGCAGTGTGATGTTCTGTGGATCATTAATATAATCAAATTATTTCCAACAATATTTTAAAAGAGAACAAGAGAGTAACTATAGCCTGGGGTTAAGACAAAAAAAGTGTATTGTTGTTCTTGTCACATAAAACAAACTGCATAAAACAACTATCTTCGCTGGTGAGATTTAGAAAGAAATTATTAGGTCAAGAACTGCATAGCAGTGCCAGGTACTACACTGATATACTCCAGTTAAAATATTATATCCTGAGCAATACCACTATCTGATTAAGTGTTCAGTAGACCCTGGTCATTCTGCAAGATCCTTCCAAGTTTTCCATTGGTCATAAAAGACAGTGAAATGAGATACACTAAGAATCACAAACCCTTCATCTTTCAGGAGTTGTAGAATAGCACTAATCTCTGAAATTTCCCCAGGAGTATGGCATTGCTTTGTTAAATAACTCGGAGAAGGGATATTTCAGAGTCTTCCTTCTATCTGGACTTTCCTACCAAAATAACCTTCATTATAGAAATCAAGAAACCAATGTGGGGACTATACATGCTACTAAATAAAACTATTCCCAATTACATCCTGGACACTAAGAAATGAAGTGTGTCAGCAATACCACAGGATCCAGTATGTGTTGAATTCAAGCCAAGTACATTTCACTTATTTACACATGGCACACACTCTGAATGAAGGACCACAGTGGCTTTCCAAGGGTATGAGAGCTGAGGTTTGAGTATTTCCCTTTCCTTACTCTACAATAACTCTGGCAAATGGCAGCATATCCTTCTGGGGAAGACTTAGAGGAAGGAGCACTCTTCATACCTATAGCTATGTGGCTGGGTCCTTTCTCGCAATGATCCAACACATTTCTCAGTCAAATTACTTCCATATGTGAACCTGCACAATGTAGGAAAAGATTTTCTACATTGAAAATCTTTTCTTTAGTGTAGCCACCTTTATTAATTGTCTTCTGGATAACTTGCTGTAGCTGCTACACCAGCACTTGCTGCTTTACCTTGCACCTTTCCTTTAACCTCATGAACCAACCTCTGGTAGTTTCAAAATTTTCTTCTGCAGCTTCCTCACCTCTTTCAGCCTTCATAGAATTGAAGAGAGTTAGGGTCTTGCTCTGGATGAGGCTTTGACTTAAGGGAATGTTGTGGCTGGTTTGATTTTCTATCCAGACCACTAACACTTTCTCCATATCAGCAATAAGGTTGTTTTGCTTTCTTATCATTCATGTGTTCACTGGAGCAGCACTTTTAATTTCTCTCAAGAACATTTCCTTTGCATTCACAAATTGGCTAACTGTTTGGCACAAGAGGCCTAGCTCTTGGCCTGTCTTGGCTTTCAACATACCTTCCTTCCTAAGCTTAATGATTTCTAGCTTTTGATATAAAGTGAAAGATGTGCAACTCTCCCTTTCACTTGAACACTTATAGGCCATTGTAGGGTTATTAATTGGCTTAATTTCAATATTGTTGTATTTCAGGGAATAGGGAGGCCCGAGGAGAGGGAGAGAGATGGGGGACTGGCTAATAAAGAGTTTGAAATATTGCAAGAATTACCAAAATAAGACACAGAGACATGAAGTGAGCAAATGCTGTTGGAAAAATTGTGCCAATATAATTACTTGATGCAGAGTTGCCACAACTTTCGATTTGTAAAAAATTCAGTAACTGTGAAATGCAATAAAGTGAAGCATAATAAAATGAGGTCTGCCTGCATTGAAATATTCATTGATAGCTGGAGATAACAGTGGAAGGTCCTACACTGGAACTGGATCCCTCATTTCCAGTCAGAATAATATGAACCTGGAATGGTAGAGACCAGATAATGGAACTAAAAAGCAAGTGGATGGATTGGCAGCTAGAGTGCTTTAAATTGTTTTTTTTTGAATAATTTTAAATTTACTGAAACGTTTCAAAGAGTACAAAGAGTTCTTATATACCCTTCACCCAGCTTCCCTTAATACTAACGTCTTTTATGTCATGGTAAACCTGTCAAAAGTAAGACATTAACATGATATTTATAATACAATTCACCAACAAAGACTTCATTGGAATTTAGCTAGTTTTTCCTCTATTGTCTTTCTCTGTTCCCAGATCCGATTCAGGAGCACCACATGGCATTAGTCATCTCATCTCACTAGCCTCTGCTGATCAGTGACAGTGTTTTAGTCTTTGTTTTCCTGATCTTGACAGTTTTGGAGAGTATTTTGGTATTTGGTCAGGTATTCTGAATTTATCTGATGAATCCTAATGATCAGACTGGGGTTAAAGGCTTTGGGGAAGGATACCACAAAGGTAAAATGCCCTTCTCATCACATCATTTCAGGGGGTACAAGATAGCAACTGACTTATTACAGATAATAACCTTGATAATTTTGTTAAGGTAGGATTGGTCAGGTTTCTCCTCTGTAAGTTTGCCATTTTTTCTCTTTCCATACATACTCTCTGGTTTAGGAGCTAGTCACTAAGTCTAGCCCAAACTCAAGAGAAGAGGAATTAAATTCCATTGTCTATAAGGAAAGTATTTATGTATATTATTTGGAATTCTTCTGTAAAAAGATTTGTACCTTCTCTCAGGTTTATTTACTCTTTCAGTCATTTATTTATATTATTATGGACTCACATTTTAAAAAATTCTTTGTTGGATCGTAATTCAATACTTTTATTATTTATCATATTCAAAATGCCTCAGCTCTTTCAAGATGGCTCCTATATCCTTTTGACATGCAACAATTTTTATTTAAGCACTTGAAAATTACCTTTTGGTACTGCAGGAGGCTCAAAGCCCATCTTGTGTTTTCCTTTCCATAGCCCATTTCTATATGGAGCCCTGGTTCCTTTTAGTAGAGAATAGTATTAGAAAGCAAGATCTGGGTGCTGGATGTGTTCATTAATATTGCTTTGTTACTGTTTCTAGAGCCTCTCAGCAGACATAGCTAGAAAATACACATATGTTTATTATCCATATACACGTATATGTATACTTATTTATTTATATATAGATATACAACAGATATAGGTTTACAATTGAATTTATGTATATATATCTATGCATATATAAAGACTAACATGAGTTCAGACTGATATTTCTAACTTGAACCCAGCACCTAAGGGTTTATTCTAGATTTTTTCCCCTTACATATTACTAACTTCATTTCTGACCATGAGACATCTGATTCCCATTTTCTACAATTTAATTTGTCATTTATTTTACAATATTATACATGTAACTTTAATTCAGAATTGAAAACCCATACCCACTACTGTACATTATTATGTACAGTTCTTTTTGTCTTTAACATTACAGTAGTCAGTCAAAGCAGTTTTCCAAAGTTACTTAGGTCATTTTTGCCTCACTTTCTTTAATGAGATTATTACTTATATACAATAAATATATATACATTAAATAAATATAATTCATTTATCATGAATCCAATCTGGGATCTCCTAACATCCTGAGTGGTTTATTTTATATCTGCATTGCAGTTAAATTCACTCTGTAGCAGACAGAGTTCTATCGGTTTTAACACTCATAGATTCATGTGTCTACAATCATAAGACCATACAAAACAGTTCCATTACCCTAAACTTTCCATGTGTGGTACCTTTGGCATCAACCCCACCTGTGTCAACACCTGGCTACTACTGGTCTGTTTTCTGGCCCTATGGTTTTACTTTTAAAAATAAAATTATATTAATGGGATCACACTACATGTATCCCTTTGGGTCTTCCTTCTTTCACTTGGCACAACTTACTTAATATTGATCCATGTTCTGTGGGATTCAGGAACTCGTTTTTTTATTGCTGAAAAATATTACATTGTATTATATACCACAGTTTCTTTATATATTCATCAGTTGAAGGGTATCTTGTCAACTATCTGGACCTGAAAAAATTTTTCAGAGTTTTTTCCTAGAAATTCAATTTCTTTAATAGATATATGGCTATTCAGGTTATCTATTTCTTCTTGAGTGAGTTTTAGTAATTTGATTCTTCCAAGGAATTGGTCTATGTCACATAAGTTTTAAAGTTTAGGGCCATAATGATGATTGTGGGATTCTGCTGTTATTTTCTTTTGTTGTTATTGTTATTTTTTAATGTCTGTGGGATAGTGCTAATGTTGCCTGTTTGTTTCATGATATTGGTAATTCATGTTTTCTTTCCTTTTTCCTTTATGATCCCCACTAGAAGTGTATTAATTGTATTGATCTCTTTTAAGAACCAGCTTCAACAGGGAACTGTATTCAATATCCTGCAATAAACTATAATGGAAAAGAATGTTAAAAAGATATATATATATCTGAATCATTTTGCTGTACACCTGAAACTAACACATTGTAAATCAATTATACTTCAATTAAAAAATAAAAAAACCGAGCTTTGCTGATTTTTTTGTTTTGTTTTTCTTTCTATTATCAATTGTATTGACTTGCTATAATTTGTACTATTTCATTCTTTCTGCTTACTTTAGTTTTAATTTTATCTTTCTCTAGTTTCTCTAAGTGGAATAAGTTACTGAAGTTAAATCTTTCTAATAAAAGCATTTAATGTTATAAATTTCCTTCTAAGCACTAATTTAGCTGTATTCTTCAAATTTTGATGTTTTCATTCTCTTTTTTTTCATGATTTAAATTAATACACTTTACTTTTTAGAGCAATTTTAGGTTTACAGAAAGATTGAGCAGTAGTACAGAGAATTCCCATATGCCCCACATCTCCCCCTACACACACACTCAGCTTACCTTATTATTTACATGTTACATTAATGTGATACCTTTGTTACAATTGATGAGCCAATATTGATACATTCTTATCTAAAGTCCATAATTTATGTTAGGATTCACTCTTTGTGTTATACATTCTATGGATTTTGACAAATGTATAGTAACATGTACCTCCATTACAAAGCCATACAAGATGGCTCCACTGCCTGAAAAATCACCTGTGCTCTACCTATTCATGTCTTTCTTCCCCTAACCCCTGGAAATTACTAAATGTCATTTTCTGTAGTTTTGCATTTTCCAGAATGTGGTATAATTTGAATCATTCAGTATGTAGAATTTTTAGATTGACTCTTTTCACTTAACAGTATGCATAATATTATTGCACATTTAATAGACTACAGTACAGTGTAAACATAACTTTTATATGCACTGGGAAAACAAAAAGTTCATGTGACTTGCTAATTGTGATATTCACTTTATTGCAGTGGTCTGGAACTGAACTGGCAATATGTCTAAGGTATGCCTGTGTACTAGTACCATCACAGCAATGCATTTCTTTATATCTTGGTGAAAAGAGTGTCTTCTGGGTCCTCTGTGGAAGCTGTTTAAAGAGTAGCTGAGCAGTTTGACATAAGAGATTCATTCCAACACACCCATCTCCTGAGCTGTTGTCCTCCTTCCTCTAGAGATGGCCAGGAAATTTCTGGCTTCTCAGTCTCGTTCATTGTAAGTAACCGTTAAGTCCAGCCTTCAGTTACACAGATTAACAGACTGTTAATGCCATTCCTAGTGGGTACGCCAACAATTATATTCATGTGAATACATGTATATTAATAATTTCAGTCCAATCTCATCTCACATTTTGTCCATTTTGGCCAAGTATTCTTAAACTTCAGTTCCATGCATATTTTCCTGCAGACATGAAGAGTGCTGAGAAAAAGTAGCATCTCCTTCTGAGGCAATTGCCCTAGCTGCAATCCACTGAAAGGATTTTTTTTTGCTGGAGAAGATTGGTCCCTCAGATTTGGGGGTGGGAGGGTAGGGGGAGGAGGAAGTGTCAGGTGGAATGTGGGATTCACAATTCTCAGCTTTCTCTCTCTTTAGCCAAATTCTACCCCTCCATTAATTATCTATTGCTGCATAACAAGATCACCACAAACGTATTGGCTTAAAAAAAACCTAAATATATCATCTCAGGGTCTCTGTGAGTCAGGAAGCTGGGCATAGAATAGTTGGATCCTCTGCTTCAGGGCCTCACAAACTGCAAACAAGGTGTCAGCTGCGGCCAAAGTCTTATCTGAGGCTCGACTGAGGAAGGAGCTGGTTCCAAGCTCAGGTGGTTATTGGCAGAATATCTTACAGCTTCTTACTGGTTGTGTGTCAGCTTATTGCCACACGATCCTTTCCATATGGCAGCTCACTTCTTCAAAGTCACCTGGAGAGAGAAAGACTCCTAGCAAGACAGATAACAATCTTATGAAATGTAACCATGTACATCCATCACCTTTCTCATATTTAGAAGTTTGGAAGCAAGTTACAGGTCCTGCTCACACACAAGGGGAGGGGATTACATAAGAGTATGAACACTAGGAAGTGGGGGTCATGGAGACCACCTTAGATTCTGTCTGGCCCAACCCCCATCCCTCATCTTAGACTCTTTCCTTCTCTATTGGTACCCTGATCTTAGCATTTGGAATCTGACAAAGCTCTGTATTTAAATGGAACTACAACCCCTGTTGTTGGAAATGTAAATTGGTGCAGGCTGTAGGGAAAGCAGTATGGAGCCTTCTCAAAAAATCAAAAATAAGACTGGGGAAAGATCTGGTTCCAAGTAATCCCACTTCTCAGTTTATATCTAAAGGAAATAAAATCACTATCTCAAAGAGATTTCTGCACCCCTATGTTCATCACAGTGTTATTTACAATAACAAAGACATGGGAACAACCTGTGTCCATTGATGGACGAATGGGTAAAGAAAATGTGGCATATGTATATAATGGAATATAATTCAGCCATGAAGAAAGAAGGGCATCCTGCCATTTGCAACAACATGGATGGGCTTTGAAGGCATTATGATAAGTGAGATAAGTTGGACAGAGAAAGACAAATACCTTATGATGTAACTTATATGTGGAATCTAAAAAAACAAACTCATAGATAGAAAGAACAGATTGGCAGTTGCCATAAAGGCGGGGGGAGGTGGAAGTAAAATGGGTGAAGGTAGTCAAAAGTTCTGTCGTTTCAGAATAAAACAGCAACAATCTAGAGAAATCATCTCTATAAACACATCCTACTTCTGGGTTGGAATATCTGACAGCTCACTTAACTATTTTGTTCTGTTTTATTCTGAAATGTCAGAACAAGCTTCCACTTACAAGTCAGGGGAAGTGGTATACAGCATTTGTTATAATTAACAATACTATAGTTAACTACAGTTAACAATACTGTATTGTACACTTGAAAGGTGCTAAGAGAGTGGATCTTAAAAGTCTCTTTACAAGAAAAAAGTTTGTAACCATGTTAAGCGGTGGATGTTAACTAGACTTGTGGTAATCATTTTGCAATATATACATATGCAAATCATTATGTTGTACACTTGAAACTAATACAATGTTGCAGATCATTTATATATCAATGAAACTGGAACAAAAAGGTCCAACCGCACCTCCCTCAACAATAAAATAAATAAATGGAACTGCAACTCTACAACTGTATCTGCCCTGCAGCAAAAAGTAAGGAAACCCTTCACTGCTCTCATAGAAATGATGGTTTTTCTATCTATGTTCTGAGCTGGGCACTTAAGACCATCAAATTTCCCTTTTCCTTTTGTAGACTTTCTAATCCCACCTAGCACAGTCACATAACCCCCTTCATTGTAGTCACCATTGTCATCATAGTAACTAAATATCACAACCACTTGGTTGCTCAACAACTTGCTGTCATACTTGCTGGTATTTATAATTAAACACATACTGTATTGTGTAAAATCCCTCTACATTTGAAGCTTTGTTTCTCTTTTCTATTACTGACAATTAAATGTAGACTTATTATAAAGCTGAGTAACTCAAGGAAATTAGTCCTTATGGAAATTACACTTTTTTAACAAAAAGAGTAAACACCTGCAGTTTTACCAACGTGGAATTACATTCAGCCATTGTATGCTATAGCTTTTCCGATGAACCATGGGAAGAATCTTTTAATTCTTAAAACAAGTGCTACTTCTTACCTTCTGGAGTAAGCCAGGCATGTTTCCTGCTCCCCACAGTGTCTACAAGAAGCAGCAGTAACCGTGTGAAGGGATATCGTCTCTATTTCCCTCCATGGGTCACCTGGCTGGAGCCAAAAGAAGAAAGACATGGGCTGAGTGAAGATAATGGAAAGAAGTGCAGTGTTACCACCAGAGCCTACCAGAGGGCGGGGGCATGGGAGTCAAAGTAGGGAGAGCATCTCCAGGCCAGAGGGGTCAAGGGATGCTACACAGAGAAGTTGGGCATTGAACTGGAGGACAAGAATTTTTATTTATAAAAATAAAACCTGGTCATTAGAAATCAAATGAGACCAGGAATCAGGAGATCTGGGCCCCCAAATCTGCACTGCTAAGCTATCTCTTTCTGGATGTCAGAGGAAGTCTGTAACTAGATAGGTGTCCCCCAATTTCTCCTCCAGGCCACCATTTTATGTGCATATATCTTAAATGACCCCAGCTGAACGTCTCATGGGTGCCACAATTTTTTGTTTCTCTTTGTGTCTAATAGTTTCTCCAGCACAGTCAAATAAAGACACAACATGCCTTTGCAGTGAAGATGATGTTCTCTTTGCCACTGTAATTAGTTTTCCATTATGGCCTCATTTTTCATCTTGCTTTATGTTCTGTGGAGCTGAATCAATCACATCCATCTCCCTCTACTACAAATCACAGTCTGATGGGGTGGAAAGAAATTCGGATCCGTTTTAAACCCTTAAAACAAAATACTTAAGTGAGTTGTCAGATATTCCAACCCAGAAGTAGGATGTGTTTATAGAAATGATTTCTCTAGATGGTTGCTGTCTTATTCTGAAACGTCAGAACTCTTCATCTTACCACCTGACCCCATTTCAATCATGTGCCCTGAGTCAGTAGGACCATCTTCCCACTCAGCTAGGTGTTCCAGATAGCAATGTCCACACTGTCAGGAACACAGAAAACCCTTTTCTAGCTTTGGAAGTTGTTTCTGAAATTCTAGGGCTCAGGTGAGTTGGTGTTTACCACTGTTATTTTGTTGTTGTCTAGTTTGCAAGATTTTGACATATAGTGGAAGAATCCATTTACCCCAAACAAAACAAAATCTAAAACCCCTACCTAAGTGGGAATGTAAAGTGGTACAGCCACTATGGAGAACAGCATTGAGGTTGCTTAAAACACTAAAAATAAAGCTGCCATATGATACAGCAATCTCATCCCTGGGTATATATCTGGAGAAAATTCGAAGAGATACATGCACCCCAATGTTCATAGCAGCCTTATTTACAATAGCCAAGACATGGAAGCAACCTAAATGTCCATCGACAGATGAATGGATAAAGAAGATGTGGTATATATATACAATGGACTCTTACTCAGCCATAAAAAGGGTGAAATAATGCCATTTGTAGCAACATGGATGGACGTAGAATTGTCATAGTAAGTGAAGTAATTAAGAAAGAGAAAGACAAATATCATGATATCACTTATATGTGGAATCTAAAATATGATACACATGAACTTATCTATGAAACAGAAACAGACTCACAGACATAAAAATAACTTTATGGTTACCAAAGGGGAAAGAGGGGAGAGGGATAAATTAGTATAGCAGATACAAGCTACTATATATAAAAACAGATAAATAACAAGGTCCTACTCTATAACACAGGGAATTATATTCAATATCCTATAATAAACCATAATGGAAACACATTAAAAAGAAAAAGCAAAGTAAAACAACAACAACAACTAACTAACTAACTAACTAAATAAATAAAACCCCTACCTAAGGAAAGCCCTAAGATGTTGGGTTCCCGAGTGTCACCAAGCTCTCACTTGGTGGCCTAATCACCTACTTGGCCTTGTAAGATTCTCTGGTGACAAGGAGGGCTGGTGGCAAGTTGCCGCTTCTACAGCTGTGTGTGTGCAGAGTTGATGCAGGAACACTCAGGCCTATACTATCATCTGCAGTTCACTGGCCCCTATCAAATGGTTCCATGAAGCAGGAACTACCATCATCAGCACATTACAGGTGAGAAAACAATGGTCTCAGCGTTCAATGACTCAACTCTCCCAGGTCATAGAGAGGGGAAGCTTGGAGCCTAGATGCAGGCTGGAGTCTGACTTCCTGGGACACAAACTGAGCAACTGAGGTCCAGCTGGCAGGCTGTCCTGAGGGTGCCTTCCATCCACCCACAGTCCCGAGGGCACCAAAACTTAATCCAAGTCACTCAGCTTATTCCCCAAAGCCAGTGACTTTGTCTTTTGATTACCTTCCTCTCTTGTGAGTACCAGGACCAGAAACTTGGGAGTCATTCTTTATTGCTCTCTCACCCTCATGCCTTACAATCAAGGAATTAGCAAATTCAAAGGTTTTACTCCCTAATATTCACCACTGCATCATTTGCCTCCTTAACATTTCATTTAAAGGCAGTGTTGAGCACAGATTCCGGATTGAGATTACTTATTTTTTCAATTGAGAGTAAACTTTATTAAAATTACTTTCCAGAAAATATATTCAGTAAATATGGTAATATAGCAACAAACTCGTGCTCATAAACCTTTGAAATTTTTAAGAAATCGTCAGTAATATAGATTAGGAAACTCTTTCATTGACGGAAAGAAATTCATTCTGTCTCCAGAATTGTATCTCCTAGGAGTTTCCTGGCTTCCTTCCAATGATGCCTCTTGAATAGCTGTGTGACCTTGGGTTAGGTACTTAACTTCTCTCTGCTTCAATTTCCTCACCTTTAAAAAGGAGTTACTTCATAGGGTTGTGTGACAATTAATATATGTAAAATTCTTCGAATAGTACATGCAAAAAGTAAGCAATCTATATCATTATGTACATGTTTGCTAATGTGTAACTGTGGCTGATTCTTGGGTAGTATGCGCTTCCTACACCCAGATTCAAAAGCAAGAACTCTTTAGGCATTTTTCTGAAGACACTGTTATCCAGGCAATTCAAGGGCACAGGAGCATGTTGATAACCCTGTGCACTTGACTGGGAGACAGCACGAGGACTCAGTGTCACAGACCAGGTAGAGAAACTAGGTTTGGGGAGGATGGGAGCTGGAGGAAGTTGCCTAGAATAGAGGTTGGAGCCCAGAGAGATGCAGGGAAGTAGAGGCAGGCAGCACCAGGAGCAGAGAAGGCCAGCTGGACTCAAGGCCTCTAACCAGGGGGGAAGTTCTGGAGAACCGGTGCCTTCTTTGAGAGCAGTAGCTGTCCTCAGCTTCTCTAAAAAAGACTTTACAAGAGTTGTTCATCAGGAGACCAGGAGCCTAGCCAAATACTTCAGAACAAATCCACCAGCTTAGTAGGACACTAGGTGTTGAAGAGAACAGAAGAGAAAGGGCTGGTGAAAAATGTGTGACTTGGAAGACATTCAGGGGCCGGGGCTTGTCCACAACTGCCAGGACATTGGGACAATGGCAGGGAGGGTATTGTCACCCTCTGAGGTGCATCTTTCCCTGGGGAATGTGAGTCAGGTTCTTCTCTTCTCCCCTCCCTTCCCAGTCTCCCTTGTGATGTGGCCCATGGGCCCCAGTTGCTGACCCTGCCCTCCAGGACCAGCTGCCCTCTCCCTGCTCACCCTACTCCCTCCACTGCCCTAAGCCCCATCTGTTCCATGGCCCATCATGGTGATGCAACCACAGAAGGCCTGCTCCCACCTCAGGCTTCATGCAGGGATAACCACGACCTTCCATAATCCCATTTGTCCCTGTGTAAGTAAAGCCAGAGCCATCCCATTGTGCTGAGGAATCAAAGCAAAGCCAAGCCAGGAGGTAATTTTGCTGGTGGAGTACCAGCAGCCAGACTGACTGTCAGGGTCCCTAGGGTGAGGGTTACTTTAAATCCAGCTTTGCCAAGTCCATGCTCAGAACAAAAACATTTCTTTGAAGATTGGGGAACAGAAGACAAGCAAGCTGGAAAGAATATGCACCCTAAATTTCCTCTTTCTCCCTTTATAAATAAATAGGAGGGAGAAGGACAGTTTGGCAGTATCTATTAAAACATAAAATTTTATGATATGCACAAAATGTAAACACCCTCCCAGTGGGAACTTGGCTTTCTTCACTGCTATTCACTGCTATGATCCCCAGAATCTAGAATACTATGTGCAAAATATCCCACTTCAAAATATTTGTGGAATCAACCTAAACTTATAACTCAACCCTTTTTCTCCTCAGAATTCAATAGCACTTTTCAGCTTGTCCTATGTATGGTTTTGAATGACCCTAATATCTCAGTGTGAGATAACAATAAACATCTCTTTCTCAGTCACCCAACATGGGGCTTTGGGTCAGTTCTGGTCCTCTCTGCATGTGCTCACGTTCTGGAGCCATGGTGTGGGGAGAAGCAGCCTTTATCTCAGATGTGCTCTTCCCAAGGCAGAATGGAGAGATGGACCACACTGCCACAAGCAAAGCATCCATTCTGATGTGGCAACCGCCACGTGTCCAAGGCCAGTGATGGGACAGGGAATGTGATTTGCCTGCTGAGAAGCATGGCAGGGGCAGGATAAAAATGATATGTGAATCACTAGAACACAACCTACCACATGATCATAAGGAAACCCAATACGAACAAGCAGACATGGCCAATGGTGGCTTTCAGAGCCTAGTTTGTAAACAGAAAGAAAATTGTAACATACTATCAATAATGGAATGGATAATGCATGCTAGAGAATATACTGTAGCAGTTGGACATGATAAGGTAGAGTTTTATGGAATGAACAAACCCAAAAACATCCTACTGAGTGAAAAAAAACACATTGCAAAATGATATCTAATAAAACAAACAAAACCCATTACTTTTAGTGGGTACAATTATGTGTCTACATGCCTTTAAAAAGTATGGCAATATGGTAGATCTATTTTTAACTTTTTTGAAGCACCTCCATATTGTTTTTCATAGTGGCTGAACCAGTTTACATTCCCACCAACAGTGCACAAGGATTTCCTATCCTCTCCAATACTTGTTATCTATCAATACATCTTCTTGATCATGGTCATTCTAACAGGTGTGAGGAGATATCTCATTGTGGATTTGCGTTTCCCTTATGATTCGTGATATTGAGTGTCTTTTCATGGGCCTGTTGGTCAAGTGGAATATTATTCAGCCATGAGAAATGATATCCTGCCATTTGTGCCAACATGGATGGATCTTGAGAGCATTATGCTAAGTGAGATGAGTCAGAGAAAGAAAGACAAATATTATATGATGTCACTTGCATGAGGTATCTAAAAAAGGCAAACTCAGAAAAACAGAGTAAAACAGTGGTTACCAGGGGACGGGGAATGGAGGGATAGGACACATGTTTAAGGCTACAAACTTGCAACAAGTAGTACACAGCATAGTGAATACGGACAGCAGTATTGTATTATAATCATCAAACAGGCTAAAAGAGTAGAACTTAAGTATTCTGATCGCTAAAAAGAAATGATAGATATATAACATGATAGAGGTGATTATTAATTATCACTACAATGGCAATCTTATTACAATATACAAATGTATCAAATCAACATGTTGTACACCTTAAACTTACACAATGTTACATGTCAGTGGTCCCCAACATTTTGGCACCAGGGACCAGTTTCATGGAAGACAATGTTTCCGTGGACGGTGGTGGGGGTGGTGGTATGGTTCAGGCCGTAATGCGAGTGATGGGGAGCAAACAAATGAGGCTTCACTCGCTCACCCACAGCTCACCTCTTGCTGTGCAGCCCAGTTCCTAACAGGCCAAGGACTGGTACCAGTCCTCGGCCTAGGGGTTGGGGAACCCTGTTATAGGTCAAATGTATTTCAATTTTTAAAAAGATAAGTATGGCAAGATATTACCAAACCAATAGATGGCAGAGTAAAATGCTGGTGGGGGTTGGGGTGGGGAAAGTTTCAATAAACACCAGAATAGAACTGCTATTCTTTTCATGTGAGGGGATTTACTTACACTGTTCTGCCCAAGAAGGTAAGAAAAACTAATTTTTATGGAAACTACCTCTTCACCTAGTTAGACAAAAAGGGCAATTGAAAAATGGCCAGATGGCTTTGGTTATTGAAGCCAATTCCAATGTTAACAAGTTCCTTTAAAAGTGAATCTGAAATTGGGGGCTACATTTGGTTTAATGAAATGTTAAAATTTTTGGCAATGGTTCGCTTTTTCATGGGAATAATTCTGATTTAACCCCAAAAGGTTGTGTGAGTGCTGCTGGGTCACTCCACGTTTCTCCCTGGACCCTAGTGGGAGCTCTGAGCCACTGGGCTCCTAGTCACTAGGTGATCTATGTTCATTCTGCTATCTCTAATTTTAAGGGAATAAAAGGAGCATGTGAAGTTTTCTATCCTCAATGAACTCTGGTTGAACCTGACAGATGTTGGAGCTTTTTATTTCCTCCTCGAGCAAGGCTTAATGGCGATTTTGTTACCAGGGTAATCACCATCACTCTGTTTGCTCTATTAATCTAGGCTCTGTAAGTGTTGACAGTAGATATATAAATGCAGCCTAAGTATCCATTTTCCATGGACTTATCAGCTTGGGTTTCCATTTTGCAGTTTTATTCTCTAATATCAGTCCTCTAATTTAAAACACAATAGAAAAATCTGCAACTGCTTTAGCTGTAAATCACAAACTTGGGGAAAGGAACTGTACTTGTTTGTTGGGCTGTTTCATGATGAGGCTATTGCTCTAACTAAACACTTCTCAAGATGTCTGGGCTTTGGAGTCACACAGACCTCCATCCACTCACTTCCTGACAGGGAAGAACCATCACTGGGCTTCTTTGAGCCTGTTTACCTCCCCAGTAGTGCAGAGATAATTACTACCTGACACAACATCATTATGAGGATTAAATAAGATGATGTAAGTGTGAAAAGTACTGGCCTACCATCTTGAATATAAGACATGTTCCCTAAATGTTAGTTTCCAAGATTCTGTCTCAGATTTTGTGTTGGAAGATGGGTGATACTGACAGGGATTAAGTTACTCCCTGTCAGTTGCATCAAAGTGAATGTGCCGCATACCACAAGGGTGAGTAGAGGAATAGCCCTCTACCAAAAGGGAGGGAAGTGTTCAGGGTGGGAAGTGGATGCTTCCAGGCCCACATTTCTCCACATACTGATAGCCTGCTTTCATCACCACAGACCTCAGGGCAGCTGTCCACTGGAACCACCAGTGTTGGCAGCCCCTGGACTCCAGGCTGAAAATTGGGTGAAATACTGGACAAGAGGTGTTAACCAATGCAAGTTTCTGTGCCAGACACACAGTGAGGCCAAACAAACTGAAAAATCAGAGTTTGGAGCAGAGAAACTTTTCTTGCGGGTCCATGCAAAGAGCCAGGTGTCTTGTACCCTCCCAAACCCCAAACTCCCCAAAGGGTTTCAGCAAAGCATTTATAAAGGCAAGGTGAGGGAGGGGCATGGTTAGTTGTTGCAAACTTCTTGGTATAGTTCTTGCAGCTGTCCACATAGATCAGATAATGATATTCCTGTAAACCTCCAACAAGACAAATGTTATTCTCTTTTCTGCAACTTTTTATCTCTATATGAATGGGAAAGTGTTATACCTTTAAAGGTCAGAGCCTTGAATGGGCTATCCTGTATATTTCAGGCTGTAGGCAACATTCTTTTAGTGATTAACTTATAGCAAAAGCAGTAGAATACAAAGGTTAAAGTAAAAGAAACAGGTCTAATATGGAGTCAGATTTTTTTTCTTTCCTACTACGGAGAAATTCTATTCTTCTTTTCCACCTCAAAACACGTGAACTTAGCTAGACATTTTACGTTTCAGGGTCTCAATGTTCTCATCTGAGAAATTAGGGTTTAAGTTAAATTACCTCTGAGATTCCTTCCAGGACACACAGACAAATCATGACCCTGGGGTTCTAGTCCGCTGATAATATAAAGAACCCAACTAATTGGTAGGTGCAGTGTAACTGGACAGCGACTCACCAGCAGTGGATTCTTGGCTTCCTGAAGCTGCTTCTTTCTAGGATCCCACTCTCAGAAAATCACAATTTCTTTATTGATTCCCAAGTTCTCTCCTGCAGAAATTTGCTTTCCCATGTACAAAAAAATGTGGTTACACCACTGATTGAGTCTACCTTGTAGTAAGTCCTCTGGGAGAAAAACTGACAAGGAATGTTAGATTGACTGTGCTTAACTGTTTAATGACCTTTTTTTGTTTGTTTGGCTAACTCTAGACAGAGCACTAGAGTTATATGACCTACTTGTCTAAGAGCAGACAGAAAAGAGCACAAATACATTTTCAGCTTCAACAACCAGCTGGTGATATACTGGAAGCTTCATACCCATAATGATATTAGTGTAATAGGGAAGAACAAATCTGACTCCATATTGAATCTATTCCATTAGCTCTAAACCTTGTACTCTGTTGCCTGTGCTTAGTCATACTGACTCTGCACCTTTTGTAAAAGAATGTTGCCTATAGCCTGAAATATATAGAATATCCTATTCTCAGGGCTCTGACTTTTAAGAATTCATTCATATAGAGATATAAATTGAAGAAACATTTGTCTTGGAGGTTTATAGGAATGTCATGATCTGACCATGACCTGACCTACATGGACAGCTGTGAGAACAAAGGATTCCTACACCAAGAAATTTGCAATAACTAACAACACCCCTCCCCCACCTTGCCTTTAAAAATGCTTTGCTGAAATCTTTTGGGGAGTTTGAGGTTTTGGGGGGTATGAGCCACCTGTCTCCTTGTATGGCCCTGCAATAAACCTTTCTCTGCTCCAAACTCCAACATTTTGGTTGGAGTGTGCCTCACTGTGCGTCAGGCACACAAACTTGTGTTTGGTAACATTAGTATATTCAAACTCAAAACAGAGCAAATGAGGGTGCCCTACATTCTGGAGTCCAGTTGGTTTGTGTTCAGATTCTGACTTGTTTACTTGTTAACTATGTCACCTTGGATAAACTTATCAGCTATTGAACCTCAGATTTCTCATCAGTAAAATAAGAATAAGCCCTTGCCTTACAAGGTTTTGTGTAAACTAGAAATGGTACCTGTAAGCCACAGCTCACAGTGAGTGTCCCTCCTCTGTGGGCATCAGCACCATCTCTGAGCACCATGTGGGGCATTGCAGGATGCTAATGTCTTGTCTCTGTTCTCTGCACTTATGTGATGGTCAGCATATGGTTAGTTTCTCAAAGTCCATTTCTTCATGTTTAAAAAAGGTTAACAATAGTATATACCTCTCAGAGTTGACATGAAATGCACTTGGCAGAGTGAGTCCTGGCAAATATCAATAATTAGTGCTCAACTCATAATTGCTAGTATACATTATGTGTCCACTTTCCCCTACATATTCTATTAGGTTCAATAATGTTACATTTAGCAGAATCTTTCTTAGCTGACCCATGTCATTCTCCAAATAATTTTTGTTCAATTAAGTGATTGAAATTAGTCAAAAGCTGTAAAGCAGTCTGTGATGTTGGAGGTTGTGCTAGGAGTTACCACACCCTCCCCTTCCTGCTGACATTTCATGCTCAACAGGAAAAACACTGCACACATTTGCCACACACAGGACCAGGTAACAGACGAAAACATGGAAAGACAGGTGTCTGACAAGATGATGTCTAAATAGGAAGTTGCATTTCAAACGTGCCTCTGAGGTAGAAGTATTCTTTAAAGAACAGTTCTTTTCATTTTTTTTCATATTTCTACTATGAGCTTTCCCTCTGAGATGAAAAGGAAGTCACCTTGCAACAAGCTTTTCTTTCCATTTTCTGTGCTATTTTTATACTATTTTTCTACTAGTCAACACTGCAGTTTTTTCCCCCTAGTCTTGATGCCTTTCTGACTACATATTATTATCACTTTGTCTTTGGAACTGATCTCTAGAAGCCCAGATTCTTGCATCTTTTTTTTTTTTTTTTTTTTTTTTTTTTTGCGGTACGCGGGCCTCCCACTGTTGTGGCCTCTCCCGCTGTGGAGCACAGGCTCCGGACGCGTGCGCTCAGCAGCCATGGCCCACGGGCCCAGCCGCTCTGCAGCACGTGGGATCCTCCTGGACCGGGACACGAACCCGTGTCCCCTGCATTGGCAGGCGGACCCCCAACCACTGCGCCACCAGGGGAGCCCTTGCATCTTAATTTCTAGTCCAGGCAATGCTTTCTTACCTTTTGACTGTCTGCCTCTGACTTAACTTTTCACTTGCATCTCCTTGGGACAGCTGGCTCATTAAAATAACAAAAATCACTAGATTTTATTTCTTAGAGAAGTTTTAGGTTTACAGTTTTAAAAACTGCGTGGATACTGCACAAATTTTGCATGTATCCCCTCTCCCAGTGCAAAGTTTCCCCTATTATTATTTTAACAGCTTTATTGAGGTATAATTGATATACAAAAAGCTGCATATAGTTAATGTATACAATTTGATGAGTTTGATATACCTGTGGAAACATCACCACAGCCAAGGTAAGCTCCAAAATGTTCCTGTGCCCCTTTGTATTTTTTATAATGTGGTAAGTGCACTTAACATGAGTTCTACACTCCTAACAAACTTTTAAGTGACTAACACAGTATTGTCAACTACAGACACTGTGTTGTACGGCAGATGTCTAGAACTTACTCATCTTGCCTAACTTGCTCTTTTTAATCGAATGCATTTTACTTTAAAACGTTGCCTTCCATTGCTTATCTGTCAATGATAAAAGTTAAAATACTTGGGACCCATTCCCATAAGGTACATTTTAGATCTTGGTCCCTTGAGATGCTTCCTACAGGGGCTATTTAAGAATGAGGCTGGGTAAAGAGAGCAGCGAGACACAGAGGGGCAGACACCATAGATGCTGGGCTTTTTTTGAGATGTTTTGTTTACTCTTTCTTCTCTAGCTTTGCCCTTGGTGTCATCTCACCCTTACAAGTTGATATTTGCTGGGAAAGAATGACATCTTAGTTTGGTTTCCCTGCAGAGCAAAGCCAGAGGCAAAAGTTATACATTGCCATTTACAGAACACAATTCCAGGAGGGAAGGAGAGAGAACTGGCTGCCTGGTGCAAATAACAGCTGACTGCTCAATGTTGTGGGCCCGTCTGCTGGGAATGCCTGAATCTCAGGGCCTCCCAAACAGAGGAGGAAGAAAGAAGAACGGGTTAACAGATCCTCACCTCCTATCAGTCAGAGGGTCATCCTTATAGTATTTTGATGCTCCTGCATTTCCAGTGGCATGGATGTGGGCTCTTACACCTCAGCATGAGTATATAAACCCAGTGAAGTCACTGCCTCTGAGACAGTGGGTCTGGGACTGTGCAAGGACCTGGAGGCAAGAGGATTTGATGCAACACAGTCTGGTGGGTGGAGTAGGGGAGAAACACTCCAAATGTCTCTGGCATTCAGATCACTAAGCCAGAAGCAATCAAGGCCCAAAAGACTTAGGAAAAGACTTTGACCTTCCCTCTAACTGCCTGAAAAGAATTTAGACAGAGGGCCTGTTATAGGAATAGAGTGATTACCAGAGATGTCTGCAAAGAATATGGGCTACATGTGGTGAGGAAACTCTTAGAGTTCAGAGTCCACTCTGTGCCCCATTGTCTCTGCTGGCTTAGCAAACATTTACTTATCAAATGTTTGCTCTTCCATCTCCATGTGAACTGCCATCTTCCTCTTTGAAGTCCCAAACCTTTACCCCAACATCCTTTTTTATCTCTAGCTGAAGATGGTTTGTAAGGTGAGGGTTTTGAGCATTTTGGGAGCTACTCAGTTTTCCTGGGTCTCTCCCATGTATACATGTTATTAAACTTTTGTTGTTGTTTTGTTTTCGTTTTTGTTTTTTTTTTGCGGTATGTGGGCCTCTCACTACTGTGGCCTCTCCCGTTGCGGAGCACAGGCTCCGGACACGCAGGCTCAGTGTCCGTGGCTCACGGGCCCAGCCGCTCCGCGACATGTGGGATCTTCCCGGACCGAGGCACGAACCTGTATCCCCTGCATCGGCAGGGGGGCTCTCAACCACTGTGCCACCAGGGAAGCCCTTATTAAACTTTTGTTCAATTTTTCTCCTGTTAATCTGTCTCATGTCGATTTAATTATTAGACCAGCCAGAAAAACCTAGAAGGGTAAGGGAAATTTTATTCCTCCCCAACAGTGGTGATGTTTGGCCATTTTCAAGGGAGACTCTAAATCACAGACAGAAATCGTGTCTTCACAAAAACAACCTGGCTGAAGCACAGCCAGAGTGAGATTCGATGTATTGACAACCACAAGTAAGCTACATAAGTAAGCATGCAGTCTTCATGATAGAAATTCAATGAATTTCTGGTTCTAGATTTCAACCTAGGAGGCTCCTGAACTCATCCTCCTTTGGACAACCAAATCGACAGCTATATACAGAACAATTCTCTCTGAAAGAAATCCAGACAATAGCTGAGTGACTCCTACACATCAGAAGAACAAGAAAAAAATCCATATCAAAATGGGTAGGAGAGGCAGAGACACAGTCTCACCACAACTGCACATCCTGCATGGCAGCGTATGATCAGGAACAAAATCACAACTCCCAAGTTCTCCCTGAGGAGCAAAGGGTTTGGGATCTAGCACCTCAACTTTTAAGACTTCCACCTGAGGAACAAGCCCCCAAAACATGTAGCTCTGAAAACCAATGGAGTTTGCATCCATGAGACCCACAAGACTATAGTAAAACAAGAAACAGTTCTTAACAGGCTTGTGAGGACTCTTGTTCTAATTTTTAAAATTCAAGGGGCCTGCTGCCATCCTCTTTGGAGATGGGGGAGGCTGATGGGCACTGTCTTCATGCTGTCCCTCTGCCCTGCCCTAGGTCACCAGCATCTCCTTGGAAAGAGTTTGTGTGCATGTCTTGTGCCCCAGCTTTTGTGGCTGTCAGGGGAGGCACCCCTTAATCCCTTGGGTCTGTTGGCCAGTATTCCCACAACATTGTACCAAACAAACAGTCCTTAACCAGCTCTTCACCCAGAGCTCAGAGCAGAGGAAGCAGTCACAAATGTTCATCTCCCAGCCTTTCCTTATTTGCATTTCCTAGTAAAGAGTGCCTCAAAATCACAACCAGACCCTCTATAATATTGGCATCCTAACTAGAAAATGGAGCAGGATGATCGGCCAATTGTGGTTGTATTATCTGATTACCTCACAGACTTAGGATGAAGAAGAACCACAAAACACAAACTTTTTGAGGGCAGGGGTTTCTGTTCTCTTTTGTTCATGACATTATTCTCAGTCTGGCATACATTAGTCACTCAATAAATATTTGCTGAGTGACAAAATGACTAAAATGAGTGAATAATATGGACACATGCACGGAAGAGAAGCTAGTTTATCTGTGGAAAGGGCCTGGACTTTGTTTGCTGAGTGAGGAGAAAAGAAAGCCCTGGTGATAAGAAACCAAACAGGGCACTAGAAGAACCAGAAAACAGGCACACTCTTCCAGAGTGGATGGAACAAGGGAGACTTCTAAACCCTGGGGGCAGGAGTCATCTCCCTAGGAAAACGCAGGCGTGGGGACTTGAGGGTGGCCCTTCTTTAAGGTTATACAAACACGACCACCAACTAGACTTAACTGCTATTTGCAGGGCACCCCAAACATCAACACTGGAAAACTCTTTCTTTTCAAATGCACACAGATCACTCACTGAGACAGACCAGATTCTAGGTCACAAAATAAACCATGATGAAGTTAACAGAACAGAAATCATACAAAGTATGTGCCAGATCATAATATAATTAAACTAGAAATCAATAAGAATATCCAAAAAGCCTTCAAATATTTAGACAACACACTTTTAAATAACTCAAGGATCAAAGAGGAGGTCTCAAGGGACTTTTTTTAATGAAATAAAGGAAAATGAAAATACAACATGTCAAATTTAGTGGGCTGTACCTAAAACAATGGTTAGGAGGAAATTTATAGCATTGAATGACCATTACAGAAAATAAGAAAGCTCTCAAGTCAATTATCTAAATATCCACCTTGAGAAATTATTGGGGAAAAAAGCAAAATAAATCCAAAGCTAGCAGAAGCAGCAAATTATAAATATGAGAGCAAAAATTATCAAAGGAGAAAATAAGAAAATCAATAAAACTAAAAGCTGATTCTTTAAAAAGATTTTTACAAGATTGATAAAATCTACCAGATTGACACAAAAAAAAAAGAGAGAAAAAAACACAGACTTCTAATATCAGAAATAAAAAAGGGAACATTAGTACTGACCTCATAGACACTAAAAAGATAAATAGGCAATACTACAAACAACTCTGTGGCCATAAATTCAACAAATTAGACAAAACGGACTAATTCCTTAAAGACAAAATCCAATCAAAATTTACTAAAAGAAGATAATATGCATAGCCCTATATCTATTTTTTAAAGTAGACTTTTCAGTTAAACATGCTCCCTCTCCCTAAAGAAAAAAAGAGAAAACTCTAGGTCCATATGATTTCACTAGCAAATTCTATATGATCTCTTCCAGAAAATAGAAAACAGTTCCTAACCTGCTTTATAAGACTAGTATTACCCTAATACCCCAAAAAAGACAAAGAAATCACGAGAAGAAAGACTAGAAACCAAAATCCCTCATGATCATAGATGTAAAAATCTTCAACAGAGTATTAATAGTAAATTGAACACAGAATATATAAAAAGGATATTATGTCACTAGTTCATGCTAGAATGCAAGACTGGCTCAGTATTTGAAAATCAATCAATATAATACACTATATTAAAAGACTAATTAGAAAAACCATATGATGATCATTAATTGATGCAGAAAAAGCATTCAATAAAATTCAATATCCGTTCATAAAAAAAAAAAAAAAACTCTAAGCAAATGGAATTAAACAAAACTTGCTTAACCTAATAAAGATTATCCACAAAAGAAACCCTACAGTTACCATCATGCTTAATGGTAAAAGATGCAGTATCTCCCCTACCCCCCAGAATCTGGAACAACGTTGTCCTGGAAGCTCCAGCCAACGAGATAAAGAGGGGAAAAAAGCAAAGGAAAAGAAACAAAGTTGTTTTAATTGCCTGGCAGCATGATTGTATATAGAAAATTCAAAAGAATCTACAAAAAAAAGCTACTAGAACTAACGTCAGTTTAGCAAGTTCATCTTTATACATGATCAATATACAAAAGTCATCTGTACTCTTTAGTAGCTTAGGTACCAGCATGAACAATTGGGATTTGAAATGATAAAACCATTTCCAATAGCAATACACACCCACACACAATGTACCTAGGTACAAATCGAACAGAACAAGTGCAAGATTTGTATGCTGAAAACTGCAAAACACTGATGAAAGAAAAAAAATTATTTTTTAAATTCTAAATGAAGAGGTATACTATGTTTAAGGATCAGAAGAATTTTAAGAAGATTTTTAAGATGTTAATTCTTCACTACATGATCTATAGATGCATCACAGTCTTAAATAAAATCTCAGTAAACTGTTGTAGATATTGGCAAGCTAATTTTAAAATTTATATGGAAAGTCAAAGAAATAAGAGTGGCCCAAATAAATCTGAACAAGAACAAAGTAGGAAGACCCAGATGATCCACAGGAAGTTTATGAAGAATGATAGATCAAGGAACAAAAATGGAATCCAGAAGTAGACTCGCACAAATATAGTCAACTAATTTTTGACAAAGGTGCTAAAGCAATTTAATGGACAAAGGACAGTCGTCAATAAATGGTGCTGGAACAATTGGACATTCACATGCAAAAAAATGAACTGACACATACCTCACACTTTATACAAATGGGTCATAGACCGAAATATAAAATTTTAATTACAAAACTTCCAAAAGAAACCATAGAAGAAAACCTGATACAATAAAAAAGTCATAAAAAAAAAAAAGTCATGACCTGTAAAAGAAAAAGCCGAGAAATTGGACTTTGTCAAAATTAAAATCTTAGCTCTGGGAAATACATTGTTAAACAAATGAAAATACAAGACACGGACTGGGAGAAAAACATTTTAAAAGTTACTTTTATGATAAAGGACTTGTGTTTAGAATATACAAAGAAATCTTAAAAACTCAACCGCAAGAAAATAAAGCACGCAATTTTGAAAATTGGGCAAAATATCTGAGCAAACACTTCACCAAATAAAATATAAAGGTCACAAATAAGCAAATGAAAAGATGTGTATCTGACAAAGTTGACAATATTTGTCATTAGGGAAATGAAAATTAAGCCCACAATGAGATACCACTACACACTGATTAGAATGACAAAACAAACAAAAGAGGACAATACGAAAAATTGGCAATGATATAGGGCACCAGGAAATCTCATTCCTCACTGGTGGAGATACAAAATGATAGCACCACTTTGGAAAACAGCTTGTCATAAAATTAACCATACGATCAAGCATTCCCATTCCTAGGTGTTTACTCAAGTGATTGAAAGCCTTTGCTGATACAAAAACCTGTATAAAAATGTTTATGGCAGCTATAAAAATGTTTATAGTAGCTCCAAACTCTAAACAGGCAAGATGTCCTTCACCCCATAATGGATAAACAAACTGTGGGAGTCCATAAAATGGAATAATACTTAGCAATAAACAAAAGTGGACTACTGATTCACTCAAGAACATGGATGAGTCTTAAAGGCCTTTTGCTAAGTAAAGAAGTCTAATCCAAAAGTCAAACCCCATGGCACGTTCTGAATCAGTATCTCTGGGAGAGGCCTGGGAATTTGTATTTTCTAGCCTGTTCCCTGATGTTGATGCTACCGACTTCAGGCCACATGTGAGTGGCTCTCTTCAAACATGTATCCACCCTATTGGCCAACAGTCTTGATTGACAGATCTATAAGGCAAGGACACAGATTGCTGAAAAGGGGAAAAAAAAAGCTTATGCATATGGGGATGTAATTGCAAAAACTTAAACACATTCTATCTTTTGGTTTATGTATGTCTCTCTGAATAGACAGGGTCATGGGGAAAATATTTTCTTCAGTTTTACATTCTCACAACTTAGTACAACTATAACCAGTTAGTAGGGACTAAATATATAGATTAACTTGTGTGAATGGAGTCACAAAGCTAGAGCCCTCTTTCTTCACTAGTATTATAACGTTGGGAAACACCTAACTCCTCTCTCACTTTATCCAACTATAATATGCGAATAATAATAGTAACCGACATTACAGTGTTCTTACAAGGATACAAGGAGTTAATACATGTAAGTTACAAGAAGTGTGCCTGACACTTAGCAAGTGCTCAGTAAATGTGAGCTGTTATTTCATTCTGCAGAAAAATATAAATAATATAAATTTTGTTCAGTAACTAACTACATTGGAAGGAAAAGCATATGTGCTGTTTTGTTGCTAGGGAAATACAACTTGCACCAACAGACTGATTGAATAAAACATTTTCAGAGATCTTGGGACTAGCACTAACTTTTATGTTGCCAGAAGTAATTGTGATTGAAGTTTTCCTCCTCTTGAAGTTTCTATTTTTGAAATACTACAAAGGCATAACATTTTCTAAAACTTTTCCTTCTCTTTATATTGGCTATGAAAATCTCCTTAAATAAATGTAAATGACACAATATTGTTTCATTAGCCTCATGTATGGAAAAGATAGTGTCATTATATCTCCACTGGAAGTTATATCAGATTAAAATATAGTTTGCAGGTATGGGCTTCTTTACTTATCCAAATATAAGCACAATGTGATAAGCATTTGACTCAAATGGCAAAATTTATCAAGTTCTATTACACTCCTTTTTCAGTTACAAATAACAGAATAACCCAAATATATGTAGGGTTAGCAAGAGGATGATTTTTTAGTAATTACATTCAATTCTTTAGCTATTACCATAGATTTTATTGCCATAAGCTAAACCACGCTACCTGTGCTCTCTACAAAAGATAGCCACTAGTCACATCTGACTACTTAAATTAAAATTAAACAAAATTGGGGAGATCTTCAAAATGACAGAGGAGTAAGATGTGGAGATCAACTTCCTCCCCAAAAATACATCAGAAATACATCTACATGTGGAACAAATCCTACAGAACACCTACTGAATGCTGGCAGAACACCTCAGGCTTCCCAAAAGGCAAGAAACACCACCACATACCTGGGTAGGGAAAAAGAAAAACAGAGACAAAAGAATAGGGACAAGAACTGCACCTCTGGGAGGCAGCTGTGAAGGAGGAAAAGTTTCCACACACTAGGAACCACTTCACTGGCGCAGTTGAGGGGGGCGGGGGGGAAGCTTCAGAGCCACGGAGGAGAGCACAGCAATAGGGGACAGAGGGCAAAGTGGAGAGATTGCCGCACAGAGGATTGGTGCCAACCAGCACTCACCAGCCTGAGAGGCTTGTCTGCTCACCCGCCGGGGTGAGTGGGGGCTGGGAGCTGAGACTCCAGCTTCAGAGGTCAGATCCCAGGGAGAGGACTAGGGTTGGCTGCGTGAACACAACCTGAAGGGGGCTAATGTGCCACAGCTAGCCAGGAGGGAGTCCGGGAAAAAGCCTGGAACTGCCTAATAGGCAAGAGACCATTGTTTCTGGGTGCGCAAGGAGAGGGGATTCAGGGCACTGCATAAACGAGCTCCAGAGACGGGCATGAACTGCGGTTATCAGCATGGACACCAGAGACAGGCATGAAATGCTAAGTCTGCTGCTGCAGCCACCAAGAAGCCTGTGTGCAAACAGTTATCAGCATGGACACCAGAGACAGGCATGAAATGCTAAGTCTGCTGCTGCAGCCACCAAGAAGCCTGTGTGCAAACACTTATCAGCATGGACACCAGAGACAGGCATGAAATGCTAAGTCTGCTGCTGCAGCCACCAAGAAGCCTGTGTGCAAACACAGGTCACTATCCACACCTCCCTCCTGGGATTCTGTGCAGCCCGCCACTGCCAGGGTCCTGTGATCCAGGGACAACTTCCCCAGGAGAACACACAGCACGCCTCAGGCTGTTGCAACATCAGGCCAGCCTCTGCCTCTGCAGAATCTCCCCGCATTCCTTACCCTTGCCTGCCTGCGGCCTGAGTGAGCCAGAGCCCCCTAATCAGCTGCTACTTTTTCCCTGAAATTTCTGAGCAGAGAACAGATGCCCTCAGGTGACCTATGCACAAAGGTGGGGCCAAATCCAAAGCTGAACCCCAGGAGATGTGTGAACAAAGAAGAGAAAGGGAAATTTCTCTCAGCAGCCTCAGGAGCAGTGGATTATATGTCCACAATCAACTGATGTACCCTGCATCTGTGGAATACCTGAATAGACAATGAATCATCCCAAAATTGAGGGGGTGGACTTTGGGAGCAACTGTAGACTTTGGGTTTGCGTTCTGCATCTAATTTGCTTCTGGTTTTAAGTTATCTTAGTTTAGGATTTAGAGTTGATTATCATTGGTAGATTCATTTATTGATTTGGTTGCTCTCTTCCTCCTTTTATGTATATATATATATATATAAAGTTTTCTCTCTTTTTGTAAGTGTGTATGTGTATACTTCTTTGTGTGAATTTCTCTATAGCTTTGCTTTTACCATTTGTCCTAGGGTTCTGTCTGTCCAATTTTTTTTTTTTCTGGTATAGTTTTTAGCCCTTGTTATCATTGGTGGATTTGTTTTTTTGGATTGGTTGCTCGCTTCTTTCTTTCTTTTTTTTCTTTTTTTAATTACTTTAAAATTTTTTATTTTTAATAATTATTTTATTTTATTTTAATAACTTTATTTTATTCTTTCTTTCTTTCTCTCTTTCTCCCTTTTCTTCTGAGCCATGTGGCTGACAGGGTGTTGGTGCACCAGCTGGAGATCAGGCCAGTGGGAGAGCAGAGTTCAGGAAATTGGTCCTACAGAGACCTCCCAGCTCCACGTAACATCAAACAGCAAAATCTCTCCCAGAGATCTCCATCTCAACACTAAGACTCAGCTCCACTCAATTACCATCAAGCTACAGTGCTGGACACCCTATGCCAAAAAACTAGTGAGACAGGAACACAACACCACCCATTAGCAGAGAGGCTGCCTAAAATCATAATAAGGCCACAGACACCCAAAAACACATCATCAGGCACAGTCCTGCCCACCAGAAAGAGAGGATCCAGCCTCATCCATCAGAAAATAGGCACGAGTCCCCTCCACCAGGAAGCCTACACAACCCACTGAACCAACCTTAGCCACTGGGGGCAGACACTAAAACAATGGTAAATACGAAACTGCAGCCTGCAAAAAGGAGATCACAAACACAGTAAGTTAAGCAAAATGAGAAGACAGAGAAACACAAAGCAGATGAAGGAGCAAGGTAAAAACTCATCAGACCAAACAAATGAAGAGGAAATAGGCAGTCTACCTGAAAAAGAATTCAGAGTAATGACAGCAAAGAAGATCCAAAATCTTGGAAATAGAATGGAGAAAATACAAGAAACATTTAGCAAGGACCTAGAGACCTAAAGAGCAAGCAAACAATGATGAACAACACAATAAATGAAATGAAAAATTCTCTAGAAGGAATCAAGAGCAGAATAACAGATGCAGAAGAATAGATAAGTGACCTGGAAGAGAAAATAGTGGAAATAACTATTGCAGAGCAGAATAAAGCAAAAAGAATGAAAAGAAATGAGGGCAGTCTTAGAGACCTCTGGGACAACATTAAACACACCAACACTCGAATTGTAGGGGTTCCAGAAGAAGAAGAGATAAAGAAAGGGACTGAGAAAATATTTGAAGAGATTAAAGTTGAAAACATCCCTAATATGGGAAAGGAAATAGTTAATCAAGTCCAGGAAACACAGAGAGTCCTGTACTGGATAAATCCTAAGAGAAACATGCCAAGACACATATTAGTCAAACAATCAAAACTTAAGTACAAAGAAAAAATATTAAAAGAAGCAGAGGAAAAACAACAAATGACATACAAGGGAATCCCCATAAAGTTAACAAGCTGATCTTTCAGCAGAAACTCTACAGGCCAGAAGGGAGTGGCAGGACATATTTAAAGTAATGAAAGGGAAAAACCTACAACCAAGATGACTCTAACCAGCAAGGATCTCATTCAGATTAGTTGGAGAAATTAAAAGCTTTACAGATAAGAAAAGCTAGGAGAATTCAGCACCACAAAACAAGCTTTACAACAAATTTTAAAGGAACTTCTCTAGGCAGGAAAGAGAAGAGAAGGAGAACACCAACAATAAGAATCCCAGAACAATTAAGAAAATGGTACTAGGAACATACATATCGATATTTACATTAAATGTAAATGAATTAAATGTTCCAACCAAAAGACACAGACTTACTGAATGGATACAAAAACAAGACCCATATATATGCTGTCTACAAGAGACACACTTCAGACCTAGGGACACATACAGACTGAAAGTGAGGCCGTGGAAAAAGATATTCTATGCAAATGGAAATCAAAAGAAAGCAGGAGTAACAATACTCATATCAGAAAAAGTACACATTAAAATAAAGACCATTACAAGAGACAAAGAAGGACACTAGATAATGATCAAGGGATCAATTCAAGAAGAAGATATAATGATTGTAAATATTCATGCACCCAACATAGGAGCACCACAATACATTAGGCAAATGCCAACAGCCAGAAAAGGGGAATAAAACGGTAACACAATCCTACTAGGGGACTTTAAAACCCCACTTTCACGAATGGACAGATCAACCAAAATGAAAATAAATAAGAACACACCGGCTTTAATGAAACATTGAGCAAGATGGATACAATTGATATTTATAGGACATTCCATCCAAAAACAACAGAATAAACATTCTTCTCAAGTGCTCATGGAACATTCTCCAGGATAGATCATACTTTGGGTCACAAATCAAGCCTCAGTAAATTTAAGAAAATTGAGATTGTATCAAGTATCTTTGCCAACCAGAACACTCTGAGACTAGATATCAATTACAGGAAAAAATCTGTAAAAAAATACAAACAAATTGAGGCTAAACAGTACACTACTAAATAACCAAGAGATCACAGAAGAAATCAAAGAGGAAATCAAAAAATACCTAGAAACAAATGACAATGAAAACAAGATGACTCAAATCTTATGGGATGCAGCAAAAGCAGTCCTAAGAGGGAAGTTTATAGCAATACAATCCTACCTCAAGAAACAAGAAACATCTCAAATAAACAACCTAACCTTACACCTAAAGCATTTAGAGAAAGAAGAAAAAAAATATCCCAAAGTTAGCAGAAGGAAAGAAATCATAAATATCAGATCAGATATAAATGAAAAAGAAGTGAAAAAAACAATAGCAAAGATGAATAAAACTAAAAGCTAGTTCTTTGAGAAGATAAACAAAATTCATAAACCATTAGCCAGACTCATCAAGAAAAAAACAAAGATTCAAATCAATAGAATTAGAAATGAAAAAGAAGTAACAACTGACACTGCAGAAATACAAAGGATCATGAGAGATTACTGCAAGCAACTATATGCCCATAAAATGGACAACCTGGAGGAAATGGAAAATTCTTAGAAAAGCACAACCTTCTGAGACCAAACCAGGAAGAAATAGAAAATATAAACAGACCAATCACAAGCACTGAAATTGAGACTGTGATTAAAAATCTTCCAAAAAACAAAACCCCAGGACTAGATGGCTTCACAGGTGAATTCTATCAAACATTTAGAGAAGAGGGAACACTTATCCTTCTCAAACTCTTCTGAAATATAGCAGAGGGAGGAACTCTCCCAAACTCGTTACATGAGGCCAGCATCACGTTAATACCAAAACCAGACAAAGATGTCACAAAAAACCAAAACTACAGGCCAGTATCACTGATGAACGTCGAAGCAATGCAAAAATCCTCAACAAAATATTAGCAAACAGAATTCAACAGCATATTAAAAGGATTATACACCATGATCAAGTGGGGTTCAGCCCAGGACTGCAAGGATTCTTCAATATACACAAGTCAGTCAATGTGATAAACCATACTAACAGACTTAAGGAGAAAAACCTATGATCATCTCAATCGATGCAGAAAAAGCTTTTGACACAATTCAACACCGATTTATGATAAAAACCCTCCAGAAAGTTGGCATAGACAGAGCTAACCTCAACATAATAAAAACCATATATGACAAACCCACAGCCAACATCGTTCTCAATGGTGAAAAACTGAAACTATTTTCACTAAGATCAGGAACAAGACAAGGTTGTCTACTCTCACCACTATTATTCAACATAGTTTTGTAAGTTTTAGCCACGGCAATCAGAGAAGAAAAAGAAATAGAAGGAATACAAACTTGAAGAGCAGAAGTAAAACTGTCACTATTTGCAGATGACATGATACTGTACCCAGAAAATCCTAAAGATGCTACCAGAAAACTACTAGGACTAATCAATGAATTTGGTAAAGTAGGAGGATACAAAATTAATGCACAGAAATCTCATGTATTCCTATACACTAATGATGAAAAATCTGAAAGAAAATTAAGGAAACACTCCCATTTGCCATTGCAACAAAAAGAATAAAATACTTAGGAATAAACTTACCTAAGGAGACAAAAGACCTGTATGCAGAAAACTATCAGACACTGATGAAAGAAATTAAAGATGATACAAACAGATGGAGAGATACACCATGTTCTTGGATTGGAAGAATCAGCATTGTGAAAATGACTATACAACCCAAAGCAATCTACAGATTCAATGCAATCCCTATAAAACTACCAATGCCATTTTTCACAGAACTAGAACAATAAAGGTCACAATGTGTATGGAAACACAAAGAACCCCGAATAGCAAAAGCAATATTGAGAAAGAAAAACAGTGATAGAGGAATCAGGCTCCCAGGCTTCAGACTATACTACAAAGCTACAGTAATCAAGACAGTATGGTACTGGCACAATAACAGAAAGATAGATCAATGGAACAGGACAGAAAGCCCAGAGATAAACCCATGCACATATGGTCATCTTATTTTTGATAAAGGAGTCAAGAATATATAATGGAGAAAAGGCAGCTTCTTTAAAAAGTGGTGCTGGGAACACTGGACAGCTACATGTAAAAAATGAAATTAGAACACCCCTAATGCCATACACAAAAATAAACTCAAAATGGGTTAAAGACCTAAATATAAGGCCAGACACTATCAAACTCTTAGAGGAAAACATAGGCAGAACACTCTATGACATAAATCACAGCAAGATCCTTCTTGACCCACCTCCTAGAGAAACGGAAATAAAAACAAAAATAAACAAATGGGACCTAATGAAAATTAAAAGCTTTTGCACAGGAGGAACCAAGAGGGCAGAGTAGAAGGATGTGCTCTCATTCCCTCTTGCGAGAACAACAGAATCACAACTAGCTGCTGGACAGTCATTGACAGGAAGACACTGGAACTCACCAAAAAAGATACCCCGCATCCAAAGACAAAGGAGAAGCCACAGTGAGATGGTAGGAGGGGCGAAATCACAGTAAAATCAAATACCATAACTGGTGGGTGGGTGACTAACAGACTGGCAAACACTTATATCACAGAAGTCCACCAACAGGAGTGAAGGTTCTCAGCCCCACGTCAGGCTTCCCAACCTGGGGGTCCGGCAACAGGAGGAGAAATTCCTAGAGAATTAAAGTTTGAAGCCTAGTGAGGGTTGATTGTAGGACTTTGACAGGACTGAGGGAAACAGAGACTCCACTCTTGGAGGGCACACACAAAGTACTGTGTGCATCGGGACCCAGGGGAAGGAGCAGTGACCCCAGGGGAGACTGAACCAGATCTACCTGTTAGTGTTGGAGGGTTTCATGCAGAGGCTGAGGGTGGCTCTGTTTCACCGTGGGGACAAGGAAACTGGCAGCAGAAGCTCTGGGAAGTACTCCTTGGCATGAGCCCTCCTAGAGTCTGCCATTAGCCCCACCAAAGAGCCCAGGAGGGCTACAGTGTTGGGTGTCTCAGGCCAAACAACCAACAGGGAGGGAACCCAGCCTCATCCATCAACAGTCAAGTGGATTAAAGTTTTACTGAGTTCTGCCAACCAGAGCAAGAGTCAGCTCTACCCATCACTAGTCCCTCCCATCAAGCCTCTTAGATAGAATCATCCACTAGAGGGCAGACAGCAGAAGCAAGAAGAAATACAATCCTGCAGCCTGTAGAACAAAAACCACATTCACAGAAAGACAGACAAGGTGAAAAGGCAGAGGGCTATATACCAGATGAAGGAACAAGATAAAACCCCAGAAGAACAACTAAATGAAGTGGAGATAGGCAACCTTCAAGAAAAAGAATTCAGAATAATGATAATGAGGATGATCCAAGACCTTGGAAAAAGAATGGAGGCAAAGATGGAGAAGATGCAAGAAATGTTTAACAAAAACCTAGAAGAATTAAAGAACAAACAAACAGAGATGAACAATACAATAATTGAAATGAAAACTACACTAGGAGGAATCAATAGCAGAATAACTGAGGCAGAAGAACGGATAAGTGACCTGGAAGACAGAACGGTGGAATTCACAGCTGTGGAACAGACTAAAGAACACAGATGAATTCTATCAAACATTTAGAGAAGAGCTAACACCCATACTTCTCAAACTCTTCCAAAATATTGCAGAGAAAGGATCATTCCAAAACTCATTCTATGAGGCCACCATCACTCTGATACCAAAACCAGACAAAGATACTACACAAAAAGATAATTACAGACCAATATCACTGATGAATATAGATGCAAAAATCCTCAACAAAATACTAGCAAACAGAATCCAACAACACTTTAAAAGGATCATAC
>NW_020171857.1:860087-863234 GCF_003031525.2 Neophocaena asiaeorientalis asiaeorientalis
AGACAAAGATACTACAAAAAAAGAAAATTACAGACCAATATCACTGATGAATATAGATGCAAAAATCCTCAACAAAATACTAGCAAACAGAATCCAACAACACTTTAAAAGGATCATACACAATGGTCAAGTGGGATTTATCCCAGGGGTGCAAGGATTCTTCAGTATATGCAAATCAATCAATGTGATACACCATATTAACAGACTTAAGGAGAAAAACCATACGATCATCTCAGAAAATGCAGAAAAAGATTTTGACAAAATTCAACATGAATTTATGATAAAAACTCTCCATAAAGTGGGCATAGGGGGAACCTACCTCAACATAATAAAGGCCATATATGACAAACCCACAGCAAACATCATTCTCTATGGTGAAAAACTGAAAGCATTACCTCTAAGATCAGGAATGAGACAAGGATGTCCACTCTCACCACTATTATTCAACATAGTTTTGGAAGTCCTAGCCACGGCAATCAGAGAAGAAAAAGAAATAGAAGGAATACAAATTGGAAAAGAAGAAATAAAACTGTCACTGTTTGCAGATGACATGATACTATTCATAGAGAATCCTAAAAATGCCACCAGAAAACTACTAGAGCTAATCAATGAATTTGGTAAAGTTGCAGGATACAAATTTCATGCACAGAAATCTCTTACATTCCTATACACTAATGATGAAAATCTGAAAAAGAAATTGTGGAAACACACCCATTTACCATTGCAACAAAAAGAATAAAGTACCTAGGAATAAACCAGCCTAGGGAGACAAAAGACCTGTATGCAGAAAACTATAAAGCACTGATGAAGGAAATGAAAAATGATATCAACAGATGGAGAGATATACCATATTTTTGGATTGGAAGAATCAATATTGTGAAAATGACTATACTACCCAAAGGAATCTACAGATTCAATGCAATCCCTATCAAATTACCAATGGCATTTTTTATGGAACTTGAACAAATCATCTTTTTTTTTTTTTTTTGAACAAATCATCTTAATATTTGTATGGAGATACAAAACACCCCAAATAGCAAAAGCAGTCTTGAGGGAAAAATACAGAGCTGGAGAAATCAGACTCCCTGACTTCAGATTATACTACAAAGCTACAGTAATCAAGACAATATGGTACTGGCACAAAAACAGAAACATAGATCAATGGAACAAGGCAGAAAGCCCAGAGATAAATGCATACACCTGTGGTCAACTAATCTATGACAAAGGAGGCAAAGGTATACAATGCAGAAAAGACAGTCTCTTTAATAAGTGGTGCTGGGAAAACTGGACAGCTACATGTAAAAGAATGAAATTAGAACACTCCCTAACACCATATACAAAAGTAAACTCAAAATGGATTAGAGACCTAAATGTAAGACTGGACACTATAAAACTCTTAGAGGAAAACAGAGGAAGAACACTCTTTGACATAAATCACAGCAAGATCTTTTTTGATCCACTTCCTAGAGTAATGGAAATAAAAACAAAAATAAACAACTGGAACCTAATGAAACTTCAAAGCTTTGGCACAGCAAAGGAAACCATAAAAAAGATGAAAAGACAGCCCTCAGAATGGGAGAAAATATTTGCAAACAAATCAACGGACAAAGGATTAATCTCCAAAATATATAAACAGCTCGTGCAGCTCAATTTTAAAGAAACAAACAACCCATTCCAAAAACGGGCAGAAGACTTAAATAGACATTTCTCTAAAGAAGATATACAGATGGCCAAGAAGCACATGAAAAGCTGCTCAACATCACTAATTATTATAGAAATGCAAATCAAAGCTACAATGAGGTATCACCTCACAGCAGTTAGCATGGGCATCATTAGAAAATCTACAAACAACCAATGCTGGAGAGGGTGTGGAGAAAAGGGACCCCTCTTGCCCTGTTGGTAGGAATGTACATTCATAGAGCCACTATGGAGAACAGTATGGAGGTTCCTTAAAAAACTAAAAATAGAATTACCATATGATCCAGCAATCCCACTACTGGGCATACACCCAGAGAAAAACATAATTCAAAAAGACACATGCACCCTAATATTATTGAAGCACTACTTACAATAGCCAGGTCATGGAAGCAACCTAAATGCCCATCAACATATGAATGGATAAAGAAGATGTGGTACATATATACTATGGAATATTACTCAGCCATAAAAGGGAATGAAATTGAGTCATTTGTTGAGACGTGGATGGATCTAGAGACTGTCATACAGAGTGAAGTAAGTCAGAAAGAGAAAAACAAATATCGTATATTAATGCATGTATGTGGAACCTAGAAAAATGGTACAGATGAACTGGTTTGCAGGGCAGAAGCTGAGACACAGAAGTAGAGAACAAACGTATGGACAGCAAGCAGGGAAAACCGCGGTGGGGTGGAGATGGTAGTGTGCTGAATTGGGCGATTGGAATTGACATGTATACACTGATGTGTATAAAATTGATGACTAATAAGAATCTGCAGTATAAACAAAGAAACAAACAAAAAAACAACTAATACTAAACTTTCTTTGGGTTATTTGTATGGATATATGTTAATATAAATGTTTCAGATATTACATGAAATTTCAAAAATCTTATCTGTTCTGGTATAATGTAATAAGTCATAATTCTAGTTATTACTTTAAAATGTATATCTCAGAAATAACTAAATTTCCTTGTCAATTGCATTATTATGAACTTTCATCACATCTTTTTTTTTTTTCTTTTTCCTGTGGTATGCGGGCCTCTCACTGTTGCGGCCTCTCCCGCCGTGGAGCACAGGCTCTGATGCGCAGGCCCAGCAGCCATGGCTCACGGGCCCAGTTGCCCCGCGGCATGTGGGATCCTCCCTGACCGGGGCATGAACCCATGTCCCCTGCATCGGCAGGCCGACTCTCAACCACTGCGTTACCAGGGAAGCCCCATCAAATCTTTAACCGTGGTCATTTTTAAATCTTTTGTCATTTCCAGACAGTTCTGGGTGTACTCTGACGCTTTTGTAAATATGTTCCTATAAAAGGGTTTCATCTTCAAGGAATTCTTGGAAAAGTCTCTGACAAGTACAGGTTTCTGGTAACTGACTATACTGCTGAACTGAATGAATAAGCATTTTCAGAACTCTAATTGAAAACTGATGAACTCATAAAAGTGCTAAC
>NW_020171857.1:863268-863931 GCF_003031525.2 Neophocaena asiaeorientalis asiaeorientalis
GACCGGGGCATGAACCCATGTCCCCTGCATCGGCAGGCCGACTCTCAACCACTGCGTTACCAGGGAAGCCCCATCAAATCTTTAACCGTGGTCATTTTTAAATCTTTTGTCATTTCCAGACAGTTCTGGGTGTACTCTGACGCTTTTGTAAATATGTTCCTATAAAAGGGTTTCATCTTCAAGGAATCCATGGAAAAGACTGACAAATACAGGTTTTTGGTAACTGACTATACTACTGAACTGAATGAATAAGTATGTTCAAAACTCTAATGAAAAACTGATGAATTAATAAAAGTGCTAACAAAAGATCAAGATGAAAAAAGAAATTAATTACATGGGACTGAGTGAACTGATGAGGATGATTATAATTTTTGTGACTTTCCATTTGAATTAAAAAAAAATCCCACAAGGACTCAGAGGCAAAAAATATACAAATAAATTTTCACTGCAAAGTAAAGGAGCTGTTACAGTGGAGGATTACTGGACTGAATGTCAATATTATGACATAGTATGAGTGTGTTTCGTGTTTGGTAATTGCAATCATTGTTGCTTTTGTTGTGGTCATCCATTTACAATGCTTGGTGTCAGTTTATTTATCTCTTGTAAAAATAAATTACAGTGTGTATGTGTGAAAAAGAAAAAAAAAAAAAAGCTTTTGCACAG
>NW_020171857.1:864784-906477 GCF_003031525.2 Neophocaena asiaeorientalis asiaeorientalis
ATATACAAATAAATTTTCACTGCAAAGTAAAGGAGCTGTTACAGTGGAGGATTACTGGACTGAATGTCAATATTATGACATAGTATGAGTGTGTTTCGTGTTTGGTAATTGCAATCATTGTTGCTTTTGTTGTGGTCATCCATTTACAATGCTTGGTGTCAGTTTATTTATCTCTTGTAAAAATAAATTACAGTGTGTATGTGTGAAAAAGAAAAAAAAAAAAAAGCTTTTGCACAGTGAAGGAAACTATAAACAAGATGAAAAGACAACCTTCAGAATGGGAGAAAATATTTGCAAATGAAGCAATTGACAAAGGATTAATCTCCAAAATTTACAAGTAGCTCATGCAACTCAATATCAAAAAAACAAACAAGCCAATCCAAAGATGGGCAGAAGATCTAAACAGACGTTTCTCCAAAGAAGATATACAGACTGCCAACAAACACATGAAAGAATGCTCAGCATCACTAATCATTAGAGAAATGCAAATCAAACTACAATGAGGTATCACCTCACACCAGTCAGAATGGCCATCATCAAAAAATCTACAGACAGGGCTTCCCTGGTGGTGCAGTGGTTGGGGGTCCGCCTGCCGATGCAGGGGACGTGGGTTTGTGCCCTGGTCCAGGAGGATCCCACATGCCGCAGAGCAGCTGCGCCCGTGGGCCATGGCCACTGGGCCTGCACGTCCGGAGCCTGTGCTCCACAGCGGGAGAGGCCACAACAGTGAGAGGCCCGCGTACCACACACAAAAAAAGAAAAAATAAATCTACAGACAATAAATGCTGGAGAGGTTGTGGAGAAAAGGGAACCCTCCTGCACTGTTGGTGGAAAATTAAGTTGATACAGCCACTATGGAGAACAGTATGGAGGTTACTTAAGAAAGTAAAAATAGAACTACCATATGGCCCAGCAGTCCCATTACTGAGCATATACCCTGAGAAAACCATAATTCAAAAAGAGTCATGTACCACAATGTTCATTGCAGCTCTATTTACAATAACCAGGATGTGAAAGCAACCTAAGTGTCCATCAACAGATGAATGGATAAAGAATATGTGGCACATATATACAATGGAATATTACTCAGCCATATAAAGAAATGAAATTGAGTTATTTGTAGTGAGTTGGATGGACCTAGAGTCTGTCATACAGAGTGAAGTCAGTCAGAAAGAGAAAAACAAATGCCGTATGCTAACACATATATATTGAATCAAAAAAAAAAAAAGGTTATGAAGAACCTAGGGGCAGGACAGGAATAATGACACAGATGTAGAGAATGGACTTAGGACATGGGGAGGGGAAAGGGTAAGCTGAGACGAAGTAAGAGAGTGGCATGGACTAATATATACTACCAAATGTAAAATAGATAGCTAGTGGGTTGCTGCAGAGAGATCAGCTCGGTGCTTTGTGACTACCTAGAGGGGTGGGGTAGGGAGGGTAGGAGGGAGATGCAAGAGGGAGGAGATATGGGGATATATGTATATGTATAGCTGATTCACTTTGTTATAAAGCATAAACTAACACACCACTGTAAAGCAATTATACTCCAATAAAGATGTTTTAAAAAATTAAACAAAATTAAAAATTCAGTTCCCCAGTCACACAAGTCACATTTTAAGTGCTCAATAAACATGTGACTAGAAGCTACAATATTGGACAGAACAGATATAGAACATTTATCACCATGGAAAATTCTGCTGGAGAGTTCAATTGTTCTACTGAGCTGTCTTTTAGAAGCATTTATCTCTGTGCTCTTTTGAGCACTCTTTTGGAGTGGTTAGTACTTTTTTCTATAAAGTTTCTTGTCTTTATAAGTGACACAGTTGATTAACTGAAGTGTCCTCATTGGGTCCATGAGTAGTTCTGAATGTGCAGAAAGCTGGTCTCAACAGACAGCTTCAGTTCTGTGTAGACCCACGGTGTGGAGCTCAATTAAAAATAACTTTGCACCTGCTCATTCGCTCAGCACAACTGAGAAGGGAAATAGGCTTCTGCATCATTCCCTGAGTCCAATCAGCCAGGCAGTCACCCTCTCCCCTCTGCCCACTCACATACCTGGTCTGCTCTCTATAAAAAGGTACAGAAGACAAATTGTGCCATATTGTCAAAATACTGAATCTATGAATTATATTGATGCTTCTTCATGTCAGCCAGTTCCTTTTAAAGAAATCAAAACACCAACTGGGCTCATTTTAGAAGTGAGCTACCTTGATCAGACCCCAGGTAATGCAGGTATATTGAGGATGCAGGGCTCAATGAAACTGTGGACATTTTGTGATTGGAGCACAGATCTGGATTGGAAAAGATGGAGATTCTGAACTGCCAGAGCATATGAGATAACAGAGGGAGGGAGTAATGGCAAGGTGGTTTTTATAGAGTCATGCAAGGCCACGAAGACCAACTTCCCACAGGCCCAGGACATTTGCAGACATAAGCCTCTGCATTGGGCTTTCCTCTATGGAGAGGAATTCCATAAAGATGGTGTGAATGGCCCCAATGGTGATGTTCAGTAGGACAGGTAGGGACACCATCAGGTTATGATGGTCTATCTAAGATACAGGCAAACACTGCCAGACACTGCAGCTGCTTCTCTGTTCTGCTGTAGGGTCCCAAGGTCATCAAGTTTAGCCTCTGGGATTCCCTGAGATTGACATGCTACACATTAATAAGGAATATGTGGTCAGTTAGGTGGAATCCCCCTGTTCTGTGCTCCATAACCCAGTTTTTCTGGAGGTGTGGATAACAATGGGGAAGTTCTTTTTTAAAAATCTGTAAAGAAACAGAAAACAAATATACATTGCTCAAAAAGGTGCCCACACAGTGGCACTGACCAGGCAATGACCTCACTCCCTCAAGCTCAGCAGTCCAAGCCTAGGGTGTCCTGGGCTTTACCCAGGACACAAGACTGCCTATTTCACAATGTCCAGTAAAGTCATAGCTGTCATGTGCCAAGAGTCTCAGGCACAATCCCATGGGAGGTAAAGTTAGAAGCTCCTATCTGAGTATGGATTTAGAATAGGGCCAGTTTGTTACAGGGCTCAAATGCATAATGGAGTCCAGATCAGATAACCTACAGGGCTTTGTTCTTTGAGAGGGAGAATCTGACTTTGGAAATTTCTCATAGGTTCCTGGCATAATGCTCTCTTACCCAGAAAGGCCCTGTCCCTCCATCTCCTGAAGGAATTCATGTTCCACTTCACTTACCTGACTTCCTGTTCACCATGGGAAAGACTCCTGGCCCAGTCTCTAGGGAACTCCCTGACCTACTATCTATCTGGGGACATATTGATGCCTATCTCCTGATATAACTGAAGCAATGGATACGCATATCTGGAGTTACTCAGGACTACTTTAGACAAACATTATATATATATATATATATATATATATATAATTTTGTGGTACGTGGACCTCTCACTGTTGTGGCCTCTCCTGTTGCAGAGCACAGGCTTCGGACGCACAGGCTCAGTGGCCATGTTTCATGGGCCCAGCCGCTCCGCGGCATGTGGGATCTTCCCAGACCGCAGCACGAATGCTTGTCCCCTGCATCGGGAGGCGGACTCTCAACCACTGTGCCACCAGGGAAGCCCAAACATAATATTTTTAAAAAATTAAAACATTTTAATTAAAAATTAATTTAAAAGCTAAAAGCATTTCCTCTGAGATCAGGAACAAGACAAGGATGTCCACTGTCACCACTTTTATTCAACATAGCTTTGGAAGTCCTATCCACAGCAATCAGAAAAGAAAAAGAAATAAAGGGAATCCAAATTGGCAAAGAAGAAGTAAAACTGTCACAGTTTGCAGATGACATAATACTATACATTGAAAATCCTAAAGATGTCACCAGAAAACTACTAGAGCTCATCAATGAATTTAAAAAAGTTGGAGGATCAAAATTAATATACAGAAATCTGTTGCATTTCTCTACACTAACAACAAACTATCAGAAAGGAAACAATTCCATTTACCATTGCATCAAAAAGAATAAAATACCTAGGAATAAACCTACCTAAGGAGGTAAAAGTTGTATACTCAGAAAACTATAAAACAATGATGAAAGAAATTGAAGATGGAAAGATATACTGTGTTCTTGGATTGGAAGAACTAATATTGTTAAAATGACCATACTCCCCAAGGCAATCTACAGATTCAATGGAATCCCTATCAAAATACTAATGACATTTTTCACAGAACTAGAACAAATAATTTTAAAATTTGTATGGAAACATGAAAGACTCCAAATAGCCAAAACAATATTGAGAAAGAAGAACAGAGCTGGAGGAATCACACACCCTGACTTCAGACTATACTAGAAAGCTACAGTAATCAAAATAGAATGGTACTGGCACAAAAACAGACACATAAATCAATGGAACAAAATAGAGAGCCCAGAAATAAACCCACACACTTGTGGTCAATTAATTTATGACAAAGGAGGCAAGAATAAACAATGGAGGAAAGACAGTCTCTTCAATAAGTGGTGCTGGGAAAACTGGACAGCTACATGTAAAAGAATGAAATTAGAACACCTTCTACCCCATTTACAAAAATAAACTCAAAATGGGTTAAAGACCTAAATGTAAGACTGGATACCATAAAACTCCTAGAGGAAAACATAGGCAGAACACTCTTTGACAAACCTTAGCAATATTTTTTTGGATCTGTCTCCTAAAGCAAAGGAAATAAAAGCAAAAATAAATAAATGGGACCTAATTAAACTTAAAAGCTTTTGCACAGCAAAGGAAACCATAGACAAAACAAAAAGAGAACCTACAGAGTGGGAGAAAATATTTGCAAATGATATGACTGATAAGGGGTTAATATCCAAAATCTATAAACAGCTAATAGAACTCAACATCAAAAAACAAACAACCTGATTAAAAGACGGGCAGAAAATCTAAATAGACATTTTTCCAAAGAAGACATGCAGATGATCAACAGGCACATGAAAAGATGCTCAACATTGTTAATCATCAGGGAAATGCAAGTCAAAACCACAATGAGAGTGGGAATTCCCTGGTAGCCCAGTGGTTAGGACTCAGTGCTTTCACCGCTGTGGCCTGGGTTCAATCCCTGTTTGGGGAACTAAGATTCCATAAGCTGCATGCCGCAGCCAAATAAAAAGAAATCCACAATGAGATATCACCTCACACTTGTCAGAATGACTGTAATCAGAAAGAACACAAATAACAAATGTTGGTGAGGATGTGGAGAAAAGGGAACCCTTGTACACTGTTGGTGGGAATGTAAATTGGTGCAGCCACTGTGGAAAACAGTATGAAGCGTTCTCAAAAAGCTATAAATAGAACTACCATATGACCCAGTATATATTCCACTCCTGGGTATATATCCAAAAGAAACAAGAACATTAATTTGAAAAGATACAAGCACCTCAATGTTCATTGCAGCATTATTTACAATAGCCAAGATATGGAAGCAACTTAGGTGTCCATCAACAGATGAATGGATAAAGAAGCTGTGGTATATATACACAATGGAATACTATTCAGCCATGAAACAAAATGAAATTTTGCCATTTGCAACAGCATGGATGGACTTGGAGGATATTATGCTAAGTGAAATAAGTCAGATGGAGAAAGGCAAATACTGTTATGATATCATTTATAAGTGGAATCTAAGAAATACAAACAACTGGTGAATAAAACCAAAAAGAAACAGACTCACAGATATAGAAAACAAACTAGTGGTTCCCAGTGGGAAGAGGGAAGGGGGAGGGGCAATATAGACATAGGGGATTAATGGGAACAAACTATTAGGTATAAAATAAGCTACAGGGATATATGGTACAACACAGGGAATATAGCCAATATTTTATAATAACTGTAAATGAAGCATAACTTTTAAAGATTGTGAATCAGTATATTATGCACCTGTAACTTACATAATATTGTACATCTAATATATATCAATAAAAAATTTTTCTTAAAGAATAAGCAGAATGCCTACTTAATGTGAGGACACACTAAGAACATTTATCCCCTAGAAACAGTGGGCTTTTCTTCCTGTCATTGTGTTTTGATTCTATATTGACCAGGGAAGCATAAGAAAGGTGAAGAACAACTGAGCCTGCCTCTGCCACAGCTTGAGGCCAGTCCATCGGGCCAGGGGTGGTGGCATGTGTACAGCCTGAAGAGCACAGCCTGTTTTAACTGCGGTCATCTGATAGTAGATATTCCTCTACAAGGATAAAATACTGAGACATGAGAAAAGGAAAAAGAGTGGACAACGATGAACAGAAGGCAGTAGCAAGGGCTTCCTGTACCTTCTGAGATTACTTCACCACAGACCCACCTTCTCCCAGCAGGTCCCTCCCATTGGCCCCTGCTGTCAGTCATGAGGAAGGCCTCATTCTCCTTGGTTTACGCAAAGCCCCAGGGACAAGACTCCAGCTAGTCTACATTTGTCCCGTGCAGTCAGATTGCTTATCGACTCCCCTTAAGTCACACAGGTACTTTAGCTAAATGAACCCCCTATCCATTCCTCCTGTTTCCCGTGAAGACCTCCCCTGAAACCCCACCCAATGGCCGAGTCAGCGTGGATCAGGTGAGCTGGGAAAGGAGAGGATTCTCACCACTTGAGTGTTCTGTGTGGGGATCTTCCTGTTAGGGTCTGGGTTACAAATACAGAAGCCACTGAAGGACACTGGGGCAGCTTCTCCTTTTCTAGATTTCTCTCTGCTTATTTCCAGAGAATAGGTAGGCAAAATAACAGTCCCCAAAGATGAACCTGGCATGAGTACCTGGAACCAGTGACTACATATGGGAAAGGGACTTTGATTAAGTTAAGGTTCTTGGGATGGGAGATGATCCTGGATTAACTGGGTGGGCCCAGTCTAATTTATAAGGACTTCCAAGCACGGGAGTGCTGCCAAAACCCAGCCCCTGTTCATCTGTGCTAAATAGAAATGCAGAGACAGAGTTTTGGGTGAATAGAAAAGAATAGCTTTATTGCTTTGCCAGGCAAAGGGGCTACAGTGGGCTAATGCTCTCAAAACTGTGTGTCCTACCCTGGAGGGGTAGTAAGGAGTCTTGTAGTAATGGTCCAAGGAGCAGGGCGTGATCAACTCGTGGACATTCATTGGTTGGTCATGAGGTAATTCGGAGTCAGCATTATCAACCTTCTGTTTCCAACCAGTCTGGGGTCTATGTGCTTGTGAGCAGCAGTTTTCATCTGGTGGGGGTCTGTTTCCTATAAAAACAACTTAGGAATGTGTGTCAGGCCTTTATCTATGTCTGTCAGGGAACTGTGAGTTCAGTGATTCTGCCACGAGGCAGACTTATAGTCTAAACTCTTACCAGTTCTCCAGCCCAATATCTATTCTTTGTTTCTCCATCTTCACGTTTCCCAATCATTAACTCTTCAGTCAGCCTTTTACTTCAAAAGACAGGGACACAGGGGCTTGTTCACAGTTTCAGGAATCCTTATAAATTACAGAGGGAAACAAGAGAGTGTGGGTAAGAGAAGAAAATGTGATGACATTTCTGAATGTCATTCAGGCAGCCTGAATCTGAGTGATTTGGGGCCATAAACCAAGGAATGTGGGTGGTCTCTAGAAACAAAAAGGCAAGGAATGGATTCTTCCCTAGAGGCTCCAGAAGGAGGGTAGCTCTGCTGACACTTCATTTCAGGGCTCTGACCTCTAGAATTGTAAGATAATAGATTCATGTTGTTTTATATTAACTAATTTTGTGGTAATTTTTACAGCAGCAAAAGGAAGCTAATATGAGATTAGAAATGTTTGGTTTGGCTACATAGTAATATGATAAATAATAATCTATAAAAAGTGAAATGATTATACAAATTATTAAATACTTAGTATATAAACCTTGTAAAAGTGTTCATTTTAAATTATAATGCTGAACTTTGCATGGATGAAGACACAAGCCTCCACGATACAGCAAAACTGTGTATGATAGTGAATTAAGAGCCAGGAGATCTGGAGTTCTGGTCCTGTTGCTGTTACAGTGTGACTTGGAACATGTTTCAGAGCATTTTAGCATTAGCAGTTCTTGAGTAAAATAGAATTTTTCATCAAGTCTGAGTAAAGAGTAAAGAAGCTCAGTTTTTGATGCCTGTGGTTCATACCAACAGGTAACCTAGTGGAATCATTTTTTAAAAAAATACCAGATTACAATTATGGCCAGTGGAGAAAATGAAGGTGCAAGATGGTACACTGATGAAAGCTCCCTACTGAAACCACAGGACATGCTCTCAGAACCCGTGTGTATAGCAGGAGAGACCTAAAAGTAGTCTCAGTGCTGCCTCATTTCCAGACCTTTTACATCTTGAATGTGCTCTTAAGATCTCCACCAAAGAAAGTTGGAAATATGTAAATATTTTCCTATATTAAAAAAGGAAGGAAGGAAGGGAGGGAGGGAGAGAGGGAGAGAAGGAAGAAAGAAAGAAGGAAAGATTTATTTTGGGCCCTCCCTTCCCTTCCATCTACCAGTACTTCACCCCAGGGCAAAAGAACGGTGTTCTGATTCACCTTCTCTGGAAAGTAGCTGTGCACAGAGGTGAAGGTACTGACCCAGCATTGGCAAGTGCTCTCTGTACAACACCCATGCCACCCTCCCCGTGCCCATGTGTACCTGTTACACACTGACTCTGACAGCAGACCTGGACCTTTGGGTATGACTGTAAGCATCAAAATCACCCTGAGCCATCACTATTCTTATTGATGCAAAGCCCCAAGCCAGCCATATTAAAAGTGTCCCCCAGGACTTCTAAATGGAAGCCAGGAGACATGGACCTCCTTCCCTCTTTGACAGTGACTCGTGAGGAAGTGAGCACAGACATGAGCACCACGCCCCAGTCTCAGGGAGGATGTGGGAGGAGAAGGGCCTGTCAGGAGGCACGGAGCCCCCCTTCTGGTCACCACCAGCTAAAACCATGTTCTTCCCCCATCCATAGTCAATAAATCCACCTTTGAAATGTCCTGAATCATGTCTTCACCACTTGTAGCCCAAGGAATGGAGTCTATTACTGAACCGCAGCCCCAGGGACACCAGTGCATCAAGGTACAATGTGTTCTCACATGGTACTCCTCTTCACCTGGTCTCCCTTTATCTGCCTGTAGTGGTACCGAGGTTCTATACCACAGCCACCTAGCAGTCAGCTCTGAGCTACTTGTGGTTTGGACTGACTTTTACACTCATCAGAAGGCTCGGGTGTGGGCTCAGGGCAATAATGGCTTCTTCAGCCCCAAAGCATTAGGGTACAGAGATGTCCTCATGAGACAGCCTAGTTTATTAGTCAAAGACTCACCCAAGAACATGTACTATTTGCCCTACTCTACTGGATATATTTTCACACATTCACTTTTGCTATAGACAAGGAAGGTACAAGTAACTGACCTGGAACAGGATTGAGACATTGCCAACTTCCTTGGGAAAGAAACATTGTAATAATCCATTACTATCACATCTAATAGCAACTCATTTCATTATGCCCTTTATAGAAGATTGGGAATTGATCATGCACTTATTTTTTTTCCATATCCCTCACCTTTCCAGGTCTTTGTTAATAAAATAGAGTTAGAACTGGAGATAACTAAAAATACTTCCCAGAAAGCCTTAATGCTGAATGTATGGGGAAAATCTCCAAACTAGGAGTTACTATTTCAAGAAATCGATTTACGACTGAGGGCATGCAATCTGAAGGTAGTATAGAGTGGAAATGCTATCACGTATCTTGGGCTATTTTAATGTCTTTTTATGTGAGGCACAAAGATAGAACTAGAGGCATTGTTGTGGTCTCTGGAGAGGAAACTTGTCACTAAAGAAAAGACAAAGTTCACCGTCACACAAGCCCATGACAGCAGAACCAACTACTGAGACTTATCTTGACTTAGCTTCAGAATGTTTAGTGTCTCCATGTTTGGAAAAGCATCTCATGCACTTCTCTGACAAAGCAATAAGCAAAGTGACTTAAACGGCTCAGGAATTGGTGCTGACTTAAGGATGGTAGAGACATGCTTGCACAAGTTCAGAGGTAGGTCAGGTCACTACTTTGAACTTCACCATCCCTCTGCCCTTGTTTCTCACCTGACTGGGGCCTCTGGGCAGAGCCAGTCCGTGTACTTCTCTTCCTGGGGACTGGCCAGGCTGGCACATCAGAGTATGCACTTAGGGAATTCTGTGTCCTTCTGGTGAGATTTAGTGCTCTATCACTAGCCAACTGAAGCCAGAGAGAATCTCAGCACCAACATAGCTGGATGTACAAGACAGCTCAGTGGAAAAGGAAGGTGCATTTTGTCTTTTCCAGTGTCACACACCTAATGACAGTGGGCCAGGGACAGGGAGGAAGGGGAACGTCAGGGACAGAAAACCCAGGCAGTTTCAGCAGTTTGGTCCTTCAAGAAATGACTTTTCCCATGACCTGATTTTTAATTTTTAGGGACCATTTTCAATTTAGAAGAAAAATCTCCAAAGGAGCGTGAGAAAGTAGCACAGCAAGAAGCATATAAACACACGTGAGCCAGTGAGTCGTGGTGGCCGCTGCAGCTCATCTGCTGAGCACATTCTGAGTCTTTCCACACAAAGTCTTTTGCAATTCATGACTGAAAAAACATACCTACCTTGAGAAAGCAGAAGCTTGAGTCCCATCAGGCTCCAGGCTTGCTTTGAGCCCTTCCAACACAGGTGCAGGCAGACCCTCTGGGCTTCCTCTCGCATCCTCCCAACTCTCACTGCACACACAGAAACAGGCCACATCCAACTCTGGGTGACTTATTAGAGCTTCATAAATGATAACGATCAGTTTTAAAAGAAAAATTATGATGGAGCTTTTCATTCACAACCTCATTTTGCTACTCATGTAAAAAGGAAATATCACATCACCCATCACTGCATTTGCAATGATGCAAGAGTAACATTGCCTCACTTCATAAAGGTGAGAAACTGATAAAAAATAAAATGCTTTTCAATTATTTGTTTCCAGGAGCTGTGAGTAGCCCAGATTAAAATTAAAGTATGACACCTGTGGGCCACAGATATTACTAGGTAGTTGCACTGACTTATACATCTGATGAAGAAAAAAAAAGGGTCCTTAGAAAATTAACTCTCCTGAGTAAGAAGCAGCCTCCTGCCAGAGGCAGGAGTTTCAAAATACTTGGCTGCATTGTCACTGGGAAACAAAACCCAATGTGACAACACCAAAATGTTAAAACTTGGCCCAGTTGTGTGTTCCTGAACCATCTGTGGTTCCTCAGTGTTCTTTCCAATAGGAGGAATGGTCCTTATGTTAGAGTGAGGTTTCCAAATACCTTGGAATGCATCCGCAGTCCACTATTTACTTTTGGGTAAGATCAGGGGTTGGGGATGTTCTTGCTACCCAGCCTGAAGAAATTGATCACCAAGGGAGGAAAACATTGAGGGCTGAGCTTATAAATCTGACTCCAGTAACCAATCAATTCTGGTTTTGTACATTTAGAAATAATGTGGAAATAAGGTCTTGAACATGAGTCATACCAAGTGAATATTTAAAGGTTTGAAACCTGTGCTAACAAGTTGTTTATGGATTTAAGCTGCCCCTTCTGTTCACAGCATGAGATAATTTCATGGTTTCTCTAGACCATTTTACCAAATACAGAATAAGTGGATTTAATCGTCCAGTGAACTGATAATCACAGAAAAATATGCAATTCTCTAACATGTTAAGATTTAATAGGCAAAGTTATTTGTGGACTTGAAATTATTGTAAGACATGAGAATAACAATAGGAATCCTGGTGGTGTAAATGAGAAAGATATTCATTTTAGAGACCATGAGGAAATTTGGGGGAAAACATTATATATTTCTTGATATCTCATCTCTGTGTGACTCCTTGCATTTAAGTTTATGTCTAGTCTCTGAACTGAGGGAAGAAAGAATTTATGGTGTATTCTTAAAATAAATGGGCAATGTTTTTTAACAATCCATCAAATTATAATCGGAATATATCATGACCTTTGTTATTTTTGTTAGCACCTGAATAGATACATTGTTGAATTGTGGAAGGGATTATGGAAAACCATTTTTCTGTAAGCACACTTTCTTTTCAGACTCTTCGATTCAGTCTGTTTTATGTGCCCATACTTGGCCAAAGATAATATGGAGAATTATAAGCAATATTTTTATAAGTAGAGAGGTAGAGCCATGAGTCTTTACACTAGGCTATAAAGTGGGAATTATTTATGGAAATATAGCTAACTGACAGAGAGGAAAATTGTGTGAGAAATTCACTCAACAGAGAGACAACTGTATTTATACAAACTGTTCCTTCTTGTGCTATAGTCTGGCTAAGCTAAAGGAGTTTACAAAGCTCTTAACATTTGATCACAGAATTCATTAATTTTTATTTTAAGAACAGTAATACTTGGCTAACTAGTCCTCTTAATATGAAAAAATCAGCCATATTTGAAAAATGGACACAGTAGTGGGGAACAGAGATGGGGAAGAGAAAGGGAGAAGCAGTCCATTTGGGCTGCTGTGACACAGGACCACAGACTGGACAACTTACAAACAATAGATATGCATTTCTCACAGTTCTGGAGGCTGGGAGTCCAAGATCAAGATGCTGGCAGGTTCAGTGTCTGGCAAGGACCTGCTTCCTTCCCAGTTCATAGACAGTTGTCTTCCAGCTGGGTCTTCATAAGGCAGAAGGGGCCAGCTAGCTCTCTAGAGTCTCCTTCATAAGGGCACTTATCTCATTTAGGAGGGCTCTACCTTCATGTCTTGGATACCTCCCAAACAGCCCACTGCTAAATATCATCACATTGGGGAATAAGATTAAACATGAATTTTGGGTGGACACAAACATTCAGTCTATGCCAATGTCCTCAACCTGCTGTGCTCTTATCTAGAGTCAGTTTCCCCGGGCTAGGCTCAACCACCTGGAGGGGCCTTGAAGGACAGAAATGGGGCATGTCTGTGATTCAGTGCTAGCTACCTCTGCTCTGTTCCCAAGCAAGCCTGTAAAATTTCCCTTTTTTGAATATAACCAAGGATGACTACATGATATTGCCTAATCTAAAACCCTTAGTGAATAACCAAGAGATCACTGAAGAAAGCAAAGAGGAAATCAAAAATACCTGGAAACAAATGACAATGAAAACATGATGACCTCAAACCTATGGGATGCAGCAAAAGCAGTTCTAAGAGGGAAGTTTATAGAAATAGAATCCTACCTCAAAAAACAAGAAACATCTCAAATAAACAACCTAACCTTACACCTAAAACAATTAGAGAAAGAACAACAAAAAAACTGCAAAGTTAGCAGGAAAGAAATCATAAAGAACAGATCAGAAATAAATGAAAAAGAAATGAAGGAAACAGTAGCAAAGATCAATAAAGCTAAAAGCTAGTTCTGTCAGAAGATAAACAAAATTGATAAAGCATTAACCAGACTCATCCAGAAAAAAAGGGAGAAGGCTCAAAGCAATAGAATTAGAAATGAAAAAGGAGAAGTAACAAGTGACACTGCAGAAATACAAAGGATCATGAGAGATTACTACAAGCAACTATATGCCCAAAAAATGGACAACCTGGAAGAAATGCACAAACTCTTAGAAAAGCATAACCATCTGAGACTGAACCAGGAAGAAATAGAAAATATAAACAGACCAGTCACAAGCACTGAAATTGACACTGTGATTAAAATCTTCCAAAAAACAAAAACCTAGGATTAGATGGCATCACAGGTGAATTCTATCAAAAATTTAGAGAAGAGCTAACACTTATCCTTCTCAAATTCTTCCAAAATATAGCAGAGGGGGGAACACTCCCAAACTCATTCTACGAGGCCACCATCACCCTGACACCAAAAACAGACAAATATGTCACAAAGAAAGAACACTACAGGCCAATATCACTGATGAACATAGATGCGATGAAAAATCCCCAACAAAATACTAGCAAACAGAATCCAACAGCACATTAAAAGGATCATACACCATGATCAAGTGGGGTTTATCCCAGGAATGCAAGGATTGTTCAGTATATGTAAATTAATCAATGTGATACACCATATAAACAAATTGAAAGATAAAAACCATATGACCATCTCAACAGATACAGAAAAGCCTTTCAACAAAATTCAACACCAATTTATGATAAAAACCCTCCAGAAAGTAGGCATAGAGGGAAACTTCCTCAACATAATAAAAGCCATATATGACAAAACCACAGGCAACATCATTCTCAATGGTGAAAAACTGAAACTATTTCCAATAAGGTCAGGAACAAGACAAGGTTGTCCACTCTCACCACTATTATTCAACATAGTTTTGGAAGTTTTAGCCACAGCAATCACAGAAGGAAAAGAAATAAAAGGAAACCAAATCAGAAAAGAAGTGAAGCTGTCATTGGTTGCAGATGACATGATACTGTACATAGAGAATCATAAAGACACTACCAGAAAACTACTAGAGCTAATCAATGAATTTGGTAAAGTAGCAGGACACAAAATTAATGCACAGAAACGTCTTGCATTCCTATACACTAATGATGAAAAATCTGAAAGAGAAATTAAGGAAACACTCCCATTTACCATTGCAACCAAAAGAATAAAATACCTAGGAATAAACCTACCTAAGGAGATGAAAGACCTGTATGCAGAAAAACTATCAGACACTGATGAAAGAAATTAAAGATGATACAAACAGATGGAGAGATATACCATGTTCTTGGATTGGAAGAATCAACATTTTGAAAATGACTATAGAACACAAAGCAATCTACAGATTCAGTGCAATCCCTATCAAACTACCAATGGCATTATTCACAGAACTAGAACAAAAAATTTCACAATTTGTATGGAAACACAAAAGACCCCGAATAGTCAAAGCAATCTTGGAAAAGAGAAACGGAGGTGGAGGAATCAGGCCCCTGGACTTCAGACTATACTACAAAGCTACAGTAATCAAAACAGTATGGTACTGGCACAAAAACAGAAATATAGATCAATGGAACAGGATAGAAAGCCCAGAGATAAACCCACGCACATATGGTCACCTTATCTTTGATAAAGGAGGCAAGAATATATAACGGAGAAAAGACAGCCTCTTTAAAAAGTGGTGCTGGGAAAACTGGACAGCTACATGTAAAAGTATGAGATTAGAACACTCCCTAACACCATACACAAAAATAAGCTCAAAATGGATTAAAGACCTAAATGTAAGGCCAGAAACTATCAAACTCTTAGAGGAAAACATAGGCAGAACACTCTATGACATAAATCACAGCAAGATCCTTTTTGACCCACCTCCTAGAGAAATGGAAATAAAAACAAAAATAAACAAATGGGACCTAATGAAACTTCAAAGCTTTTGCACAGCAAAGGAAACCATAAACAAGACCAAAAGACAACCCTCAGAATGGGAGAAAATATTTGCAAATGAAACAATTGACAAAGGCTTAATTTCCAAAATTTACAAGCAGCTCATGCAGCTCAATAACAAAAAAACAAACAATCCAATCCAAAAACGGGAAGAAGACCTAAACAGACATTTCTCCAAAGAAGATATACAGATTGCCAATAAACACATGAATGAATGCTCAACATCACTAATCATTAGAGAAATGCAAATCAAAACTACAATGAGGTATCACCTCACACCAGTCAGAATGGCCATCATCAAAAAATCTACAAACAATAAATGCTGGAGAGGGTGTGGAGAAAAGGGAACACTCTTGCACTGTTGGTGGGAATGTAAATTGATACAGTTACTATGGAGAACAGTATGGAGGTTTCTTAAAAAACTACAGATAGAACTACCATACGACTCAGCCATCCCACTACTGGGCATATACCCTGAGGAAACCATAATTCAAAAAGAGTCATGTATCACAATGTTCACTGCAGCTCTATTTACAATAGCCATAACATGGAAGCAACCTAAGTGTCCATCAACAGATGAATGGATAAAGAAGATGTGGCACATATATACAATGGAATATTACTCAGCCATAAAAAGTAATGAAATTGAGTTATTTGTAGTGAGTTGGATGGACCTAGTGACTGTCATACAGAGTGAAGTCAGTCAGAAAGAGAAAAACAAATACCATATGTTAACACATATATATGGAATCTAGTAAAAAAAAGTGGTTCTGAAGAACCTAGGAGCAGGATAGGTATAAAGACGCAGATGTAGAGAATGGACTTGAGGACATGGGGAGGGGGAAGGGGAAGCTGGGACAAAGTGAGAGAATGCATGGACTTATATATACTACCAAATGTAAAATAGACAGCTAGTGGGAAGCAGACACATAGCACTGGGAGATTAGCTCGGTGCTTTGAGATCACCCAAAATGGTGGAATAAGGAGGGTAGGAGGGAGACGCAAGAGGGAAGAGTATGGGGATATATGTATATGTATATCTGGTTTACTTTGTTATAAAGCAGAAACTAACACACCATTGTAAAGCAGTTATACTCCAATAAAGCAGTTAAAATAAATAAATCAATAAAATAAAACACTTACTTCTCATTTTCATCCTCCTATCATGTGCCCCTTCCCTTCATTGGAGTGACCCCAATATTTAGCACCTTGAGCCTTCTAAGTCACTTAAGCTCTTCCTTTTATGGAAATATGAAGGCATCCATTGTCAGCTATTTATATTTTGCTTGATTACTGAATCGAATTTAGATTAGATTAGATTCAATTATATTAAATACAAATGTTCTGAAAAGCATTTAAATTGGGGGGCTCTGTCTCTCTCACTGTGGAATAATGGATTTTGTCATCATGGTTAAAGGAGCTTCAAATATTTGTAAGGAGGAGAAATATCCTAGGGATTGAGAAAATGTTTACCTTGCTCAAGTAGAGCTAAAAATAAATCTATTTTTTTTTAAATTGAAGTATAGTTGATTTACAATGTTGTGTTAGTTTCAGGTGTACAGGACAGTGATTCAGTTATACATATACATACATATATATGTGTGTATATTTATATATATTTTCTCAGATTCTTTTCCATGATATGTTGTTATGAAATATTGAGTATAGTTTCCTGTGTTATACAGTAGGTCCTTGTTGGTTACCTATTTTATAGATAGTGTGTATATGTTAATTCCAGACTCCTAATTTATCCATCCCACATCCCCTTTGGTAGCCATAAGTTTCTATGTCTGTGAGTGTGTTTCTGTTTTGTAAATAAGTTCATTTTTATCTTTTTTTTTTTTTTAGATTCCATATATAAACTATGTCATATATTTGCCTCTCTCTGTCTGGCTTACTTCACTCAGTATGATAATCTCTAGGTCTTCCATGTTGCTGAAATGGCATTTTCATTCTTTTTCATGGTTGAGTAATATTTCATTGTGTATATGTGTGTGTGTCTATATATATATATATCACATTTTCTTTATCCATTCATCTGTCAATGGACGCTTAGGTTGCTTCCATGTCTTGGCTATTATAAATAGTGCTGCTGTGAACACTTGGGTGCATGTACCTTTTCCAATTCTAGTTTTTACCAGATATATACCCCTGAATGTGATTGCAAGATCATATGGTAACTCTATTTTTAGTTTTTTTAAGATACTCCACACTGCTCTCCATAGTGGCTGCACCTATTTACATTCCCGCCAACAGTGCAGGAGGGTTCCTTTTTCTCCACACCCTCTCCAGCATTTATTATTTGTAGACTTTTTGATGATGGCCATTCTGACTGCAGTGAGGTGATACATCATTATAGTTTTGATTTGCATTTCTCTAATAATCAGTGATGTTGAACATATTTTCATGTGCCTATCGGTCATCTGTATGTCTTCTTTGGAGAAATGTCTATTTAGATCTTCTGCCCAATATTTGATTGGGTTGTTTGTTTTTTTGATATTGAGCTGTATGAGCTGTTTGTATATTTTGGAAATTAATCCCCTGTTGGTCACATCGTTTGCAAATATATTCTCCCATTCTGTAGGTTGTCCTTTCATTTTGTATATGGTTTCCTTTGATGTGCAAAAGCTTTTAAATAAATCTTTAGAAGATTTTTAAAGGAAAAAATTCTTTTTTTTTAAGTTTCTTCTCCCCCAAATCCCTCCATTCTGATGAGGACAAGGCAGAGACTGGTCCTGGATACATAGTGCCAGGAGCAACTCAGAGTAAAGAAGTCTGGGAACCAGGAGTCTGGCTTGTCTAAGAACTTGTCAGTAGCTTTGCAGATCCATTCCTACCCTCCTTTTATTTCAAGATTTCTAAGTATGATGCTTTCTGATACGTTTTAACACTGTTGTCTATATTACATCTTGGAATTTGTCCATTGATCAGTCAGTCACATAGTTTAGTTTTTTTTCTTTTTAAACTATCACCCTGGATACTGGCTCTAGAGTTCTGGAGAAAGGGCTAAATCGAAGATGTAATTTTGAGAGTCACTAGTACCTACATGGCATTGAACATCTGAACATGGGGTGAGATTATGGAGAGAGTGAGAGAGAGAAGAGGACCTAGGACCAGGCCTTGGAGTACTCCAGTTTTAAAAGGTCAAGATGAAGAGGCATCAACAGTTAACATCTGAGAAGGCGCTGCTAGTGAAGTGGGAGGAAAACCAGGCAGGTGCCGTCTCCTGGAAGCCAAGTGAAAATCTTTCCTATGGAGAGGAAGCAAGACTCATGGAGTATCCCATTCCCATCTTGGCTGCTTAATTTTTTGCACGGACACAATGAATGATTACATTTTCTCCTAGTGCTTTGAAGTTTGCATAGCAATTCCATAAATTGTCTAATTTTATACCCAAACAGCAAGGAGTAGGTAGTCAGGTATTAGTCCACAATTTTGCAGAGGTGAAATCCAAGGTGCAGAAAAATCAAGTGATTGGTGTTTGAGTCCAGAAAACCATAAAGGAATAAGAGAAAGAGCCAAAATTAGAACAAAGTCTTCCAAGACGGGGCCAGTGTTCTTTCTTCTACCACCTGGTGCGGGGAAATACGACTCCACCGTTTTTCAATCCAGCTAGGACTGGCCTGTGAGTTTGGTGTGGATGGAGGTGCATAAAAGCTTTCTGACCCTCAGGGCATCTGGCCTAAACTCATTTCACTCATCTATAAATTCTAAGTTCTTTCTTTGCTATTCTGCTGGCCTGAAGGTCTCCTCTCTCTGAATGCTTATAAAGTGTCTATGGACACACGAATATGTTTAAAATGTTAAATAAAATTTCCAGGCAGTAAGTGCCAAATGAGCCACTCAAGAACAAGGCTGATCTTGACCCAGCAGTCCAGAGGGTTGGGTGAAAGCTTTTCAGCCAGGCTACTCTTGTTTAAGTAGGCCCCACCCGGCTCTGTGTAATCTGGGTTTGTGGCAAGTTACTTAAAACTCTCTATACTCCAAAATTTTCATTTTTTAAATGGCATAATGATAACAATAATAAATGGAAATTCATAGAGGTTTGAAACATAAACACCAAGACAATACATATAATGTATTTAGATTGGATCTCGTGTATAATGAGTAATCAATGAATTTCTGAAAGACTTCTTTCATCCTTCCCCTTCCCAAGGCCAATTAGAAATCTTCCTCTTTGCTGGCGAAAATCAGAATGCATGACCCCACTCATTTAGCATATTTTATTACATTTACACCAGCTGGGGACTCTGAAGGCATTGACCAACCATGCATTTTCCATCTTAACGTTACTAATATGCTTTACACATAACAGGAACACAGTCAATGTTTTTAGAAACAATGAATTATTAAATTTTACAGATACTGCCAAGACAAATGACAAATGGAAGGACTAAATGGTAACTTCAGAGAGCTGACAAGCTTCCCTAGTGCAGTGGGCTCTTGGAGTAAGGTGCCATTTGACCTCAGGCTGGCCCATGTTCAAGGAAGGGTCAAGAATAAGACATGAATGAGATAATCATGCCTCAGATAGGCATCTACAACACCTGTGTGAATTTCAAGATTTCTATTATTCCAGAGTATATTTTTTAATGAAGTCTTTTAGAAAATAGAAACAATTGAAACTATAATTTTGAGAACTTATTAGATTCAGGAAATACAATCTGTAACAGTATTTATTAATCATGGCAGAAATAATAAAAGAATGCATGCTTCAAAAAGACAATTAGATGGAATGTCTTCAGGGCTCAGTGTAAGTCATTTACGATAACATGATCATTGATTTTATTTTTATTGCATCTCCATCATCAAACGGCATTCCTGTGCTTGCTGGGTACACAAATTCAACACTTCCTCAGCAATTTCACTGCAAGTTAGCATTAAATAATGTACAGAACAAAACATATTAAAATTGTAGTTGTTTTAAATTATTTACTCTGACATTTTTTTGACATAGTTATTACTCTCTCTCCAGGTAATTACTATAGGAAAAACAACTTATAATGCAATAAAAGAAAGTACTAGTAAGGGAAATTTCCAATGTTCTATTATTTTAGCTGCCAAACTGTGCAGAACAGAACTAAACTTTGCCATCTTTTAAAGATAATCAGAAGTACCTGCAAACAATCTGAACAAACTGCTTAAAATAGTTAATGCATGTTCCATTAATAACTGATGCTCCTCATGGTCCAATGACCCTTTTTAGCCTGGTAAATGTTTCTGATGGTACTCTCCTTCTGCAGGATTTTTGTCCTTTGCTAGTTGTTTTCTGCCTCTGTTTATCATCTAGTCGGCTATCTAGTTTGGGAATTTAATGCCAGTGCTTATCACACTAAGTTGGAAGGAATAAATAGGTGGTGGATAAATGCTAGCCTTGCAGCAAGAATTATTTTATTTGATAGTTCACTGGAAATAGCTTAGTTAGAATATGGATTTGCAAGTGCTAACTGTGTAAAAGTGAATTCTTGACCTCATTACTTCCTTCTATACAAATGACCTTTTAAAGTAAACTTTATAGCACAATAGTGAGCAGATATTTGTACGTACATTTGATCAATAAATCAGTCGATCCACATTGTCAGTTCTGAGATGAGTCTGTCACAGACACAAAGTCTTATCAGGTCCTTTTATCTGACTCTGTGTCACTGAACATGCTTTGAACCCTTCACTAGTACTGAATAAAATGAATTACCCCTATTTTAGGTGACACAAGAGAAGTTGAAAATGGAATAAAAAATGCTAGAACCCATTAAAGGAAAACAGTGTTTGCTTTTAGTTGAATGGTTTAAACTTGAGTATTTACATCTAGAACTGTGAAAAAAATGTATTTTTTCACTCAAAAAGTATATATATTTATCAAGTGCCTACTAAAACTCAAGGATTGTGCTAAGAGCTAGGGCTATAGCAATGAATAATGCTGACACGACCCTCAATCTCATGGCTAAATTAAACACACAATCCCAACTCACTGACAAATTTTGTGAAAGGGAAGATTAAAAGTGTATAAGGAAGGGCATCTCAGTATTGGGGGAAGGTTGGTCAGGGAAGCCTTCTCAGAAAAGTGAGAATAATTGATGTTAATGTGTTAGTTTATGGAGGGAAAGTCAGAAGTCATATGATAGCAGTGGTGCTCCAGATAGAGGTAACACCTAGATAAAGGCTGTGTCCCATAATATGGTCCATTTTAGGAAGGAATTCAGCATCAATGAAGGGCAGGGCACAAAGGTTGAAAGACAATAGCTACAGTTAGAGAGGCACACAGGTTCTTTTAATCAATGTCAAGGAGTTAAGACTTTATCCTAAAAACAATGAAAAGTGACACAAGGATTTTATGAAAGGAAATCATGTGACATATTCATGCTTTATTAAGATGTCTCTAGATATATGCAAATGTAAAGGAACAAAACTGTTGTTATACTACAGTTCAGGTAAGTGAGGGGCCTGGTCTAGGGTGCTGTTGGTGGAGAAAGAAGTAAATTAACTGAGTCTATTTAGGAGGTAACATTGGCCAAGCTTGGTGATTGACTATGAGAAAGGGGATGGTGTCCAGGTTTTTGGCTTGAGCACATGAGTTGACAGTAATATCATCACCTTAGACGTAGAACTCAGGTAGATGAGCAATAAAAGGAGATTTTGAGTTTAAGATTGGAGGTTCTGTGGGATGTACACATGGTAAAATCCAGTAGGTAGTCTAAAACCCAGGAGAACAATTTCTGTTGAAAATAAAGATTTCTGGTAATATACACATGGTAATGTACACCATTAGAGTAAGCAAAAATGTGTGCAGAGTCAGAAGGAAAAAGGGCTTGGAATAGAACCTGGTGGGGGCACCAAGATATAGGAAAAACAGAGGAAGAGAAACATACAAAGGAGGCTGGGCAGGTGTGGTCAAAAGTAAGAGGACTCTGTGGAGTGTGTGTGTCCAAGAAGTCTCAGGGATGTTTTTTATTTTTATTTTATTTTTTTACTTTTTCGAGAGAAAGCCGTCAATGATGTCAAATATTATATAAAGGACAAGAAAGATAATGAATGGAATGTGCAGAGTCATAATACACATTTATAATTATTTAGCCAGGTTTGCTGACTCCTTGACACATTAATCATCTTCATCTTTTTCTTTATGCCCCACCTGCCATCATAACCATCTGCTCTGTAAGGACACAACTGTCACAGTCTTGTCTTCAGGCACACAACAACGTTCTTTAACCGGTAACATTTCAATCAATGTCAAACACATTTGCCACAAACACTCTTCCTCGGGCTTACATATTCAGAAAACTAGTTTTCTAGTTTGTGGCTGAAGAACGAAATGAGCATGGGCTAGTGGAAACATAATTCACTTGAGTTTAAACAAGTTTGCCAGTTCAAATGACTTTTTGAATGATTATTTTCATCTATCTTGACAACCTCTGAGGTAATAAATCAGAACATCCATGCCATCAAGAAGATAGATCCAATCAGGGAAAATATTTTTTTTGACTGAAGTATAGTTGTTGTGCAATATTATGTAAGTTACAGGTGTACAATATAGTGAGTCACAGTTTTCAAGGTTATAGTTCATTTATAGTCATTGTAAAATATTGACTATATCCCCCATGTTGTACAATATATCCTTGTAGCTTACTTTATATCTAACAGTTAGGTATAAAGATAGCTCCAAATAGGGAAGATATTTTTAAGTCAGCATATTTTATTGTTTTGATAACAACCCTAATTTTAACACAAGTGTACATTTAAAGTCTATTCTCTGAAACTCCACCATTCTGAAGTGTTGTACAAAATGTACATATGTGATTCATAATTGCCATTTCAATGATTTTAACTTATTACGATCAATGACAATACTTCTGTATTATATAAAACCCTGCTAGTATATTGAAAAGAAAAATAAAGATTACAACATTTCAGTGGTTTTACCTTGTCTCTAGTGAATAATGATGAATAGTCTTTGGCAAGGATATGAATTATGAAAAAAAAATTTTGTATGTTAGCAAGAAATGCAGACTATAATACTAGATTCCATTTAGTGATAGAGAATTTCAAATATAAGGCAAGACTATAAATATGTAAATACATTAGAGACTAATTTAAAATATTAGAATTGTGCTTATTCATGAAACAAAATGTTCATGTGTAGTTTTCTTATTAATGTCTCTAGTTATATTTGCACATCCAGCTACATGCCAGACATTTATTATTTGATGATAGGAGATACACTTAATAATACTGCACAAAAGTTCTTTCTTTGGCTGCAAAAATCATTTGCTAAAATGTGGGATTAATTTTCATGGTGAACATTGATTAGACACCACAACAAAATGTCTGTGATGCCAATGGGTCTATTGTCAATGTAAATAAAGTCCTCTTTAAACCTCTGTAGGCACTGCCTTTTTTGTGAACTTTATTCAGTTTCCAAGCTTTACCCAACTCTGACAGGAAGATGGGCTGGAGATGGAGAAGAATATAAAGGAAATCAAAGTTTTGCCCTTAAAAACATTTTGTGACGTCATCTTACGAGATTGAGGCAGAATCTCTACAAAGAAGGTTATTTAGGAGGGTAAAAAATAGTTAAAGCCAGGACTTCCCTGGTGGTCCAGTGGTTAAGACTCTGTGCTTCCACTGCAGGGAACTCAGGTTCGATCCCTGGTCGGGGAACTAAGATCTCACGTGCTGTTCTTAAAACTAGGTGAAGCTTGTGTGAAATGTTCTGATCACTCCAGAGTTCTCTCATTGTTCTGTTTAGGCACACAAAAGATGATATGAGACAATACAGCCATTTCTGACACACTAGAATTTGATGATTAATTTAATTGGCATAATATGGTAGTTAAAGTTGCTGGACAGTACTCAGACACATTGCAGTCTGTCTCATTCTTCTTGCCTTCCTTCTCATACATGGATGCAAAATGTTTGCCACAGCAGGGTGTTGGAGCAAGAAGCAGGGATAGGTAAGAAATACATGTAAGTTGCAGGCATATGTAAGAAACTTTAGTGAACAATTTAGTCATGTGTCTTCATGAGATTCTTATACCTTGAGATTCATTGAACATGTTTAATACTTTCCACTGGCTTTTTCTATGGGTTGGAGTTGTCATAAATTCACGAAGACCATCCTTATTGTATTTTCTTTCAGAAAAAGTCATTGGAAATATTTTAAACTAAAACCAAGCAGGATGTCTGCCTGCCTTTTTCTTTCCTTCTTTCCACCCTCCCTCCCTCCTTCCTTCCCTCCCTCCCTTCCTTCCTTCCTACCTTCCTTCCTTTCTTTGTTTTGTCTTGTTTTTGAATAATGGTGTGAATCAAATACAGGTTAAAAAGCAGCATGGAAGTGGTATTGGCTAGCATAAAATGAATGTTTCGACTTGCTAAATATTCAGTTATTCATTATATGATCTCTTGCAACAAAGGAGTGGGTGATCCTTCTTATTTCCCATATGCTGAATACCCTGCTGTAGATACTGTTGTCATGGATACTGCTTGCTGAGCTCCCACAGACCTTGACTCACCAGTGTTTACAGGGATTGATAGACTGAAACTAAATGTTACACAACAGCACGTTGTGCTTGCTGCAAGCCTGGCAGGGCAGGCACGACAGAACTCTGTGTCCCCTTCTGGGTGTACTCTGGTAAGGTTAGAAGAAGCCATCATCAGACCATTTACTTTTCACTACTTTTTTGGACAGGAGGGGAAGGGCATAAAGGAGGTACCTGCAGAGAATAGGTAGGTGAAACAGGTCCATAAGCCTGAATAGGTCAACCTAAGTAGGAAGATCATAATCAGAACAATCTAAGAAGGTAAATACAGTTTATGAAATCAAAAATCTGTCAGCTTCAGCAACTGCAGTTTCTGTAGCCTTTAATCACCTTAAGTTCAAAGATCAGGTTTCATTCATGTTAGAGCTTCCCTAATTACCTGGAAACACATTGCACCCAGAAGGTAATCTGTAATCCTTTGTTGAATTAAATGTGAACTTTTTGCCAGTTTCCTTCCATTTCCTTAAGCAAAAAAGAAATATCCACTGAACCAAGTGCCTCTAGGGAAGAATGATTTTCACAATAGCTAGCCCGCAGGGCTCTGGCCTCACCCATCGCAGTGAACTTTGATGATGGCATGGGTCTGAGCTGGTCCTGGAAGCCGCCTGCTATGTGCAGCACTAACCACCATCTGGGGCTAGTGGGGAGGACCCAGGTGATGGGGATGGGAACCGGGGAAACAGGGGCACAAGGATTGGGAGCAGTAGCTCTTTGCCAGCTCATATGGATATTTTGAATATTTTAACAGTTGTTATGACATGCTGTCACAGATGAATGGAATAGTGACCCTTCCCACAGGGTACTGGGCAGGACCTCCGCATGGTGTGTTAACATCATGAACGTTAATGTTTCCAATAAGAAACTTTGGCCAGATTCTACCATCTTCTAGATGGTCTCCTTGAAAATTTCAAATACTTGGTAAGAGTCATTAGTGAGCAAGGTGTTAGCTTTCTCAGTGAACTAGATTGTCACCAAATATAGACCACTCCCAGGTCCCACATGTGGTGAGGGAACAGAGCTTCTGTGGATGAGGAGGGGCAGCTCTGACCCACAGGATCAAGTCAGGGTGCTGACCGTGCTGCATGCACTGCAGACAGTTCATGCAAAACTGCCTCAAGCATTGACCCATTGGCTTCAGCTCTGAGACCCCTTAGAAGTGAAAGAACTTGCAGTTGTCTCTAGAAAAGCTGTTTGGTGTGATGTTTAAGTGAGACCATGTCTAGAAATTTGGCCAGTTCTGGGTAGTTTTAGAGGCTAGCTAAAGACCCTCTTTTGGCATGTTGGTGCCTGCTTTTTCTGTCATGCAAACAGCCTGGTCATTAGAACTGCATATCACCTCCCTTCCCCCAGAACATTTTGTGAGGTTTCCTCTATTGCTGCCTATGGGAAGCAGGCTCAAGAGAGCATGTTGGAATTTGTGGACTTTCCTTACATTTTTATATCTTATTTCTATTTGTTAAGGGCCTCTCCTGTGTTAAAGGCTTACATTGTGTCCCCACACAATCCATATGTTGAAGCCCTAACCTCCAGTATCTGAGATTGTGACTGTATTTGTAGACAGGGTCTTTAAAGTGGTAATTATATTAAAATGAAGTCATAAGGGTGGGCCTTATCCAATCTGCCTGGTGTCCTCATAGGAAGAGGAGATTAGGACACGACATGCACAGAGGAAAGACCACGTGAGGACACAGGGAGATGATTATCTGCAAGCCAAGGAGAGAGGCCTCAGGAGAAGCCAGCCCTGCTAACACCTTGATCTTGGACTTCCAGCCTCCAGACAGTGAGAAAACAACTGTCTGTTGTTTAAACCCCCCACTCTGGTATTTTGCTACAGAAGCCATAACAAATTAATACCCCCTGTAAATTATCATGCTTGGCCCATAACACTGCATCAGATGGAAGAAAAGTGTCAAAAGATCTAGCCCCCCACTCTCTGAAAGCTCTGCTTTGTGTGAGTCTCCCTTCTGTGGTCGTTTTCTGATTCCTCTGTGGCCGTGGCCTCTGCGTGTTCCCTCTTACCTGTCCTGGTCGCCTGTCCATCTCTGACACCCTCCTTGCAGGATCTGACTGCTTCCCTGTGGTTGCCTTCCTCTCTCCTCTGTCCATCTTGGCCCCATCAGCCTGCCCACCCAATACCTGGTCTCTCTCACAAATCCTTGCCACCTTCCTTATGGACTCTGCCTCCTCCCCAGTCCTTCTCTTAGAAATGTGGACCCAGACTTCTTAGTGTGCACCTTCTTGGGGTGGACTAGAGCAGAGAAGAGAAGGCTGGAGGGAGCTGTTAGCCTCCTTGTCTCAAGAGGCAAAAAGCTAAGTGGCTAGACACTGGGGAAGTAAGTATACCTTCCAACTTCCTTTTGTATTTCTTTTGCATAGAAACTATTATTCCTCGTAGTAAAACTAGAGTTGCCCTTGTAAAAATGTGTATAGATAAGCATTTATCTTATCTGTTTCCAAAAGCATATGTATACAGCACTTATCAAATGTCTTACAGAGATGCACAGATACGTGTAGAGCATGTTTACACTCATATGAGTATTAGCAGGATTCGTTTTATTTTAGTCTTGCTGCATCTTATCAGGGGACTGGGGAGAAAAATTAAGCCAGGATGGACAGACCTGGAGATGGGGACATGAGTCCATTATGCTGCTAGAATCACCTCATTGCAAGAGACTCCTTTAAAAATCAAACAAATGTTGCTGTTTTTAAAGACACAGACATAATTTAGAATCCTGAACAGACATGGAAGGCTCACAAGGTGACACTTGGGGAAACTCAGGTGAGGGTAGTTTACACATTGCAAACTTGTGAATAATGGGCCAGGCAGAGCAGGTGCTCACTGCCTTTAATGAAGCACTATTTATAACAACTGTACTTTGGAAAAAATCAAGTTGAGATGAGAGGAAATGGAGAGACAACCTGACACTGGTCTTTCAAAAATTAAGTGCTTAGTTATCGTTTTTATTTTTTTTTTAGTATAATGCTTTATGGTGCTGCGTTAGTGTCTGCTGTACCGTGAAGTGAATCAACTATACGTATACATATATCCCCTCCACTTGGACCTCCTTCCCACTTCCCCCTCACCATCGCACCCATCTAGTTCATCACAGAGCACTGAGCTGAGCTCCCTGTACTATACAGCAGATTCCCACTAGCTATCTGTTTTACACATGGTAGAGCATATATGTCAATCCTAATCTCCAAATTCATCCCACCCTCCATGTCCCCCACTATGTCCACATGTCTCTTCTCTACATCTGCATCTCTATTCCTCCTCTGGAAATAGCATCATATGTACCATTTTTCTATATTCCACATATATGCATTAATATACAATATTCGTTTTTCTCTTCCTGACTTACTTCACTCTCTGTACAGGACAGACTCTAAGTCCATCCACATCTCTACAAATGACCCAATTTCATTCCTTTTTATGGCTGAGTAATATTCCATTGTATATATGTATCACATCTTCTTTATCTATTCATCTGTCAATGGACATTTAGGTTGTTTCCATGACCTGGCTATTGTAAATAGTGCTGCAGTGAACACTGGGGTACATGTGTCTTTTTGAATTACAGTTTTCTCAGGGTATATACCCAGGAGTGGGATTTCTGGGTCATATGGTAGTTCTATTTTTAGCTCTTGGAGGAACTTCCATAAGGTTCTCCACAGTGGCTGTAACAACTGACATTCCCAACAACAGTGTAAGAGGGTTCACTTTTCTCCATGCCCTCTCCAGCATTTACTGTTTGTAGATTTTTTTGATGATGGCCATTCTGACTGGTGTGAAGTGATACTCATTGTAGTTCTGATTTGCATTTCTCTATAATTAGTGATTTGAGCATCATTTCATGTGCCTCTTGGCCATCTGTAGGTCTTCTTTGGAGAAATGTCTGTTCAGGTTTTCTGCCCATTTTTTGATTGGGTTGTTTGTTTTGTTTTGTTTTGATATTGAGCTGCATGAGCTGTTTGTATATTTTGGAGATTAATCCTTTGTCCGTTGCTTTGTGTGCAAATAATTTCTCACATTCTGAGGGTTGTCTTTTTGTCATGTTTATGGTTTCCTTTGCTGTGCAAAAACTTTTAAGTTTAATTAGATATCATTTGTTTATTTTTGTTTTTATTTTCACTACTCTAGGAGCCGGGTCAAAAAAGATCCTCTAAGAGTTTTTATACTGTCTGGTCTTACATTTAGGTCTTTTATCCATTTTGAGTTTATTTTTATCTATGGTGTTAGGAAGTGTTCTAATTTCATTCATTTACATGTAGCTGTCCAGTTTTCTCAGCACCATTTATTGAAGAGACTGTCTTTTCTCCATTGTGTATTCTTGCCTCTTTTATCATAGATTAGGTGACCACAGGTGTGTGGGTTTATCTCTGGGCTTTCTATCCTGTTCCACTGATCTATATTTCTGTTTTTGTGCCAGTACCATACTGTCTTGATTACTGTAGCTTTGTTGTATAGTCTGAAGTCAGGGAGGCTGAGTCCACCAGCTCCATTTTTCTTTCTCAAGATTGCTTTGGTGATACGGAGTCTTTTGTGCTTCTTTACAAATTGTAAAATTTTTTGTTCTAGTCTGTGAAAAATGCCATTGGTAATTTGATAGGGATTGCATTGAATCTTTAGATTGCTTTGGGTAAGAGAGTCATTTTCACAATATTGATTCTTCCAATCCAAGAACATGGTATATCTCTCCATCTGTTTGTGTCATCTTTGATTTCTTTCATCAGTATTTTATAATTATCTGCGTACAGGGTTTTGCTTCCTTTGGTAGGTTTATTCCTAAGTGTTTTATTCTTTTTGTTGCAGTGATAACTGGGATTGTTTCCTTAATTTCCCTTTCTGATCTTTTGTAGTTAGTGTATAGGAGTGCAAGAGATTTCTGTGTATTAATTTTGTATCCTGCAACTTTACAAAATTCATTCATTAGCTCATGTAGTTTGCTGGTGGCATCTTTAGGATTTTCTACATATAGCATCATGTCATCTGCAAGCAGTGACAATTTACTTCTTTTCCAATTTGGATTCTTTTTATTTATTTTTCCTCTCTGATTGCTGTGGCTAGGACTTCCAAAACTGTGCTGAATAATAATGGCGAGAGTGGACATCCTCGTCTTGTTCCTGATCTTAGAGGAAATGCTTTCAATTTTTCACCATTGAGAATGATGTTTGCTGTGAGTTTGTCCTCTACGGTCTTTATTATGTTGAGGTAGTTTCCCTCTATGGCCATTTTCTGGAGAGTTTTTACCATAAATCGGTGTTGAATCTTGTCAAAAGCTTTTTCTGCATCTATTGAGATGAGCATATGGTTTTTATTCTTCAGTTTGTTAATGTGCTCTATCACATTGATTGATTTGTGTATATTGAAGAATCCTTGCATCTTTGGGATAAATCCCACTTCATCATGGTATATGATCCTTTTAATGTGTTGTTGAATTCTGTTTGCTAGTATTTTGTTGAGGACTTTTGCATCTATGTTCATCAGTTATATTGGTCGTAATTTTCTTTTTTTGTTATACCTTTGTCTGGTTTTGGTATCAGGGTCATGGTAGCCTTGTAGAATGAATTTGGGAGTGTTCCTTCTTGTGCAATTTTTTTGGAAGGGTTTGAGAAGGACAGGTGTTAGCTCTTCTCTAAATGTTGATAGAATTCACCTATGAAGCCATATTGTCCTGGACTTTTGTTTGTTGGAAGATTTTTAATCACAGTTTCAATTTCATTGCTTGTGATTGTCCATTCATATTTTCTATTTCTTCCTGGTTGCCTTGGAAGGTTGTACCTTTCCAAGAATTTGTCCATTTCTTCCAGGTTGTCTATTTTATTGGCATATAGTTTCTTGTAGTGGTCTCTTTTGATCCTTTGTATTTCTGTGGTGTCAGTTTTAATTTCTCCCTTTTCTAATTTTATTGATTTGAGTCCTCTCCCTTTTTTTCTTAATGAGTTTGGCTAAAGTTTTATCAATTTTGTTTATCTTCTGAAAGAACCAACTTTTAGTTTTGTTGATCTTTATTACTGTTTTCTTCATTTTAATTTCATTTATTTCTGCTCTGTTCTTTATGATTTTTTTCCTTCTACTAACTTTTGGTTCTCTTTTTTCTTCTTTCTCTAGTTGCTTTTGGTGTAAGGTTAGTTGTTATTTGAGATTTTTCTTGTTTCTTAAGGTGAGATCGAATTGCTATAAACTTACCTCTTAGAACTGCTTTTGCTGCATCCCATAGGTTTGGGGTCATTGTGTTTTTGCTGTCATTTGTTTCTATGTATTTTTAAATTTCCTCTCTGATTTATTCAATGCCCTCTTGGTTATTTACCAGCACACTATTTAACCTCCATGTGTTTGTGTTTTTAACAGTTTTTTTTTCCTGTAATTGATTTCTCATCTCCTAGCATTGTGCTCAGAAAAGATGTTTGATATGATTTCAATTTTCTTAAATTTTCTGAGGCTTGATTTATGACCCAATATGTGATCTATCTTGGAGAATGTTCTGTGTGAACTCGAGAAGAAAGTGTATTCTGCTGCTTTCAGGTGGAATGTCCTATAAATATCAGTTAAATCTACCTGGTCTCCTGTGTCATTTAAATCTTGTGTTTCCTTATTTATTTTCTGTCTGGATGATCTGTCCATTGGTGTAAGTGGGGTGTTAAAGTCCCTCACTATTATTGTGTTACTGTTGATTTCCCCTTTTATGGCTGTTAGCATTTGTCTTATGTATGGAAGTGCTCCTATGCTGGGTGCATAAATATTTATAATTGTTATATCTTCTTCTTGGATTGATCCCTTGATCATTATGTAGTGTCCTTTCTTATCTCTTATAACAGTCTTTAAAGCCTATTTTATCTGATATGAGTATTGACACTCCAGCTTTCTTTTGATTTCCATTTGCATGGAATATATTTCCATCCCCTCCCTTTCAGTCTGTATGTGTCCCTATGTCTGAAATCGAACTCTTGGAGACAGCATATATATGGGTCTTGTTTTTGTATCTATTCAGGAATCTGTGTCTTGGTTGGAGCATTTAATCCATGTACATGCAAGGTAATTATCAATATGTATGCTCCTATTACCATTTTCTTAATTGTTTTGGGATTGTTTTTGTGAGTGTTTTTCTTCTCTTGTGTTTCCTACCTAAAGAAGTTCCTTTAGCATTTGTTGTAAAGTTGGTTTGGTGGTGCTGAATCCTCTTAACTTTTGCTTGTCTGTAAAACTTTTGATTTCTCCATCGAATCTGAATGAGATCCTTGCTGGGTAGAGTAATCTTTGTTATCGGTTTTCCCCTTTCATCACTTTAAATATATCCTGCCACTCCCTTCTGGCCTGCAGAGTTTCTGCTGAAAAATCAGCTGATAACCTTATGAGGATTCCCTTGTATGTTATTTGTTTTTTTTCTCTTGCTGCTTTTAGTATTTTTGCTTTGAATTTAATTTTTGTTAGTTTGAATTTTATGTGTCTTAGTGTGTTTCTCCTAGGGTTTATCCTGTATGAGACTCTCTGCACTTCTCGGATTTGGGTGGCTATTTCCTTTCTCATGTTAAGGAAGTTTTCAACTATAATCTCTTCAAATATTTTCTCAGACCCTTTCTCTTTCTCTTCTTCTTCTGGGATCCCTATAATTCAAATGTTGGTATGTTTAATGTTGTCCCAGAGGTCTCTGAAACTGTCCTGAATTCTTTTCATACTATTTTCTTTATTCCACTTCTTGGCAGTTATTTCGACTATTCTGTCTTCCAGCTCACTTATTCATTCTTCTGCCTCAGTTATTCTGCTATTGATTCCTTCTAGAGTATTTTTCATTTCAGTTATTGTGTTGTTCATCACTGTTTGTTTATTCTTTGGTTCTTCTAGGTCTTTGTTGAACATTTCTTGTATTTTCTTGATCCATGCCTCCATTCTATTTCCAAGATTTTGGATCATCTTTACTCTGAATTCTTTTTCAGGTAGGTTGCAAATTTCCTCTTCATTTATTTAGTCTTGTAGGTTTTTACCTTTTTCCTTCTTCTGTAACATATATTTTTGTCATTGCATCTTTTTTTTTTGATGGGTGGGTCTGTGTTCTTGTCTTACTGGTTGTTTGGCCTGAGGCATCCAGCACAGGAGTTTGCAGGCAGTTGCGTAGAGCCAGTTTTTGGTGCTGAGATGAGGACCTCCAGGAGACCTCACTCCAATTAATATTCCCTGGGGTCTGAGATTCTCTATAGTCCAGAGGTTTGGACTCAGTGCTCCCACCACAGGAGCTCAGGCCTGACCCCAGTCCTGGGAGCCAAGATCCTGAAAGCTGCACAGCATGGCAATAAAAAGCAGAGGGCAGAACCATAACAAAGAATAAAAAATAATATGAAATTAGAAAAATAAAAAAATTTATTAGAAAAAATAAAAATGTAAATGAAACCACAGCAACAAGGTAAAACAGAACCACAACAGCAGAAAAAAAAGAAAGAAAAAAAGAAGCCATAAAATGCCTTGGCTGTTGGGGGGCTTCTTAGGCTCAGGCATGGCTTAGGCGGCGTCTGGGGCCTAGGCTTAGGACCTGCACGGCTGGAAAAGGACCTTGGGGAGTTGGAAGTTTGGGGCTTAGTCCTGGCACAGCTGGTGGGGGCCTTGGAATTTGCAGGTTTTTGTCCGTGACCCCAGCAGGCTTGCTGGGGGTCAAGTGGATGGGGGAAATGCTGGGCACATTCCCCTCTGATCCCCTGATCCCACAAAGGTCTCTCCCCATCCCCGCTGATCCCATCACCATGAGTGTGCACCTCCCGAGCACAGTAACTCCTCTCCCCCAGCCACCCCTCAGGGACTCTGGCACCATCTAGTCTCTAGTTTTCCTCCCCCACTCCCTCCCATGGCTCCAGGACCCACATGGTCAGAGGTGACCTCAGATGACAGAGGATAAGGCCAGGGACCTCAGCAGACTTGCCGGGGGCTGAGTGGGAGGGGAAAATGCAGGCTACCTTCCCTTCTGATCCTCCCATCCCCTGAGGGTATCTCCCCATCCCTATTGATCCCCTTGCTTTGAGTGGGTCCCTTCGGGTGTAGGAACCCCTCCCTATCTCCCTGCCCCTTAGGGGCACTGGTCCCATCTAGCCCCTATTTCTCCTCCCCCCTCCCTCCCCACTACATCCTACACAGTCACTCAGGGGTTCCTCCCATCCCCTTAGGTGTCTGAGGTCCCCCACCAGTACCTGGTAAGTGTCGTAGTTGTGAGGAGATGCCATCTCCGTGTCCTCCTACTCTGCCATCTTGACTCTGCTCTGTCAAGAGCTTAGTTATCTTAAATGGGACGGGAAAAGGAGAAATCTGGAGTTCAATGGCTATTTGTCCTGATTATGAATTCAGTTAAAATTCTCCACCAAGCTGGAAGAAACCTAAACCAAAGTATTTCTAACATTTTATGAAGCTTCAAGTTGAACCGGAAATAATGAAAGCACATGCCAAAAAGATTGCCATCCAGATCGAGTCTGCTTATTAAAAGAAGGAAATGTACCTACTGTTTACATGATCCTTCAAACCACTTTTAAAGAGACTGAATTAGTTCATACTGTCAGTGTCATTAAAGGAGGAAAAGAGAAAACAGAAGGGCAAGAAACATAGTAATGAAAAAGTAAAAACAAAATAAATTAAAAATAGTATGCTTTTCCGGTTGCTGGAAGTTAAAATCTTGTTAAAGTAGTCAATCTTGTGACAAATATACATGAAAATCTCTGAATGTTGACAACTTATTATATTGCATGTGAGTTTAGAATAGATGCTGTTCCCAAGTTTAAAAATAATTAAAACAACAACAAAAATCTATAATCATATCCCTCTTACTCAAAAGGCAGAAAAAGATAGAGCCAAAAATAAAGATATACAACAGATATGAAAAGTGCCTCATGTAAGAGATTCTGTTTAGAGCTTTTTTTCCCTTGGAGATGATATATTTAATCTTCATGGGAATGAGAATTAAAAAGTTGAGTGTTTCCCTTTATGATCTGGCTGCCTGAGAGCTCAGAGCTAAACTTATGATTCAGTTATAACAGCTGTCATGTATTTCTTCCTGCTTGCTAATTCATATTTATATACTTTATTTACTTTCCCTGGTCCAGAGTGTGAATTTTTTATAGTGTTAACTTAAAAAAAAAAAAATTACCCAAGAAACACCCAAGGCTCTTGAAGAACACACTAGAAATAAACAAATAAGAATTACCCACAAATCTGTATGTTCCATCATTCAGGACAGCCATCCCATTGCACTGGCCTATAACCTCTGGATGTGCATGTATGTATGTGTTAACATGTAAATGAGATCATGCTATATATACTGATGTAGATTCTTTGTTTCACTTTTATCATAAGCATGAATCAATGTCAATAATCACATATGAAATATTAATGGCTCTTTTAGCATTCTGTTATATGGAGATACCATTCAACCTATCAAGTAATTTCCAAATTTTTGATATTATAAGCAATGCTGAAATATATCCTTCTGCTAAATCTTTGTAGATGTCCTCATAAATAAGCTTATGATAAATTTCTAGGAATGAAATTGCTGGGTCAAGCATAAACAAATACTTTAGACTTTTAACAATGATCACCGACTGCATTATTCAGATGGTGGCATCAGTTGATATCCTTAAACCAGACAAATATTTTAAAAATGCATTTATCTTTACTCCACCAACACTGAGATTGTCTTTTTTCTAATTTGATAGCTTAAAAATCATATTCTTCAAATGAAAATATCTTAGATAATTATGAAATTTGAAAAAACTTGCTTTTCTGACCTCACCACTTCTCTGTTCAGAATGCTATGCCAACGTGCTCTGTCTCCCCTCCCTTTATACTCTCATCCCCATCCAGCGTCTTCTGACCATGTTCTATCTACAAATTCTGTAGACTTCCAGGATCTTGAACTTGACCATGCCTCATGTGAGGTACTGAGTTTTCAAATAATGACAATTATTCAGCAGCTCATTTCTAGCCCTTTTCCTTTAGCACCTCCCCCCCAACCATCCCTCCCACCCCCCATTCCCCCCAACACATGTGCCCAAAGCCATCATCTTAACCACTTCAGGTCACTTTTCAGTATAATAACATGTTTATAATTCACAATCTGCTAGACCTTAAAGCAAGCTAAACACTCTGGGATTATAAAGCACGACCTGGAATTCTAAGCAGAGAAAAAAGCTCAACAAAATGTGTGACCATTTTTTCTTTTTCTTTTTGGCTTGTAGATTTAAATAGCTTTGGAAGGGACTTACCTGCTCTAAAGTTGCAATGTTTTCTATTAGCCATTTTATGGTTTTATTTTCTTTAAGTTCTTAGGTTCTTGTGAAATTTATCCTGGTTTATGATACCCTCAATTTGGTTGTTCAGTTGTCCCAACACATTTTTTCCTGCAGTTATATTTTTTATTGAGGTATAGCTTGCATATAGTAAAATACACAGACTAAATGTTCCATTCTGTGAAGACATAAAATATTTCCAATATTCCAGAAAGTGTCCTTGTAAATTCAGCAACTCCCCCCACCCACACACAACAGAGAAAACTACTTTCTAATTTTTGTCATCATAGATTACTTTAGCCTCTGGTTTTTTTCTAGAACCTAATAAGATTGGAATCATACAGAATATGTTCTTTTGGGATGGTACAGATGATATAGATATAGATATAGACGTAGAGACAGAGACACTCCCAGGCAGGATGGGGACAACTCAATTCCCTACCAACTCAGGTGGGCTGGAGCTGAGTCAGAGCCCTTAGAATTAGAAAAGAATAAAGCAGTGGATTGTTTCTTGCCCCTGAAAGTTGTAGGATTTTACCTGCATTTACACCAGTTGTTCTCAAACTTTTCTGCATATTGGATTCATCGGGGAAACTTTAAAAAATACTGATATCTGAGTTTCACCTCCTCCACCCCACCTCCACAGAGATTCTGATTATCTTCTCAGGTTGCAACTTAGATATTTGGAGTGTAAGAGTATCCTCTGGTGAATGTAATGTGCAGCCAAGGTTGAGAAACAGGAATTTGCATGAGAGCTTCAAGTACATTAACATCTCACACATTTTAAGAGCTTCACATTAAGATGCAGATTTTGATTCAGAAGGTCTGGGGGCCAAGAGCCTGCATTTCAAGCAAACTCTGAGTTGATATCAATGTTGGCTCATGGACTGTAGTTTGAGAAGCAAGGGATGTAAATGTTCTTTCTGACAGTTTCCTTAGATTCAAGACTGTCTTTCAACTCCCCTGCAACCCTTAAATTCACCCCAAAGCTCATCCTGATGGAGACAGGAGTGGTTTTCTTAATCATACCTCCTGTGTGTCCTCTCCTACGTATTAGAGCTCCTTGGGCCCATATTCTGAACCCTTTTCTTCTCTTGCTTAATAATTTTTGCTTAGACTACGACAACTTCTCTACACCAAAAACTCACAAACATTTCTTTAGCTCATATCTTCTTCCTGAGTGCCAGACCGGCACGCCCAACTGCTCCCATGACATTTCCTCTTGAATGTCTTATAGAATTCTTAGCATAACCTTCAAAACTGAAGACATGATTATCTTTTACAAACAAACATGACCTTCCAAAATCTTTAAAAAATATCTAGATAGATAGATACATATAGATAGATGATAAATAGATACAGATTGATAGATAGATGATAGATAGGTAGATATAGAGATGGGTGATAGATAAATATAGATATAGAAAGAAGAGGCAGGGAGAGAGAGAGAACTACCACCTAGACAATTGTTCATGGAAGAATCTGGACGTCTTCCTTCATACCTTATACACCCCTTACTTCACATCCAGCCACCCATTCCTGTTAATCTGCAAAATGTATTTTGACTCTTTTTGCTTCTTTCTGTGCCCACTACCACCAACCTCGCCCAAGCTCTGGTCCATTTTTACCCTAGTTCTTCTAAAATATATTTTTTCCAAAACAAGTGTTATTTTCTTAAAATGTAATTCAGATTATGTTCTTATCATGTTTCAAACTGTTGTGTAGTTCTCAGTGCATTTAGAATAAAATTCAAAATCTTACTTAATAATGTTTCTGGTTATCTTAAATGTTTCCAAAAATGATGACAATGTCATATGATTTGAATGTTGACAAGTACTTTGCTGTACAGTAAGGAAGTCATAAGAAGTAGAGGCTGTGAGGAAGGTTCTGTGAATGAAGGTGAGAATACACCCACTGTTAGGATGACGACCAGAAGTATTTTTGCTTTTGAGACTTAGATAAAATTCTCTCCACCCTGATGTAGAATTGGTCAATGGTAAGGTGTGAATTGTGGTAAAAAGGGTTGTATGTAACTCCACATTGTTTCTCCAAAGATTTGGATACTATCAAGGTATATTAGGGTTCCCTGTTCCAGAGCTCAGTGGCAGAAAGTGAAATAAATGCTCTGAAATTCAGTTACCTTAGAGGAGTACAGGATTATAATCAGCATAAGAACTTGTGATTTCTTTGAGGCTAAGGACTGACCTTAGCTCAGTGTCAGAGAGCCTTGGGCTGAAAGCCCCCTGGAACACTTGAACTTCCAAGAGCATTGTTGGAGTTTTTAACTACTGGGTCATAATCATGGTAACAAATGGAGATCACTACAGAGGCTCCTGTCGGGATGGAGACAGGAAAGGGCAATTCAGAAGCAGTGGACAATTGCCATCTGTCAAAGAGCCTTAAAATAGTGTTTAATAATGAGAGTGTCAGGTAGCGGGAGGTGAGAGCAGGCTGTGATGGGTCTTGTGTGAGACCAGTTCTCTCTCATCAGGTTTGTGGATGAAGCTAAGTTTCTTGTTTTCAGAGAGACATTTAGCTTCTGGTAATGGGGATGGGAAGACATGGAGAACTTCAGGAGGGAGACACTGACCTTCCTGCTGATAGAGCTGGTGGATGGCAGAGGATTCAATGGAGAAAGAAGACGAGGAAGAGAAGGTGAGGGCGAGATGACAATAATTGTACCCTAAGCTCGTGGTTTATATCACAGCAGTTACATTTTGTCACCGTCATTGGAGATCTTTACAAATCCTTATCTAGAATTGACTGAATAAAACTGTATCACTGATGCCACTTTATTCTCTAAGTCATTCATTTGTTCATTTGTTTAACAAATATGTTTTGAATTTCTCCTGGGAACTAGGTATCCAGGACAATTCTAGGTGCTGAGGTTACAGCTATGAACAAAGCATTCCAAAGCTCCTCTGTTATGGAGGCCACATTCTAGTGGTGGGGCTGTCAGGAACCTGACAATAAACGCAAAAAGATACGTCAAATGTGTAGTATGTCAGATAATGAAATGAGCGATGGCAGAAAATGCCACAGAAAAGGTAGCCAGGGAGTGTACACTGGGGATAAATTTTAAGGAGGAAGGTTGGGGAAAACCTCTTTGAAAAGGTGATGCCTGAGGAAAGACCAGAAAATGGGAAAGAAGACGGCCATGTGCATACTGGGGGAAGATGGTTCCAGGCTGCAGGCACAGCAAGTGCAAAGTCCCAGTGGGCATTCACCTCAGAGCTCAAAGACAGCGCAGCTGGGTGGATGAGAATGGGAAGGGGAGGCAAAGGGGAGGATGGATCTTTCAGATCCTTTGAAAGCCACTGCAAGAACACTGACTCTGAGTGATATGGGAAGACAGTGGAGAGTTTTGTGCAGAGAAATGGTGTAATTTGTCATATTTGTTAACAGGATCATGCTGGCTGCTCTGTGTCGAATCAACTGTAGGGAGGAGGGGAGGAAGTAGGAAAGTCACTTAGGAGAGCATGACACTAGTCAGGGGAGGGATGGAGCGGGCTTGGGGATGGCCAGTGATGTAAGGCAGAGGCCACAGGATTGGTCCCTGGGTCGGAGGTGGGGTGTGATAGAAAGTAAAAAATCAGAATGCTTCTAAGGTTTTTAGCCTGACAACTTCCATTAACTGAGATGAATAGGGTGTGGTTAGAGCAAGTTTGTGAAGAAGAACAAGCTGAGGCATGTATTAGACATTCACATGTGGCCCTTGAAGATATAAGACTGAAATTCAAAGGAAGAGAACAAAACTGGAGACATACATTTGAGGGTGAAAGTGGTCAAGGGGTATAGATGCTGTCTAAAGCTGTGAGACCACATGAAATCATCAAGAGAGACACAGAAAGGCCCACGTACCAAGCCTGGAGGCATTTCAACTTTAAGAGACTGCAAAGATGGATAGGAACCGTGCAAGGAGAAAATTGGGGCCCATGTGGGTGTCCTGGCAGCCAAGTCAAAAGACATACACTTCTAGGAGGAAGTAGCCATCACTAGGGAAAATGCTGCTGATAAGCCAAGTAAGATGAAGACTTAAAATTGACATTGGGTTTAGTTAAATAAGGGTCAAACTGATGTTTGAAGCAAGACCAAGAAGTCTAGTATCAAGGATGGGTATAGACCCTTCCTAGATAGAAGTAAACTGTGAAGAGTTTGGGTTTGGAGTGTTCTTTAAGATGCTCTAAAACCTGGCTCCTCAAAGTATGGTCCACAGACAAGCAGCACTGGCATCACCTGGGAGCTTATTAGAAAAGCAGAATCTCAGAGCCCACTCAGATCTGCTGAATCAGAATCTGCTCTTAGAGCAAGATCTCTGGCCCATCTGTCTGCTTGGCAGAGTTTTAGACACATGGCTATAAAACACCTGGACCAGGGTTCCTAACACCCATGGTGATGGTGCTGATGGCACGGACCCTCCTGATGCTGTGTTTCTGCAGCTGGTGTCAGAGCAAGGAGAGGCTGAGGTTCACATAATGGTTGGGGCTGAGTGCTCTTAGGTTTTTAGCAAAGAAGGTAAAATGACCCTTGTCTGGTTCCTGCCACGTTCATGGTCTCTTCAGACCTGAGCGTCGACTTGTTCACCTCAGTTCAAAGAGTTCACTATGGCTTCTCTATTTTTGTGGACGCTGCCTTGCAGTTAACCCCTCTCCATCAGGCACAGAGATTGCAAGCATTCTGCTGACTCCCGGACTTCCACTGCCTGCAGTTACCTAAAGTGCCTTGTCACCTGATCCCTCCCTCCTTTAAGGCCTCTGCCTTCTGATACCTGTGCTCAAGAGGGGGTAGATCTAATTCGTTCAATGGATTGTGTCACACACAATGTGCTTGTAAAGGGTTCCATAAAGAAATACATTTGAGGAACACTGTGAGGGTCTCCTGCAGAGGTGAGTGGTGGCTGTGGCTCACCACAGGGACAAGGACACTGGCAGCAGAAGTTCTGGGAAGTACTCCTTGGCATGAGCCCTCCCAGAGTCCACCATTAGCCCCACCAAACAGCCCAGTTAGGCTCCAGTGTTGGGCCGCCTCAGGCCAAACAACCAACAGGGAGGGACCACAGCCCCACCCATCAGTAGACAAGTAGATTAAAGTTTTACTGAGCTCTGCCCACCAGAGCAGCAGCCAGCTCTACCCACCACCAGTCCCTCCCAGCAGGAAAGTTGCAGAAGCCTCTTAGATAGCCTCATCCACCAGAGGGCAGATAACAGAAGCAGGAAGAACTACAATGCTGCAGCCTGTGGAACAAAAACTGCATTCACAGAAAGGTAGACAAAATGAAAAGGCAGAGGACTATGAGGGAACAAGATAAAACCCCAGAAAAGCAACCAAATGAAGTGGAGATAGGCAACCTTCAGAAAAAGAATTCAGAATAATGACAGTTAAGAGATCCAGGGGGCTTCCCTGGTGGTGCAGTGGTTGAGAGTCCGCCTGTCGATGCAGGGGACACGGGTTCAGACCTTGGTCCGGGAGGATCCCACGTGCAGCGGAGCGGCTGGGCCTGTGGGCCATGGCCGCTGGGCCTGTGCGTCCGGAGCCTGTGCTCCGTGGTGGGGGGGG
>NW_020171857.1:906855-909609 GCF_003031525.2 Neophocaena asiaeorientalis asiaeorientalis
AGAGATGTGGACGGACCTAGAGACTGTCATACAGAGTGAAGTAAGTCAGAAAGAGAAAAACAAATATCGTATATTAACACATATATGTGGAATCTAGAAAAATGGTACAGACGAACCATTTTGCAAGGCAGAAATAGAGACAAAGATGTAGAGAACAAATGTATGGAAATCAAGGGGGAAAAGTGGGGGGGTTGGTGGGATGAACTGGGAGATTGGGATTGACATATATATATATATGACATATATACAGTAACATGTATAAAATAGGTAACTAATAAGAACCTGCTATATAAAAAATAAATAAAATAAAATTCAAAAAAGTAAACAAAACTTTAGCTTTCTACACTATGTGTAGAAAAGCTCATTTTTTGCTGTAGTAATGACATATATTAATACTTTAGTAAAGTTTTAAGAATGCTATATGAGAATTAAAAATTCTGAATGTGAATATATATTTGCATTAACTAGAATGATTATACATGTTAATGCAAAGTGAAGAATAAAGAACATTTGTTTAGCTAAAATATGTTTATTACATTCAAGCTATCATCCAAAAAACTTCCATTTTTACATATAAATAAATGCAGAATTTAAGAATTGTAAAATCCAACATTAAAATTTGTGATAAGACCTTTTTTTCTTTTTTCTTTCTCCATTTTAGTTTTAGTCTGAATTACACTTTCCCATAGTTTTATTTATTTTAATTTTGGAAAGAACATGTTACATGAGATTTACTCTCTTAAATGTTAAGTGTACAAGATATTATTGTTGACTCTAGGTACAGAGTTGGACACAGATCTCTAGAGCTCACTCATCTTCTTGCTTGATTGAAACTTCATGCCTTTTAATTAGTAACTCTCCTTTTCCCCCTCCTTTCAGCCCCTGGCAACCACTGTCCACTCTGATTCTATGAATTTGACTATTTTAGATCCCTCACATAAGTGGAACCATGTAATATCTGTCTTTCTGTGATTGGCTTATATCAGCATAATGCCGTCAAGTTTCTTCCATGTTGTTGCCTATTGTGAGTATTACCTTATTTATTTTTTTAGGGCTTAATAATGTTCCATTGTATGTATATATCACATTTTCTTCATTCATTGATTCACTGATAAACACTTGGGTTATCTCTACATCTTGTGAATAGTGCTGCAACAAGTGCTAATACTTATTTGAGATTCTGATTTCAATTCTTTTGGATAAACACCCAGAAGTGGGATTGCTGGATCATATGGTAGTTCTGTTCTTATTTTTTGAGGAACTTCCATACTGTTTTTCATAGTGGCTGCATCAATTTGCATTCCCATGAACAGTGTGCATGCTTTGTAACTTTTTATTGAAAGCTGATGTTTTCTATGTGTGTACATTTTATGCTTGGAAATGAGCATGCCTTTTCTTCTGCTAGGTCTATAATATGGGGTTTTGTGTTTGTCTCTTCTGGAATTGGGCTGGGTTTGAAATTTGTTGTTTCTGTGTTCTTATCAGTGCACCATTGCAACTTCTGTGAACCTGACCTTGGAGGTGTGGACTTCTCAAGTGCTCCTGCCCCATCTCCAGATGTGATGCTGTCTTCTCTTCACACATATTCCTGCCCTTCCCCAGGGTCTGGGCTTCTTTTTTACTCTGTCCCCTCCCACAGTGCAGTTTTCCAAGGGTATCCATCAGTGAGTGTCCTTCATGTTCTGGGTGCCCTAACCCTTCAGATTTTAAGCCTTTTAATCCTTAGGGGAGCTGAATCTCAGCAAGTCTGTTCCTCTGTCACCTGCAATGCGATTCCATAGGAATCTTAGGTCTTACAATTTGCCCACTCACAGCCATTGTCACCTCTGATCTTTCTCACTACTCCCACCTCTCCTGTGGGCACTTAGTAGATTCTTGGAGGAAAAGCCTCCAAGAGATTAGAAATCCCTAGGTGTGCAGCTCACAGGGGCCTCAAACATTCTTACTAGCTCACAGGCTGCCTTTAACAGTTCATTAAAAATGTTTCATTCACTCTCCTGTCTAGATGTTTCCTGGTGTTTAGTGGTGTTTATCCCAGGTAAGTAAATACTTAGGACCTGTTTCTTCTTGCTGGTTCCTGTCCCTCTTTAGATTTTGTGCCAATTTATTTACTCTGTAACCTCATCTTTCTAATAGGTTCAAAAAAAGTCATTAATTTGAGGATTTCCAAGATTTTCCTTGTTACATGGGTGAGAGCAATACGCATTCCAGCTCTCTATATCTCTGAATTGAAATCAAATAACTCTGTGTCCTCTTAAACATCAGGTCTGCAATTTAAGTAGTACTGAAGACAACATTTATTTATATTTTCTGATCCTAGGAGCCAACATGTTTATTTGGTAAAGAGCAATCTCATTTTTCCCATTCATTTTATGCCAAATATTAAATTAAAAAAAGATATCCAGTTAATGACTAAAAATAGAATCTACTTAGTAAATCAGGATATTGTCAGTCAGTGATTAAGGTAGTATTCAGTTACATTTTCCAAATATATTTTATCCCTACTTAGCAAACTCTAAATGCACTACTCTTTTTTTTTTTTAATTTTTTTTTTAAGTTTCCTAGATGTGTTTTTTTTTTTAACATATTTATTGTGGTATAATTGCTTTACTCTCCAGCATTTATTGTTTCTAGATTTTTTGATGATGGCCATTCTGACTGGTGTGAGATAATATCTCAGTGTAGTTTTGACTTGCATTTCTTTAATGACTAATGATGTTGAGCATTCTATCATGTGTTTGTTGGCAGTCTGTA
>NW_020171857.1:909654-910200 GCF_003031525.2 Neophocaena asiaeorientalis asiaeorientalis
ATCCCTTGATCATTATGTAGTGTCCTTCTTTGTCCCTTTTAATAGTCCTTATTTTAAAGTCTATTTTGTCTGATATGAGAATTGCTACTCCAGCTTTCTTTTCGTTTCCATTTGCCTGGAATATCTTTTTCCATCCCCTTTTTTTCAGTCTGTATGTGTCTCTAGGTCTGAAGTGGGTCTCTTGTAGACAGCATATATAAGGGTCTTGTTTTTGTATCCATTCAGCCAATCTGTGTCTTTTGGTGGGAGCATTTAGTCCATTTACATTTAAGGTAATTATCGATATTTATGTTCCTCTTCCCATTTTCTAAATTGTTTTGGGTTCGTTATTATAGGTCTTTTTGTTCTCTTGTGTTTCTTTTCTAGAGAAGTTCCTTTAACATTTGTTGTAAAGCTGGTTTGGTGGTGCTGAACTCTCTCAGCTTTTGCTTGTCTGTAAAGGTTTTAATTTCTCCATCAAATCTGAATGAGATCCTTGCTGGGTAGAGTAGTCTTGGTTGCAGGCTTTTCTCCTTCATCACTTTCAGTATGTCCTGCCACTCCCTT
>NW_020171857.1:910946-1019763 GCF_003031525.2 Neophocaena asiaeorientalis asiaeorientalis
AGGCCCGCCGTGCGTTCTCCCGGGGAAGTTGTCCCTAGATCCCGGGAACCTGGCAGTGGCTGGCTGCACACGCTCCGCAGACCTGTGCTCGCACGCAGACCCCTTGGTGGTGGCAGCAGCAGCCTTAGCGTCTCCCGCCCGAGAGTGCCGGTCGGTACCGATCCTCTGTGCGGGAATCTCCGCGCTTTGCCCTCTGCACCCGTTGCTGTGCACTCCTCTGCGGCCCCGAAGCTCCCCCCTCCGCCTCCCGCAGTCTCCGCCCGCGAAGAGGCTTCCTAGTGTGTGGAAACTTTTCCTCCTTCACAGCTCCCTCCCACTGGTGCAGGTGCCGTCCCTATTCTTTTGTCTCTGTTTTTTCTTTTGCCCTACCCAGGTACGTGGGGAGTTTCTTGCCTTTTGGGAGGTCTGAGGTCTTCTGTCAGCGTTCAGTAGGTGTTCTGTAGGAGTTGTTCCACGTGTAGATGTATTTCTGGTGTATCTGTGGGGAGGAAGGTGATCTCCGCGTCTTACTCTTACGCCATCTTCAAGGTCCCCCTAAATGCACTATTCTTAAGTGATTCAATAAATGCAAATATTTGATTGAATACTCTTTTCTTTCCCCTAGTCCTGTGGTATATGTTGACTTAACAGAAAAAACGTTACTGTGACTGTTCAAGAATTATGTTTTTAATTACAAGGAAGCAAACTGCACAGGACCCATACGTCCAGCTTTGCTTATCAAATTTAATCAAAACTTCGCAACTGCACTGGGTCTTATTACAGAATTAAACTGAAATTCTCCTGAGAAAATATTCTTCTTACAAAGTTGCAAATATTATTTTTGTTTCATTTCCTTTGCAGTTCAATCCAGAAATAGTAGATAATGCAGTAATAATCTATTCTGTAAAGTTTCATAAATTCACTTTCCAGCCTTAGTCTCCTTGGCTCACCCTGAATGGTTAGGGCCAGTCTTTGTAGATGTAACACACAGACACACACACACACAGAGGCATGTGTGCACTTGCACATGTGCACACACACTCACACTTTGAGGCACATGCCTTGCTTAAGACCAGTTAACTCCAGTGAAGCTTAGCATCTCAGAGCCTTATTGTAAACAGCTTCCTCCTCTGCCAGAGGCCCCTTTGTCTTGTCACATTAGCAGAGCTATACTGTAACTAACCTTAAACTAGGCACCCCCATCCTCTACTCATCTCCAGCCCAAGCACACCTTTCAAATCTTTTGATCACACAATACCTTGCCTAACCTGTTGGTTCTTTCCATAAATCAAAGAAGTAGAAATGAAGAATAAGTAATTAACAGATGACCAGATCTCTTCCCTAGCTTTCCCTAGCTTCTGTGTGAACAAGATAGCATCTAAAGAAAGATCACAAGAAGTCAACAAGCCTGCACACGTTGGGGGATGGTGATGACTCTGACCCCCCTATCTCAGTGATTAACTGAGATTACTTCCCCTTTCATTCAAAAGCTTTCATGGCTGAGCAGAAACTTCGGAGTTGGTTTTGGAGACACTGAGTCTGCCTTCTCCCCAGGTTGCTGGCTTTCTGATTAAATGCAACATTTTCCATTTTTACCAACACTTGCCTCTTGAGTATTGATTTTCGAGCAGTGAGCAGCTGGACCTGAGTTTGGTAACTTTATGGTCAAGCCCTAGACCAATGAGATTGGTTCTGATGTTAGTTCTAATCTTCCTTTGAGTCCCACGTCTTGGATCATGTTTTTTTCATCGAAGTGGGGCAGAGCTCATCGGGGGCCTCTCTAGGCTTCTGTGGCAACAGGGCAGGTTTCTGGGATGCAGGGAGCACCTGACACTGTGCTTGTTTCCTTAGGTGGAAAGATGGACAAGTGTAATACCAGAAAACCTAACTGCTTTAGTGGCCTGTTTCTCTGAGTTGCATCTGCAACTTGGGTTTATGTTCTTCACGTTTAAGCAGTGGTCACAGCTGCCCCTGGGTATTAAAGGCACTCCCCCAATGCAGGGACTACCCTCCGAATGTCTTGCTGGCATGATCCTAAATTCCCTGCGTGGTTAGTCTCCCCCCTTCCCAAGTTAATCAGGACATTGAATTGCTGCCAAGCTTTTAAGCAAATTACTTCCTAGCAAATTGCTTCCTAGCAAATTACTCAACTTCTCCATGCTCAGTTCTCTCTGTAGAATGGGGCTAAGAGTTCCTGACTCATAGGGATGTTATGAGAACTGAACGCAGAGCACTTAGAGTGGGGGGCTGGCACATAGCAAGCTCACAATAAATAGCACTTCTGCTGCTGCTACAATAACTGTGATTACTACTGATTTTTCTCATTGCAAAGGCCCTCAACAATTTCCTCTTGTACCTAAAACTCCTGACAGAGGCTGTGAGGCCTGTGCCATCTGCCTCACCTCTCTACCAACCTCATGTCTCTCCTGCACTCCACAGCAGCCCACCTCCAGTTTATCCTTTGACCCACCATGAGAGTCAGTGAGCCATTGTCTGTAAGCCCCACACCTTCCCTCCGCACTGCTCTCAGTGCTGACCTAGGGCCCTAGGTCACACGTCTGCCTGCCAGCTGCTCCTGGAGGCTGACCACCACGGTGCTGGACAGAGGGAATGTGGGCTGGGGGTCTACGGCTCCCCTGCTTTATGTTCCTGTCAGTGGTGCCTAGACGAAGGCCCTTCACTGTGTCTGCAGCAGCTGACCCAGCCTCTAGCCTTTCTGGTGCTGCCAGAAGAAGCCTCAAGGCACCTGGGCAAAGGCCCCATCACCAGAACATCTGGCAGCACCATCCTCAGGGGTATGGCCTCACTCCAGCCTGGCCCGTTGCTCCCTCCCACCTGCCTCCTCTCTCTGTGCAGCATGCAGCCACTTGTTCTGGGGGACCTCAGCATCCTGGTATGCTTTCTGTGTTTCCTAGACAAGGCCTTTGCTTATGCCACTCCCCTAGCTCGGAGGGTTTTCTCCTCTCTCCCACCCTCTCCCACCCCTGCCCCTGGACTGGCTGCTGAGTCATCCTTCAGGTACTGGCTTAAAGCTCTCCCTGGCCTCCCCATCTAAAAGGCTCTCACTTCTTTGTACTTAGTGTATCATCAACTAGTTTCATTCCTAGTATTTCTCAAACTTTGTAATTACTATTTATATTCAGTTTAAGCTTTATAAGGGCAGCAACAATATTTCTTCTTCATCTTTAACACAAGTTTAACTTCGCGATCAAACAGTGCCTGGAATACAGCAGGTAATCACTAGACATGTCTCTGTAGAGTGGATGCATTCCTACCATCTTGTGACTTGGAGTAATGAAACTCCTTTTCAAGACCTGCCTTTTCATGGCCTATGCCTGTTGTTTCTCCTGGTAAACAAAGAACAAAGTGTGCTGCATTTGTTGTGAATGTTACTTCCTCTGGGTAATTGAAATACAAAATTTTTCGCTAACCAAATATTAAGAATAAACCTTATAAAATTACATGGCATTGTTAAAATGATCCTTTTAGGGAATACAGAGGGGTAATTTTTTCCTTTTGCTCTTTTTAAAATGGGGATAATATCAATAAAGCAGTTAACCTCCCACATTATATCAATCAATTTTGGCAAGCATACCCACCAGGGTCCACAGAAAACTGCATTACACTGAATCGTGTTTTTTATCATGGTCCCACTGTGCCCCGAGCATTACTCTAAGTACCAAGAAGTTAGGGAGAGATATTTTAATCCATGGCCTCAGTGCTGATGGATTCATCTGTGCTCTTCGACATTTCCTGTTTTTAAATTCAGAGCATTTCCCTTTATAATATTTGCCTTCATTATGAAGCTTGGCCTCACAGGCCACAAGTCTGATTTTCATCTCATAATATTACTTATTTCCTGTTAGGCTATTTTTATGTAAACCACATTGTAGGCAACCTGCTCTGAGAGACAACTAAGTGTGGAAGATTGTGGAGTCAACCAAATGTGAAGAATGGCCACACTGAAAATGTTTCTCACACTAGAGGAGATGCTGTGAACAGCCTGAGGAGGTCCGTGATGCTCACTTTTGTCTAGTGGGGTGGAGGTAGACAGCCTGACAATCTATGGCTCTATTACCCATAAGAGTCCAGGTACCTAGGACTGATATTAGATTTTTCTTCTCCCCACACCTTTCCATTTCTGCTTTCTTGATCCTTTCATCTTAAGATATCTCAACAAATCTCATTTGTATGATGGTTCAAATACCCCTCAAATGTTAATTACTCCCAAACATACATCTCTAATCCTATAATTTGTCTCTTCCTTTCTGGCTATTCTCTTACCTGGAGTACTGCCAGTGCCCTCACAGTCTCTTCCTCCAAGGACTCACCTGAGATGCACCTCCTCTGTGATACTCGCGTCACCTGACAATCCACGTGCTGTTCACTCCACTCTGCCTCATGTGAGATGGGTCATTGAGGCAGGTTCTCAAACATTTCCAGCTTTCTTCTCTCCGGGCCCAGGATTATGACTGCTTTTCCTTGGCCTGTTGGAGATTGGGGAAGTCAATAGAAGGCTTCATTTCCGGTGTGGGACACTAGGACTCTGCCTGTGTACAGCACTGAGCTACACTTGAGATGATAGTTGCTCTGTCAACTGGAGGGCTTATGAACACCTGAGTTCCCACCAACTAGGGATGGACGGGGAGCATTTGCAAGGTACAAACCTTTGCTGCTTTAGTCAACTAGATTTGAGGTTGTTTTGTGGGGCCTTTAGGGACTTTCCACCCCCTCACTTGTTCCCGTAAACCAACCTCTTGCGCCACTCCTTTTCCCTATCGAAACCAATTCTTGGAGTTTTTCAGTTGACGGGGACTTTCCAGCCAGCGGGTAATTTTCCAGTTGCCCGTAACAGGTAACGGCCAGAAGGTGGGGCAAAAGTTCCTAAGCCAATGAATTCAAAAGTCACCACATTTACCCAATCATTGTGAGAATATACCCGCCCTATGAGTAAATAAACCTATAAAAAGTATGTGATTCCGCTTTTAGGGGTTCCCCATCGGCCTCCTGCGTGAGGTTCAGGGAACCCCGGTGCATCGGCTCCTAATAAACCTCTTGCGTGTTGCAGCGGCTCTCGACTCTTGGCGGTTCTTGGGCGAGTTGGAAGCCCTCGTAGACCGTTTGGGTCTAACAGTTTATTACCTCAACACATCATGGCTTAGCCTGTATTAGACTCACTTATGTAAATGAGCTTCACCTGTTCCAAAGTCCATGTAATTTAATGACAGACATCAGCCTCTACATTTTAAACCACACACAAGGTCACTTCACCCAGTAGTTGCTCAAACAAGGTTCTTTGAATTGATATATATTCAATAAAACCACACCTAGAAGTAAAGAAAAATGTGTGTGCTGTTGATTGAAAAAAATACACAACCTAGAAGTTGAGAATTATGTTTTATTTGGCAAACTTTCTGAGGACTTCAAGCCCAGGAGACAGCCTCTCAGATAGCTCTGAGTGACAGCTCCAAAGAGGTAAGGGAGGAGCCAGGACATATAGAAGTTTTGCAACCAAAACCAGGTAGTCAGAACATCAAACATTACAGTTAATTAAAGAAAACCAGACATCTCAAGTTAAGGAGTTTAGTGCTTTGCTATGTATAGGAAGATGCAAGCATCTGGGCTCATTGAAATCATCCCTCTGATATGCACCTCAGCTCTCTGGGGCCAGTATCCTGTGCTTTCCCATCCTGAGTCCCCTCAGGGTGCACCATTGGTCTGGAGTGGCTGATGGCCACAACATCTTTTGTGTACTCATATGGCAGGCAACATTTTTCATCCATGGGTGTGTTTTTAAGGAGGTGGAAAAATTTCCTTTCTAACTGCTGAAATGAAACATGCTGTATGGATACACTGGTTACTTTTGGCAATGTTCAAGATGTAACTAAGTAAATGCAATATTGGGTATATTTTCAAAAATGAAAATTAAATTGTTCTGATTTTACAAAAACAGAGCTTTTATTTTCCTGACACATCTATTTCTCAGGACAATAAAAAATATTTGCTTTATCATATTAAGTGATTGTTTGGCTTTTAAAAAGGGACAGTTATCATTTATTAAAACCTCTTATAAGCTCAGGACTGAATTAGCAGAGTCAAGTTTTGAAAACAATAATATCTAGGAAGTGAGCAGCAATTTTCACCCAAGGAAATCAAAGCTTCTGTTCAGAATGAGTTTATGTCCTGGTAAGTTATGTCCCATGCTACAGGGATGTGAAAACTCAACCATATCCAATTGAACCAGGAAAGACCCAAGTCTTCTGTAGGATAGGGTTTGGCCCAACACAGGCTGGATAGAATCATAGAGGGGACTCCTTGCACAGAAGTGCTCCCTGGAAGAGAGATCTGATAGACCAATGGAATTCCTGTTAGAATGAGATGGCCAGGGTACCTATCAGGTTGTCAATTCTTTTGGCTTTTTGGTGTATAAATCTATTCCATGGAAACTCAATGTCAAGGCAGAGGAAGCAAGTGTCAAAAGTCATTACACAGTCATAGAGTGAGAATGGGGAATATAAAATGAAGTTAAGAGCTTGCAACTGATTAGAAAGCAGTTCTCTGTTTTGCTCTTGTATCTCCTTTTGTATTCTGATAGCCTGCCAAGGCATGCCCCAGGCAGCTTAGAAAGAAAAGACTATTTCTTACTCTGCAAGAATATGAAAAGTAGGATCCTTATTTTCATTACCACAGTATGCCTTCATAAATGCAAAATCATTTGAAAGAGACTAAGTACAACTTGTGACATAATAAATACATCTTTTGTCTCTGTCCTCAAGTTCCTGACACGGAGTTCCTAAATCTCTTGGAATCTCCTGAGTGATAGGAGTGTTTTTTGTTCCAATGAGGAGACTCTTGCTGGACTCCTGGAGGGCTTCAGGATGGGTGCTGGTCACCAGAAAGACCAAGCTATGATTAGGAGCTTGGAACTTCCAGTCTCACCTCCCATCCTCTGAAGAGGGGAGTGGGGGTGGGAGGGTAGGGAGGTGGGGGGTGGAGATTGACTCAATAACTGATCATGTCTACCTGATGAAGGGTCCATAAAAATCCCTAAACTACAGAGTTTCAGGAGCTCCACGTCGTGAATATATCCAGATGCTGGGAGGATGACCCAACCCAGCTCCATGGGAGTGAAGTTCCTGTGCTAGGGACACGTCAGGACTGGACTCCACGTATTTCTTCATCTGATTGTTCAGCCATATCCTTTATAATAAACCAGTAAACACAAGTTTTCCCTGAGTTTTGTGAGCCATATAACAAATTACCAAATCTGGGGAGGGCATTGTGGAAACCTACAGTTTATAACCAGTTGGTCAGAAGCACAGGTGACATCTAGGATTTGCAACTGTAGACTGAAGTGGGGGCATCTTGTGGAGCTGAGCCCTTAACCTGTGGGGTCTGCATTAAGTCCAGGGAGTATGTGCCAGGACTGAACGGTAGGACACCCAGCTAGTGTCTGAAGTGTGGGAAAACTGCATGCACATCTGTTGTCAGAAGTGTAGTGAGTGGAGGAAGCAAGTTTCCTTCTGCAATGCTAAGAAATTTAAAAATGAATCATAAAAGCTGATCTATTTTGACATCACGCAACCTCAGATTTTCTTCTGATTTAGGAAATATAAGTGACCATTTTCCTGAACTGGCTTTTTTTTTTTTTTTTGCAAGGAGCAGTAGTAGTATCCCTGGAGTAATGCAGATATCAACTGTGTTTTAATTTTGAGATCTTTCACAGCTGTTGTTATCACATTTGGAAATCTATGGCTGTGTTTTCCTCCACTATTCAGACTTCTCTCTTTATTTATTGATCACTAAGGGCATTCCAGATGGTTGATGGGGGAGGGACCTCAAAGCCTCATCAGATGATGTCCCTGGTAACTCTTCCAACAAATTCTGTGATTACTGGAGACTTTAATTTGCTGAGTTTTCTTCAGATACAGCAACTTTGTGTATAGATTAAATGTCTAAACATTTGTTTTTGTTTTTTAACCCTCCCAGGGGGAAGAAAATATTACAAACTAAAATCTTAATAGAAAATACTATGATTTTTACTGATAACAAATTGTAAAACAAGTTTATGATATTTATTTGCCTTGGTTCACAATTCCTCATTTTATCCCTAGAGCAATAGAAGCAAGACATCACCTAAATCTTATAATTATGATCATGGCCAGGTTAAAAAAAAAATCTAGATTATGAAGTGTTTGCTAACTTTAGCCATTGATATAAGTTGCAAATTGATATAATACCTTACTTAAAATATGTGCTGATTTTGTGGATTTATTGTGGGTTTATATGTTATAGTTCAAATATGTTTTTTAAGACATAGCCTGAAAAATGGCTGTCAATATGCTTTAGACCTTAGACAATCTGAAACAATTTGAGGTGAGAAAGAGTTCAAGGCACATATATGTTCTTTCCATCTTAACTGAAGGCAAGATCCTGAGCAAAGCTGTGACGTCATTCACCAGATGTTCTGTCTTCTATGTTCCTAATGACTTCATCCTACCCTCCCACCATCTACTTCCTCTACTTAATGGGATTGCGTCTTCAGTTTTTCAGTGCAAGAGCTTAAGGGAAGGAGGAAGATGCTCTGAGTTGGCCACATCCAGCAGACTGGGGCCTCCTGGGCCAGGTCACTGCCGTTTCTGCCCCCTGACTGTCTGGCCTCCGTTGGGGTTTTCCACACCTCAGCACTAGTTACTAGCTTCCCTAGCTTCTGGTGGTGCACTCAAAGCTGAGTAAACTCATGTGTGTTTGCCAAGTGACTGCCTGAATTTTTAAAAATTGAAAAAATAATAGTGGGTCTTATAGGCTAGAAGAAGATACGTAGGGTTACAAAACTTTTAAAATGTATATAGCAATACAATGTCCATGGAAAAAAATAACAATTAAACCATTCTATTTACCACTGGTATATTTACCCACATGCACAGAAAATGATTTTAGAATTTTGGAAGACACTTTATATTTTCCTCGTTGTTTCCTCAGTTTCCTATTGGCTCTTGAATACTATGGAGCTGTGAAAACTTCTGTATATGTTTTGCATTGTTGCCATGAGAAATTACTGCAAACATAGTAGCTTGAAACAACACAGATTTATTGTCTTATAGGTCTGTAGGTCAGAAGTTAAACATGGTCTCACTGGGCTAAGATCAAGGTCTCAGTTAAAGTCAAGGCAAGGAAATGGATTTCCTTCTTTTCCAGCTTCCTGAGGCCACCCTCATGGCCCTTCCTTCATCTAGAAAGCCAGCAACACAGCATCTTTCTGACTCTTCTTATGTTTTCATATCTCTCTGACCAGCTGGGAAAAGTTCTCTGCTTTTAAGAACTCATGTGATTAGACTGGACTCCCCAGGACCACCTCCCCATCTCGAGAACCTTAACTTATCTGCACCTGCAAAATCCCTTGACAGGCAACATAGTCACAGGGTCAGGGGATCATGACCAGGACATCTTTGGTGGGAAGCATTATTCTACAGACCACAGCTCCTTACATGTGGGCCCTGCTGGGGGATGCCTGGATTAGATTCCCCAAAAGAGAAGTTGATAAATGGGTTTAGTCTGAGGAGTGGGGGAAAGCAAAGCTGAGAACCAGAAAATGGCCGATTTCCTCTGAAAATGTTGTTTAGTGACTCCTGGGGAAAATCATCTGGCTTGATTTGTGGCGCATCACACAAGATTAGGATTTGCACTGAGCTCCTTTGAAATCCGTTTTTACACCACCAGGTCCATAGATTGACATGATATTTCTGGAAAAAACAGAAATGAAGCTTAGACCACTGTCCTTCTTTGTTTGCATGTCTCGGGTAAGTGTGGTCTAGGACAGAGATGCGTGGAGGCGGGCACATTTGCCCAGCTTTGGGCTTTGCTATCATAAGCAGATGCAGCCTCCCTAAATACACCAGCATTAAACAGCCTGGATGCTGCAGGGGCCCTGAGTGCTCAATTCAATCTTTGTGTTAGTTATTCCTTGATTTAAAACTCTTATCTTCCTTTTTACTACATTTTCTTTCCTTCAACTGTGATTATTCATTAAACAGAGGGAATTTACTTAATTTTCTTAATTATAAAAGAATGTCTTCCAGATTTTAATAGCTTTTAAAAAGTAGATGTGGGGCTTCCCTGGTGGCGCAGTGGTTGAGAATCTGCCTGCTAAAGCAGGGGACACAGGTTCGAGCCCTGGTCTGGGAGGATCCCACATGCCGCAGAGCAGCTAGGCCCGTGAGCCACAACTACTGAGCCTGCGCGTCTGGAGCCTGTGCTCCGCAACAAGAGAGGCCGTGATAGTGAGAGGCTCGCGCACAGCGATGAAGAGTGGCCCCCGCTTGCCACAACTAGAGATAGCCCTCGCGTGGAAACGAAGACCCAACACAGCAAAACTAAATTAATTAATTAATAAACTCCTACATCCAACATTTTCAAAAAAAAAAAAAGTAGATGTGTCATGTAAAAAAATATGTCTTTGATATGTGTATTGCACTGAAATGTAATTCTGTACATTTTGAGATACTTCTATACAGACTGTAACCTATTATATATTACATTGCAATAAAATTGCCTTATTTTTTTCACATTTTATTATTCCTTTTACACAAAACAAAGGTACTGAATGCACTGTGAGATTCTGAGAGTGTTTTTTACTGCAGTTTTGCAAAGATTTAGTTGCATATTCATAACCACTGGTGACATGGTGCCAAGCGCTGAAACAATTGTTCAGTGAATTCTTTGCATGACACTTCAGGGGAAACGATAAAAGTGCTGAAGCTGGGTTCTATTTTAAGATCTTTGGCTGATGATTGTTAGAACTGAATAAAGGAACATTGCATAGCTACAGAAAGGTTCAAGAAGAGGAGAAACAAAGCATAGATGATTTTTTTAAATTATAAATTTATTTATTTATTTATTTATGGCTGTATTGGGTCTTCATCGCTGCATGTGGGCTTTCTCCAGTTGCGGCGAGTAGGGGCTACTCTTCGTTGCAGTGTGCAGGCTTCTTATTGCAGGGACTCCTCTTGTTGCAGAGCACAGGCTCTAGGTGCATGGGCTTCAGCAGTTGTGGTGTGCGGGCTCCGTAACTGTGGCTCACGGGCTCTAGAGTGCAAGCTCAGTAGTTGCGGTTCACGGGCTTAGTTGCTCTGAGGCATGTGGGATCTTCCTGGACCAGGGATCGAACCTGTGTCCCTGCATTGGCAGGAGGATTCTTAACCACTGTGCCACCAGGGAAGTCCCAGCATAGATGATTAGTTAGAAGAAAAAATTAATGTAGAGTATGGCCCACACTGTATTTCATAAATATTGAATATTGGATAATTGAAATTGTTCTAATTCTAGAATAACTGCTCCAACTTATGTTTAAAAAGTTAGTGTTTGTACCTATTTCTTGATAGTTAATACACAGTCCCTAAAGATCTTATCTATTAAGTAATATAGGAAAAACAAAAGCCATCTTGTTGAAATATTATTCCAACTGATGAAAAAATGGTAAGCAGAACTTCTTGCCTCAGAAGAAACTGAGGCAAATGAATTCAAATGTCTTACCCAAGTTCTCACACCTGGTAGTGCTAACCAGAAATCTAGTCTTCTCATTTCTTTCCCTGAGATTTTTCTAGTGTGCTGTGCTGAAGCTCATGGAAACACGCTCTTTGTTAGGCAATAATCCCTGTTGCAATATGAATTCACTTATCACAGTGAAGAGCAATGATAAGGAGAAATTCAGTACCCAACTGTTTAATCAGTTTCTCCTTTGCATATTTGTTCAAACAAATCTCCTGTTCTAAGGAACAGGAGAAATGACTTGATTCAGACAAGAACTTTTTAAAAGACAAGCTTATTCTTTGAGTTAGGGTCAATATCTTCTAATAAGCTGAAAAAAAAAAAGACCTTGGAGGCTTGCTTCTCAGCAGAAGCTCATGATTTCCATCTCTAGGAGAAAGGGAAGAGACAAAGGAAAAATCAGCTCATAGTGGTTTTTTAAAAAATTACCAATTTGGGCTTCCCTGGTGACGCAGTGGTTGAGAGTCCCCCTGCCGGTGAGGGGGACGTGGGTTCGCGCCCCGGTCCGGGAGGATCCCGCATGCCGCGGAGCGGCTGGGCCCGTGGGCCATGGCCGCTGAGCCTGCGCGTCCAGAGCCTGTTGCTCTGCGGTAGGAGAGGCCACAGCAGTGAGAGGCCTGTGTACTGAAAAAAAAAAAAAAATTACCAATTTGATTGAGGTATAAATGTCATATAATATATTACTTATATTTAAAGATAAAATATGAAGAGTTTTAACATAGGTATGGACTCATAAAACCATAGCTTTAATCCAGACAGTGAATACCCTCATTGGGCCCTACATGCCTCCTTCTCATCAACCTCCTCCTGACACCCCCTCCAACCTCCAGGCCCCAGGCGGCTGCTGCTTCCTGTCACTATAGATTATTTTGCAGTTTTTAGAATTTTATGTAAATGGAATCATAATCTTTGTAATACTTTTTGTCTGGCTTCTTTCACTCAGTATAGCTATTCTGAGATTCATCCATGTTGTGGCATATACCAAGACTTCATTCCTTGTTATTGCTGAGTAGTTTTCCATTGTATCCATATATCAGTGTATCCATTCACCTGTTAATAGATTTTTGGGTTGTTTCCATCTGGGGGCTTGAAAATAGATCTACTATGAACATTTGTGTCCAAGTCTTTGCATGACCATATTCTTCCATTTCTCCACTCCACCTGGAGTGGAATGGCTGGGACATATGGTATATGTTTGTTCAACATTTTAAGACACTATCAAACTGTTTTCCAAGGAAAGTTAAATTCAGGGAGTAAAAATGTATAAAAGTAATCCAAGGGCCCAAGAGACCTACTCAGCACTTGAGCAATACTTTTCTTGTTCATTTAGTGAAGTAGCAGTACATGAGTTCTGCCTTCTCTGTATCACTACCAGCACTTGGCAATAGTCAGTCTTTTAATTTTCAGATGTTTTTTTGGCATGTAGTGATATCTTACTGTGGTTTTAATTTGTATTTCCCTAGTGACTATTGATATTAAGCATCTTTTAAGGTGCTTATTTGCCATCCATATAGTTTTAACTGTTTTATTATGGTATAATTCAGATAGCATACAATTCACACATTTAAACCGTACTGTTTTTAGTACATTCAAAGATATGTACAGCTATCACCACAGTCAACTTTAGATAGAGCATTTTCATCACCTCAGAAAGAAACCCCACATCCTTTACCTATCATCTCTCAACTCTTTCCACGCCCCACCTGCAGCTCTAAGCAACCACTAATCTATTTTCTCTATATATAGATTTTCCTATTGTTATGAATGGAATCACACAATTTGTGGCCTTTTGTGACTGGCTTCTTTCACCGTGCATAATGTTTTCAAGGTCTCTCTATTTTGTGGCATCTATCTGTACTTTATTTTTATACTGAATAATGCTCTGTAATATTGATATACCACATTTTGTTTATCCATTCATCAGCTGATAGACATTTGAGTTGTTTCCACTTTTTGTTTTTTGTGAATAAAGCTGCTGTAAACATTCCTGTACAAGTTGTTATGTGAACGTATGTGCTTATTTCTCTTGGTTATATAGGAGTGGAATTACTGAGTGATATGATAATTATGTTTAATCATTTGAGGACATTTCATACTGCTTTCCAAAGTGGCTGCATGATTTTGCATTCCCACCAGCACATATTAAGAGTGTTCCAACTTTTCCACATCTTCTCCAACACTTGTTGTTATCCGACATTTTAACTCTAGCCATCCTAGTGGGTGTGGGGTGATATCTCATTGTGGTTTTGATTTGCATTTCCCTGATGATTAATGATGTCAAACAACTTTTCCTGTGCTTACTGGTCATTTGTATATCTTCTTGGAGAAACATTTATTTAGATTTATTGCCCATTTTTAATTGGGTTATTTTTCTTTATATTATTGAGGTATAAGAATTCTTTGTATTTTTTAAATGCAAATACTTTATTAGGTAAATGGTTTGCAAATATTGTCTCCCATTCTGTAGTTTGCCTCTTTATTTTCTTTTAAGTGTCCTCTTAGGCAAAAAATTTTTAATTTTGATGAAGTCCTGTTTTTTTTTTTCTTTTGTTCCTTGTACTTTTGGTGTTATACCTAAGAATCCATTGTCATACCCAAGCACGTAAAGATTTACTCCTGTTTTCTGTTAAGAGCTTTATACCTCTAGCTCATATTTTGGTCATTGATCCATTTTGAGTTAATTCTGAATATCGTCTGAAGTAAAAAAACAAATTCATTCTTTTGCATGTGATTATCCAGTTTTCCCAGCACCATTTGTTGAAAGACTGTACTTTTCCCTTTGAATGATCTTGGCATCCTGCTCAAAATCAGCTGACCATAGATGTATAGATAGTTGATAATGTTTTTAAAAAAGAAAAAATAAATAACCCTAGCATTAAGGAAGCTAAAAAGCTTTGCAATGAAATTTATTTCAAATTTGGATTAAAGGTTTGGTTGGATTTATAACTGATCATCAGTCAGTCAGAACATATTTTATCCATGTTTATGCTGTTCTATGGCAGGCACTTAAACAGTTCTGATAAACTGCTTTATTTGTGGAATAACTGAGTGTGAAGGTTTGCTAAAATTAGTATTGCCTAGTAGGTACTGAATCTGGAGGCAAACTTTTCTCTGGGGATAATATTAAGCCATAACTAAAGTGGTAACTGAGGATTGATTAATAGGTCCAAACTTCCATTCTAACAAGCCAATGGAATTAATTCTGCAGTTGGAGATAGTTGTATTTGGAATCTGATCGGATCAGACTCAGCTGGAAAAAAAAAGTTACTCCAAATTAATTTTGGATTATACAAGACAGAAGCTTATTTCTCTTTCTCATGAATGTAACTGAGGTTAGTAGTCCTGTACTAACATAGCCATTGGAGTCCTGGATTCCTTCTAGTTCACCACTCCACCATCCTCTGGGAAATGCTATCATCTTCAGCACTCCAAAATGGTGACTCACACTCCAGCCATCACATATGTATTCCAGATAGCAAGTTCTAGGATGAAACATAGAGGAAGTGGGCAAAGGGTGCTCACCACATGCCATGAAGGAGGATTTTTGGAAGCCATTTTCCCCCTGTTCTCATACATTTCAATCACATCTATCAGCATCTATCACAGAGCTACCTATGGGCTATGCTACACGGCAAGGAAGGCTGGGAAGTGTAGTTTTTATCTGGTGGCTTTACGGAAATGAGTTTTTTTACTAGGGATATTGGGATGGGCAACCACAGTGATATGCCGGATGCAGACCAGTGCAACCCTAGCTTCGGGCAATAATTTTTTTTTTGTTTTTGTTTTTGTTTTTGATTTTTTGCGGTACGCGGGCCTCTCACTGTTGTGGCCTCTCCCGTTGCGGAGCACAGGCTCCGGACGTGCAGGCTCAGCGGCCATGGCTCACGGGCCCAGCCGCTCCGCGGCATGTGGGATCTTCCCGGAGCGGGGCACGAACCCGTGTCCCCTGCATCGGCAGGTGGACTCTCAACCACTGCGCCACCAGGGAAGCCCTCGGGCAATAATTTTAAAACAATAATAAAATTGACTAAAAGTTAGGCTGTTTTTATGCCAGTAAATCTAAATAGCCAGTAAATCTAAATAGCATCAGAAGTAAAGTATTTCTCTCTGAAAACATCTTTTGACAATATATTATCTAAACCAGGGTTTCTCAACCTTGGCACTATTGACATTTTTTCTTGTGGGAGAGGACGGCTGTCCTGAGTATTGTAGGATGTCTAGTGGTATCTACCCACTTATTGTCTGCAGACCAACTCCCACCCTGTTGTGGCACCAGAGGTATTTCAAACATTGCCAAAACTTCTTTGAGGGGCAAAATCACACCCCAGTGAGAACCCCCGGTCTCAACATTTGCTGCCATTTTGATGACTAGTAACTTTTTCTTTTGTTCAAAAATATATTAATGTAATTAAGATGTATTTTTAAAAATTTTATTTGTTTACTGTCAAGATTATATATATGAGGTTCAATATTAGGGCATTTTCACTGTCTGCATTTCCTTTCTGGCCATTATTTTTAGGAATTTCATTTCACGATTATTTCTGAAAATAATTTTGTCATACAGAGTTGGAGGCTTTTAGAAAATACCCACCTGGCTGTGGACTTACCCCTGTGGCTCTGGGCAGCCAGTGCGCTCTGCCATCACTGGGTCCAAACAAACTAACTCTGAAAATAATAGAAGTCATCTTAAAAATGGGAGTCCTGGAATAAATTTCTTGCTAAAAGTAACTCATTTGAAAAGGACTAATGACATTTCAAACACTGTAGGATCCGGACAATGGGCGAGAGGCCCCCAAGGGCACCACCATTCTGGCCAGTTGATGGTCAGTGGCTGAAATCTGGGAGAAGGCAAGTGACAGAATGATGAGAACCACCTTATTTTACATCAGAAAATCTCAACTGCAATGTTTCCAAGGAATGCTGAGACTAGGAAATGTGAACTTATTTGAAGAGAGGAAATCTGTGCTCCCTCACTTCACCCATAAAGCCTTGCCTGACACTCTGTTGAAAGCTGAGGGAGTTTCCTCTCAATGATGTATTAAATGAATGCAGAAATTTCCAGCAGTCTGACCACTCTGTGCATTTTCATTTCCACAGGATGAGTTAATGAGAACCTAATGAACAATTCATGGGTTTCTCCATATAACAGGGTAGAAACAGTTTAAGTGGGATTTTGCTGAAATAGACATGCACATGCAAGAAGCCTGGATTAGAGAAACAACGTATATTTGTACCAACACAAAACAGAACTACACTGACCTATATTTATTTTTTAAATCTGCTTTAGAGGTCTTTGGAAGATTTTGATTTCAGAAGCCAGTCTCAAGTTTGGAAAATACCAATCTAAATGTGTTTTGCATTGACTACCAAACCACAGACTTGTCTTTTTTCCCCCATTGATTTAATCCTGGAGTAGGACAATCAGTGCAGTTTTAGATGATTGTGAAAAGTGATCAATAAAAAAAGAGACTTTGATGCTAAATCTTTCTTAAATAGGCCTCTCCCTCTCCTCCCTCAAGTTTATTTGATGTCCTACTCTGTTGGTAACCATTAGTGTTATCAGGACACAGTTATTTTCTGCAGAGTTAAGATGATGAATCTATTACTGATAGGGATAGAGTAGGATAATTAAATAATCAGTTTAGAAATTCCAGCAGGGGATTAAAGACAGAAAGGGAATTTTAAGGGAGTTTGGGGGACTGTTGTAAGCTAATGACCACTCAAGAAAAGAATCCATTAACCTAGCAACAATCTATACTACCTTGAAGGAAGACCAGGTGTCCAAGTGCCAGGTATACTCAAGCCACAAACCCTGATAGTTAAAATACAAGACAATAGATACGGGGTCTGAATCTTGTTATATGAAGTCAAGGAGTTAATAGTCTTTGAAGAATTACATTTCTGCATGTAATCAAGGCAGAAATATAGATGAAAGTGGACATTTTACTGAAACCTGAGATGAATTACCACATTTTAGTATATGTTACCACCCTTTTGCTAATATACATATGAGTTAAACTGTGTCATGACAGTCCCAGTTAAACCATATAAGGCCAAAGGAGGAACTAATGATGTAAGCCTTGACGTCAACCCAAGAATGAGAAGAAGGTTGTCTACTCCTCCTCCCCACTTTTCTTTTATTTATAAGAATAAAGCCCTCCCCCTCTCAGTCCTTGGGGCAGAGGCTTCTCACCTGCCCACTTGCATTTCTCACAAGCGTCTTATGCTAATAAACTCATTCTTCTGCCAGTTTTCCTCTCTCTGAATTTTTCTGTGCCAGACAAAAGAACCTGAGCTTCAGTAAGTCCTGACCCCAGGTGAGTAGTTTCAATTAAAAGACAGTGGGTTCGAGTCCTCTTCTAGGTCAGGGATCATGGGTTCAAGTCCTAATCTGAGGTGCAGGTGGATTCAAGTCCCAGCCCATGGGTTTGGGTCCCAGTCTGAGTTTTGGCTAGGTTTAAGTACCACCTGAGAGAGAAGGAGTCCAATTTCATTACCAGGTGGTGTCACTTGCTAGTGTATTCATGGGACATACAGATAGACAGAGAGACAAGCTCAGCACATAAATACTACTGTAGACCTCTGTAATAAGAGAAGCAGAGCCAGTGTGAGCCAAAGATGCCAAACAATCCATGCATCATAAACAATATTTATCTACATCCCCTTGGGAATGCAAATTAGTACCACCCTTCTAAGGCAGATTTTCCCAATACCCAGAAAAAAATGCACACACATTTACCAGTAATTTAGCAATCCCACCTCTAGGAATCTATTCCAAAGACACACGGGCAAAAGATACAAAAGAATTTTGCATAAGGCTATTTGCTGCAGCATTATTTATAAACTGAAAACTAGAAATAACAAAATATACACCAACGGGGGATGCTTTGAATAAACTACAAAACAGCCACACAGTAGAGAACCACACTGTTTACGACAGGCTGAAAATCATCCATGCTCCCCACCCCCACCCAAAAAATATCTACACCATATTCCCTGGAACCTGTGCAGGTTACCTTATAAAGCACACATACACAAAAAGTTGGGGGGGGGGTCTTTGCAGATGTGATTGAATTAAGGATCTTGTGATGGGAATTATCTGGATGGACCCTAAATGCAGCCTTTTAGGAAAGAGGTCCAGGGACATTTGACACACACAGAGGAGAAGGCAATGAGATGGTGTAACAGAGAAAGATTTGAAGATTCTGGCCTTGAAGACTGGAGCGATGTGGCCACAAGCCAAGGAAGCTGGCAGCTACCAGCAGCGGAAGAGTCAAGGAACACGTTCTCTCTCCAAGCCTCCAGAGGGAGCACAGACCTGCTAATACCTTAATTTTGGCCCAGTGATTCTGATTTCTGACTTCCGGTCTACAAGAGAATAAATTTCTGCTTTTGTAAGCCATCATGTTCGTAGTAATTCGTTACAGTGGGGACAGGAAACTAATATAATATATAGTTGAAACAAAGAATGAGAAGTATATTGCTGTGTATTGATTCTCTAGTATACAAATTTGGCAAACTTTTCCCATAATGAGCCATATAGTTAACAATATTTTTGGCTTTGCATGCCTTACCATCTCTGTTGCAACTACTCAACTCTGCTATTGCAGCCACCAGCAGTATGTAAATAAATGAGTGTGTCTGTGTTCCAATAAAACTTTATTTACAAAAATACGTAATAAGCCAGATTTGGACTGCAGGCCACGTACAGTTTGCAAGCCCAAAATTAAGTGGAAAAAAAGTAAGGTGGAAAAAAGAAAGCACAATATGCTATCATTTATCTAAGAAAGGGAATATGAATAAATATAGAAAACACTGGAAAGAAAACTAAAATATATTTTAAGTGGTTATAACATATTAGAGAAGGAATAGAATAGGGTGGAGGGAGTAGTGACAGAAACTAGACTTCTTTAAATGTACTTTAGTTTATGCCTGTGACTTTGTAATCCTAAAAATATTTTATGTAAACATAAATCAAAATTAAATTTAAAAAGCAGTACCCATACACTGAAGGCAAAAGGAAGCAAATGAATCTGTGTCCTATTGGTGACATAACTATACAGAGACTTCAAAATACAGTTGTTTGACTATACATTCATGTGGGAAATATTCTTAAGACAAAAAAAAAGCGCAAAAAACAGCTTGAAATGTTTTCATTAATAATGTTGCTGCTGATGTTTTAGTTATTCTAAGACTGGTAATATAACCGAGCAGGACCCTATGGAGCCTTCCCAGAACAGGACTTCCCCACCCCTACATGTCCTCTGCCTGCCTTTTGTTTGTAGAAAAACTTTAGTCAAAGAATAAATTTAATCCGAGAAGTGAGAAAAGGCAGAAAGAGAGGAAAATAGTCAAGCAAGACAAAATAACAACACTTTAACCATTAAACAAAGCCAATGACACTTTAGCCATTAAACAAAGCCAACGACTTTTAGTTCTTCCCCAAGGGCTATGGATAATATTCTGAGCCATGTCCTTTGAGCTGTTTGGCAGATACAGAAACCCCACCAGGTGGAAGAAGTTAACTGTATGCTGCCCACAACACACAGACCCCAGACCAGTTGGAACCAGAAGGTTGATGAGGTTGACTCCTGATTACCTCACCACCAACCAATCAGAAGAATGTCCATGAGTTGATCCCACACCCCACAAACCTCCTCCCTCACCCTGTCTTTAAAAACCTGTCCCTGAAAGCCATTGAGGGATTCAGGTTTTTTGAGCACTAGCTGCCTGGACTCCTTGCCTGGAGCCTGCAATAAACACTGCGCTTTTCTTCACCACAATCCAGTCTAAGTAGATTGGCTTTACTGCCTGTGGGCCCGGGGACCCAAGTTTGGTTCAGTAACAGTGACTGCATATTGTGGAATGAAACAAATGGGTAAATTACATTAGAGTTATTGAGAACATGATTCTTCAGCATGAGAGAAAGAAGATGAAGGTGTGTAAGATAAATTACATTAAAAAAGTAGCATATAGCCTGAATTTAAATTGTAAGGTAAAATACATCATGAACTAATAAAAAATGTGTGTGCATTTTGTAGTTCTGTCCATTGAAAGAGAAACCAACTCAGCAGCAACATCTACCCTTAGCATCCAGATTGTGGCCTATAAGCAACATTTCCCATTAAAGGTATCAGTGCTCCTGGGAGAAATGGCATATTCTGGTCCAGGACAGGAACTGCACAAGAAGAGTCTGGAACATCAAAGACTATTAACGAACAACTTATGAAGTCTCTCAATGGTCAAAATTGGGAAAATTTGAGCAAAATAAAGAAAATACTGGAAATGGATTTGAGACAGGTTGGGACCTGGGACACTTTGCTGCAATGCTTGCACCTGGACAAACGTCTCCTCAAGCATCAAAATACAAAGAAACTATAAGGGATTAAAAATAACTGTGTGCATACACAGTTGGGGAAAATCATGGACAACAAGATACAAAAAGACCAAAAAAACCCAATTGCCACTTGTGAAGAGCCAGGAAAAAAAGCAGGGTACTGTGCATGATCCCTCCACACAACACCACCAAAGCGGTGGGCAAACTACCTAAGCCATCCCTCCTGGCTGGCCCAACCTATGGTCTGCCCCTACCCTGACCCCATTTAAGGCACCAGCTCTTCCTCTCTCACAGAGTGAGAAAGGAAAACTGTTACTTGTTTTCACTCCTTAGTGCTGAGTCCCAATGAAGCCCTGCCTGAATTTCCTGTTCTGGCCTATTATCAATTTCTATTGAATAAAGAGTCTAAGAACCCTGGTCAGTAACAGATTGAAACACATGCACTATGTATAAACACATGAGTACATATTGAAGGTTTCACAATAGCCTCAGCTAAACTGCAGGATGTTATGGAACCAGATAGTTTTAAAGCTAGTAGTACACTGCCACTCATGAAGTTGTCTTAACAAACAAGGAAAGAAAGTCAAATGTAAACTAGATCAAGTCTCTAGATCTAATTACCTATTTCCGTGAAACAGGAGGAACAGAGAAACATATTTAATGACCTGAGTCAGCAAATCCAGACTATAGGAAACTTTACAAGATAAGTTCATTCATCTTCCATGAATAAAGCACCAAGAAAAACAGAGGAAGGTGATCCCATCGACTAAAAGAGATTTAAAACATACATTGAACAAAGACAAGATATGCACCTTATTTCAATCCTTATTCAGAGTAAGTGTAAAAAAAAAAATCATGAGACAATCAAGAACATTTGAACACTGACTGGATATTTGAAGATAACAAGGAATTACTTTTCATTGATTTTAGGGATGAATACTTACAGATAAATCTTGTGGCATTTGGGACTTACATCAAAATAATCTGAGATGAGAAAGGGGAGTAGTATACATGAAACAAAACTGACTATGAGTTCAGAATTGTTAAAGCTGGGTTGATAACTAAATGGGGTTCATTACAGTATTCCCTCTACTTTTTATCTGGAATTTTTTATAATAATTTTTAATGAAGCAAATCAAAATATAACAAAACTAAAAGGAAATCTCCTCTCAAATAATATAAAAATAAAAGACAATGTAATAAATCAAATACATAAATACATCAAATATATATCAAATACATAAAAATAAATAGACAATAATGATACTTTTAAAATAAATTCTTTGCTCACTACTGAGGTTGCTAGAGTACAATCTCATTATTTCTACAAATCTGTAAATACCGGGAGAAAACAAAGTTTTCCTGAGCAGACTATATTTGATGAGAAAAAGTTATTCTCTATAGAATGTAATAGGGAAGAACAAATATGACTCCATATCGATTCTGGTTTATTTTTTACTTTAACGTTTGTATTCTATTGCTTTTGCTACAAGTTAATCACTAAAAGAATGTTGCCTGTAGCCTGAAATATACATAACAGCCCATTCTCAAGTCTCTGACCTTTTATTTTTTCTTTTTTTAACACCTTTATTGGAGTATAATTGCTTTACAATGGTGTGTTAGTTTCTGCTTTATAACAAAGTGAATCAGTTATACATATACATATGTTCCCATATCTCTTCCCTCTTGCTTCTCCCTCCCTATCTCCACCCCTCTAGGTGGTCACAAAGCACTGAGCTGATCTCCCTGTGCTATGCGGCTGCTTCCTACTAGCTATCTATTTTACGTTTGGGAGTGTATATATTTCTATGCTACTCTCTCACTTTTACCCTTCCCCCTCCCCATATCCTCAAGCCCATTCTCTAGTAGGTCTGTGGCTTTATTCCTGTCTTACTCCTAGGTTCTTCATCACCTTTTTTTTTTCCTTAGATTCCATATATATGTGTTAGCATACGGTATTTGTTTTTCTCTTTCTGACTTATTTCACTCTGTATGACAGACTCTAGGTCCATCCACCTCACTACAAATAACTCAATTTCATTTCTTTTTATGGCTGAGTAATATTACATTGTATATATGTGCCACATCTTCTTTATCCATTCATCTGTCGATGGACACTTAGGTTGCTTCCATGTCCTGGCTATTGTAAATAGAGCTGCAATGAACATTTTGGTACATGACTCTTTTTGAATTATGGTTTTCTCAGGGTATATGCCCAGTCGTGGGATTGCTGGGTCATATGGTAGTTCTATTTGTAGTTTTTTGAGGAACCTCCGTACTGTTCTCCATAGTGACTGTATCAATTTACATTCCCACCACCAGTGCGAGAGTGTTGCCTTTTCTCCACACCCTCTCCAGCATTTATTGTTTCTAGATTTTTTGATGATGGCCATTCTGACTGGTGTGAGATGATATCTCATTGTAGTTTTGATTTGCATTCTCTAATGATTAATGATATTGAGCGTTCTTTCCTGTGTTTGTTGGCAATCTGTATATCTTCTTTGGAGAAATGTCTATTTAGGTCTTCTGTCCATTTTTGGATTGGGTTGTTTGTTCTTTTGTTATTGAGCTGCATGAGCTGCTTGTAAATTTTGGAGATAATCCTTTGTCAAGGGCTCTGACCTTTAAAGGTATAAAACTTTCCCATTCATACGGAGATTAAAAGTTACAGAACAGAGAATTACATTTGTCTTGTTGAAGGTTTACAGCAAGGGTACCCAACCCCCGGACCATTACCAGTCCATGCCATGTTAGGAACCAGACCGCACAGCAGGAGGTGCATAGTGGGCGACCGAGTGAAGCTTCATCTGCCGCTCCCCATCACTCACATTACCACCTGAACCACTGCCCCCATCCCCCATCTATGGAAAAATTATCTTCCACGAAACCGGTCCCTGATGCCAAAAAGTTTGGGGACTGCTGGTTTACAGGAACATAATGACCAGACCTACAAAGCATTCGACAGGAAGAAATGTGCAACAATTAACCACACCTTTCCCTTTTTAATATAAAAGAGGCCTAAATTCTAACTTGGGTAAGATGGTTCTTTGGGACACTAGGCCACCTTCTTCTCGGTCTGCTGGCTTTCCAAATAAAGTCGCTATTCCTGGCCCCAACAACAGTGTGTTGATTTATTGGCCTGTCGTGAGGTGAGCAATACAACTTGGACTTGGTAGTAGAATAACAACTATCAAAAGTAGGAGGAGGGCTTCCCTGGTGGCGCAGTGGTTGGGAGTCCGCCTGCCGATGCAGGGGACACGGGTTTGTGCCCCGGTCCGGGAAGATCCCACATGCCGTGGAGCGGCTAGGCCCGTGAGCCATGGCCACTGAGTCTGCGCGTCCGGAACCTGTGCTCCGCGACGGGAGAGGCCACAACAGTGAGAGGCCCGCGTACCGCAAAAATAAAAAAATAAAAATAAAGTAGGAGGATAGATAATTTCCAAAACTGTATTTTGCAAACTCCAGTGAAACAATGGAACCGGCAGTATCAGTGGCTGATAAAACCATTAGGCGAAGGGTTACAGGGAACTTTATAATGTGTGGAGTGAGTTAATGCCACTTGACCCTGTTTCTTATTCTTAATGTCAGTAAACGAGGGACAACCTGGTAGTGTGTGCTTCTGACCCTGTGCAATAGAAAGCACCCCACCACTTATAAAGTATTCTTGACCAAAAAGCTGCACTTCAACCAAAGGAAGGCTCTCTATGGGTCTACCATCAGCTTCAGAATATGCCAGCAGGAAGCAGTATTTCAAATCCAAAGTGTAAAATAAATCTCAGGACAATGGATGCAATTTCTTTAACAAAGGCATGGCACAGAAAAGGGGTGGGGGTGGGGGTGTTCTTGAGGAATAAAGGCTTAGGAGACCTACAGACCATATGCAGTGTGGGCCTTGCCTGCATCCTGATTCAAGCAATCCAATCATTAAAAGACATTTTTATTCTTTGGGGGACAATCCAGGAACCTTGTACATTGACTGGATGTTAGATGAAGATGATAAGGAATTAATGTTATTTGGGGGCGTTGTGATAATGGTGTTGTGCTTATGTTAAACAAACAAAGCCATCATCTCATAAAGGTACCTACTAAAATATTTGCAAGTGAAATTAAATGGGGTTTGCTTTAAAATACACCAGCTCTTCCCAGAAAAAGTGGTAGGAGATAGAGGAAATGGAAAAAACTAAATGAACGTTTAACACAGGAACAGCAGAATGGAAATGGTTTTTGGAGCCATGTGATGGGTTCTTGGTGGTTCAGTGTTCCTGTAATCTGCTTGTAACATGTTTGAAAATTCCATTAAGATCTAAAAAGAAAGTAAAAAGCCCCTGCTGCTTTCTTCTTCTTTGTTCAATATGATATATCAGTTACCAACAGTTACAAGAACAGAATCAATGTTCAATTTTTTGCTTTTGAAAAACATATGTAGATCAAATTCTGAAATTAATTTTTTCTTTTTTCTCCATCCTTATGGAGCTTACAGTCACATTTTTATTTCACCACACAAATGTTTTCAGAATTCTAAGAATTCTGAGTATATGTTTCATCTGGCAAAGGGCAAGCAGCCTCATTTATAAGGACATATTTAAAAATGATTTAGGTACAGACGGATGTACTGGAAGATAGTAAGTATGAATGTTAGAACAGTTAATGAAAACAACCTTCAGGGGCTTTTTATATGTAAAAGTGTATCCTTCAGATGTTCAAAGCATATTTATTTACATTAATGTATCTTTTAAAAATGGCAGCAAACTAGACCAGCTGAGACTTGATTTTTTCACTTTACACGTGGACATTCCACATTAGTGTATATAGGTCTACCTCATTCTGTTCATGCAGTGACTGCATAATAGTATACTTTTGGATATACCATAATTTATTTCACGAGTCCCTCAGTGATGGGCTTGATTTTCCTCATAGACACCTTATCCTGCACTGGCACATATGTGCATAAATTCTGAGCAGCATAGTTAGTGAGACAAAGGTTATGCATTAAAAAAAAATTTTTTTTAATATCTTTATTGGAGTATAATTGCTTTACAATGGTGTGTTAGTTTCTGCTTTATAACAAAGTGATTCAGTTATACATATACATATGTTCCCATATCTCTTCCCTCTTGCATCTCCCTCCCTCCCTATCCCACCCCTCTAGGTGGTCACAAACCACCACCGAGCTGATCTCCCTGTGCTATGTGGCTGCTTCCCACTAGCTATCTATTTTACATTTGGTAGTGTATATATGTCCATGCCACTCTCACTTTGTCACAGCTTACCCATCCCCCTCCCCATATCCTCAGGTCCATTCTCTAGTAGGTCTGTGTCTTTATTCCCATCTTGCCCCAGGTTCTTCATGACCTTTTTTTTTTTTTCCTTAGATTCCATATATATGTGTTAGCATATGGTATTTGATTTTCTCTCTATGACTTACTTCACTCTGTATGACAGACTCTAGGTCCATCCACCTCACTACAAATAACTCAGTTTCATTTCTTTTTATGGCTGAGTAATATTCCATTGTATATATGTGCCACACCTTCTTTTTTTTTTTTTTTTTGTGGTCCACAGGCCTCCCCCTCTGAAATTTTCTATTTATTCATGATTCAGTCTTGGTAAATGCTCTATTTCTAGGAATTTATCCAGTTTCTCTAGATTATCCAACTTGTTGGCATCCTTTTTTTTTTGTGGTACACAGGCCTCTCACTGTGTGGCCTCTCCTGTTGTGGAGCACAGGCTCTGGACGCGCAGGCTCAGTAGCCATGGCTCATGGGCCTAGCCACTCCGCAGCATGTGGGATCTTCTCAGACCAGGGCACGAACCTGTGTCCCCTGCATTGGCAGGCAGACTCTCAACCACTGCGCCGCCAGGGAAGCCCTGTGCCACGTCTTCTTTATCCATTCACACATGAAAGAATGCTCAACATCATTAATCATTAGAGAAATGCAAATCAAAACTACAATGAGATATCATCTCACACCGGTCAGAATGGCCATCATCAAAAAATCTAGAAACAATAAATGCTGGAGAGGGTGTGGAGAAAAGGGAACACTCTTGCACTGCTGGTGAGAATGTGAATTGATACAGCCACTGTGGAGAACAGTATGGAGGTTCCTTAAAAACCTACAAATAGAACTACCATATGACCCAGCGATCCCACTTCTGGGAATATACCCTGAGAAAACCGTAATTCACAAAGAGTCATGTACCAAAATGTTCATTGCAGCTCTATTTACAATAGCCAGGACATGGAAGCAACCTAAGTGTCCATCAACAGATGAATGCATTTAAAATTTTGATAGCTCTCACCAGTTTTCCTCCAGAAGGCTGTCTCATGATCTACATTTACAACGTAAATGAGAGTGAGAGTACTTCTTCCCTCACAATCTCACATGACATAGGAGAGGATTTCCTGATTTTGAAGGCCTTTTCAGAACCTATGCTGCAAACAGTGGGCATCCTTTTAGAAAAGACTGTTTGCTTGGAAAGGATGGATAACAAATAGTAAACAGGTAATATTCGGCCTTACTTAGCCTGGAGAAAGGCAGGTATAAAGCTGAACTCACTGTCCTCAATAGTTTTTAAGTCATAGTTGCTTTTGCTTCTGGCAATAATTACACTATTTATTTTTTCATTTCCTTATATAAGGGTTATATAGATTGCCAAAACTTTAAGGAAATGTAGAAATATTTATTCACAATATTAATGTAAACTTTAAAGCTTTTAAATCTTGGTTAATAGCAATAACAAAGAAGACTATTTACAAAGGAAGAAAGAGAAGCAGCTGCCTTGCAGTTCTGTAAAGAATTAAGCTAGAAAACTAGGCCTGCAGTTGCTAAAAGGTGTTCATAGATTTAGTTAACAAAGTGTCGGACCAGTCAATAAACTCTAAAATTTGATCCCAAGATAAATATCAAATATTAAAACACTGCCTCTAATTTTTACATGGGTGAAGCCGAACCCTAATGATTGCATTTTCCTCACTTCAGACCAAATTGGAGAACACTTTGTTTATGACCCTCGGAGGGATGCTGATAAAATGTCAACTGGAACTCCTTTTCAGTACTCAGTAAAAGAAAATGATTCACCTTACAATTGGTGTATTCACAATACACCAATTGTATATACAGTAGTAATTGTGTATACAATTACTATTCTTAACACCCTGCTTTCTAGTTCCTGAGTTAAAAAGTACCAGAGGTGCCAAAAAAAAAAAAAAAAAAAAAAGATTTAGGTACAGACGGATGTACTGGAATCTAGTAACTATGAATGTTGGAGCAGTTAACGAAAACAGCCTTCAGGGGCTTTTTGTATATAAAAGAAAGGAAAATGAAAAAAAAAATCATTCCACATTCTCACCTTAGCCATGGAAAACCCTTGTGATGATTCATTCTATTTTCAGATAACTTATTCACATAAAAGTCCTGAAATAAAATTTCACCAACTGCCTGATGACATATTAATCACTGAACGCTCTTCACGGTCTTGGCTGCAGACTTTGGTCTCTACACAGTGTAGGGCTGGAGCAGACAGCCTGTGTTAAATAAAGGTTGACAAAGCCCAACAGACTTGGGGCTTCCCAGACACCTGTTTTGTTGATGAGACTGGGACTCTGGTCTCTCTGACTTCAAGCTCATGAAGACACAGAGGGGACATGTTAGGGGAAATTCTCTTAAAATGTTTGCTTATCCTCCCTTTTGATGTTTCTATATTTTAGAACATAGGAAAATGAATTCCACAAACAAGTTTCTCCAGGTCCGTTCTTCCCACTGTTGTATCTTGCTGGATAATCAGTCCCCATCCCTCTGAATTGGCTGTTTCTCCAATGAGAGGAAGATAACAGAAGTGAGCCTAGGAGAATAGAACACAAAACCTATTGCAAGCACATTACTCCTTGGCAACTGGAATAGGTCTAATATGCTCTGGAGACAGCCAAGCCACTGCAGTCATTTATCTATCTGCTATGCTCCCATCCCTGTTTTAATCAGTTCTGCAAAGCTGCCACAGAATGAGTACCGGAGAGCACTCACCTGTGCACAAGCTGTGGGACTGTGATGCTGGAAAAGGACATGGTTCCCTTTCAAAAGCAGCAAAAACACCCAACAATCCAATTTATCAGAACTGAATTTTTAAATAAAGGGAGAAGAGAGGAAAATTGATCCAGTAACAAATACATCCAAGGGTTTCACGGAGTCTATTTCTCCTTCCCTCCTGTCAGTCAGACCTAAACTGCACCACCAGCAAGAAGCAGGGGTGTCAGTGTTACCACACTCAGGTTCAGCTGCTCGCTGCTCAAAAGCCAATAATCTAGAGGCAAGTGTCAGGAGAAAGGAAAGGGGCTCTAGTCAGAAAAGCCAGCAATCTGGGAGAAGCTGGACTCTTATCCAGGGACCAACTCTGAAGATTTTGCTAAGCCATGACAATTTTTAAAGGGGAAACAATCTCAGTTAATCATTAAGGTAGGAGGTCAGATTCTTCATCATTTTTCCATTGTGTGCAGACCTGCTGCCTTCTCCTGATCATCCTTTGGATGCTGTGTTGCCTGTGTGGTCCGCCTGTAAATTTGCTAAGGGGAACATGGGGGTAGAGATTTAGTCGCTCTTTAACTACTTAATTCTTCATTCTTATTCCTTTAAGTCCAGGAAAGGAGTCAACAGGTTAGGCAAGGCATTGTGTATATTCAGTACAGCAAAATCAGGAGTTAGGTGAAATGTTTCCTAGTGATCTCATTTTTATAATTAAGGTCTGAGGAAAACAGAGATGGGCAAACAGAAAAGGGGCAAAAGAGCTGCTTACAAATCCCCACTTGTCAGACATCATTCCATTTCTATGGGATTAAGGGTGGAGGTCTGTCTTCTGTAACTTCTTCATGCTGACATAGGGGGCCGTATTCTTAGAGTGGAAGATGTTGACATGGGTCTGTAGCATCTTTTTACTGACAACTTTAGTTGCCTGCTTACATATATGGGCAGAGCAAGCTACAATTATTCTAATACCCACAAAAATATAGATTATTATGAGCAATAGTGTTAATCCCATTCTTTTATCAGACACTGAATCTGTGACTATTGTCCTAATCATTAACTGCTCGAGCCTGCTCTTTTGTGACTCTGGGAGGCCTGGGAGACTTCAGCTTTTCTGCAAACAAGAGAGAGGGGACATAGAGGGGCCTTTGTACTTGAGGAGGGGGGAGGCACAGGGTTCTGCTTGGTTCCATCAGCACACTCTGAACTGATGTCCATCAGCAATTTTTCTTCTGGAGTATTGTTTGCTGTGTTCTTTGTCATTCACAAAGATGCTGATAGAGGAGCTTCCAGGCAGTTTTTCTTTTGTTTTAGATTCAAAACCAACAAACACATATTTCACTAACCTCCGTAGTCTTGGGTATGGGGGACATTTTTCTTTTGTGGCCCTATCCTCACTCAGCATTAAGTGTGGCCCTTATTCTGCTTTGGCTCTCCAGTTCCCCACACAGCATTAGAAGAGACCGAGTCGTTAGTAACGAGTGCGGAGTGCTGTTCGGTGGAAGAACTACTTGCTGAATAAGTGCAAGTGAAAGGATTTTACAGACTCCAGAGAATATCAGCATGCAAGATGGTAATACAAATCTACTTACTGATGGACTTCTCAAGGGATTGTGATGTGCAATCCACAAAGGAAGGAAAAGGTCAGAAGAAAATAAAACAGTTAAAATCACACACAACATACAGATAAAACTGTATTTGAATTGGGTTTAGTTTTGATGACTTGCCATATCAACACAGGCATGACTGGGCCTGACCACATTCTCCCAAAATGTCTTTTCTGAGACCTGTCTCTTCAGTTCCACAAAGCAACACAGAGAAAGATGCAGATCACCGACTGAACAAGTTTCCAGCCCTTGTAAATCTGGCTTGCTGACGGTTGAAAGGCCTGCAGCCCGTGCCTCACGTGGCCTGCCCAGCAGATCTCCCACAGCAACATTGAAACTCACTGCCTTGCTCTGTCACCGGTGTGTCCGCCTCAGGAGTCAGGAGATGGACGCCGCAGAGTGATGGCCTCAACCGGGAAAGCGGGTGAGGACAGACGGTGTTTCCTGAGCCCAGGGGACCCTCAGCTGGGAGGAGAGAAGAGGAGCAGCCCCTCTTGTGCAGCTTGAGATTCAGGGCAGCTTACTTGGCTCATTCTCCTTTTGGCCACATGTTTATTCCCCCCTTTCAACAAACAGTCTTATGGAGATTTACCATGGTTTCCAATGGCTCTGGAATTTTCCTGATGTTTTGGTTCCCCAGAGCTGTCCCCTTAGCCCGAGTTTCTCTTTTGAGGTTTGAGTCCTGAGTCTACCACAGGCCTTTGTTTTGTGGTAAATTTACCCAAGTGTGGCCGTTCTGAGGGAACCACAGAATCCTTGATTCAGAGCTCTCTGCCTACCATCTGCCACCTGTCCCCAGCCCTCATCTGGCCCTCACTCTCTCCCTAGAAGCTTGTGGTATGGTTAGAGGCACTTTTTATAAGAAAGTACTGGGCCTTATTTGGGGTCCAAACAGGATTTTCTGTAACATCCATCTCTCATTCTCGTGATGCCATCCAAGGAGACAGAATGAGTCAACTAGGTCTTGTACCTCGGGGCTGGTAAACATCATACCCTAGCATCCCAGGGCTTACAGACATCACACCCTGGCCTCCCTTCAGACCAGGGGGTGATTCCTAGGAAGCTAGGCTAAAAGATAAAAACAAAGGAAAAAGTCTAAGTAGGGATACCAGAGGCTGTGCATTGCAGAAAAAACAGATACATAGAATTAGTCCAATCCAGAGATACCAAGCAAATAAGCTACAGGAAGGGGGGGAATCAGTATTCATAGTTGTTACAATATATTCTCTAAAATGTCTAGTGTCCAACAATAAGAAATGTGAGACTGCAAAGAAACAGAAAAGTATGGAGAAAGAATGGTCCATATAGAGGGAAAAATAGCAGTGATAGAAATTGCCTTTGAGAGGCAAGTATTTGAGAGCATCCAAATACTTAAAAGTAGTTATCACAAATATGTTGACAGAACTAAAGGAAACCATGTTTAAAGAATTAAAGAAAGACATGATATGGCAACTCATCAAATAGAGAATATCAATAGAATTTTTAAAAAAACTAATGTAGATGTTAGAGTAAAAAATTACATAACTGAAATGAAAAAGTCATTAGAGTGGTTCAACAGAAGATTTGAGTTGGCAGAGGAAAGAATCAGCAAACTTGATAATAGATTAATAGAGATTGTGCAGACTGAAGAACACAAAATAAAAATAAACAGAGCCTCAGAGAAATGTGGAACAGTATAAACACATCAAGATAAACATAATGGGAATAACAGAAGGAGATGAGAGAGAAAGGGGAAGAAAAATAGAGAAATAATGGCTGAAAACTCTCCAAATTTGATTTAAAAAAAAAAAAAACTCTAATTAACACATCCAAGAATCTGAGTGAACTCCAAGTAGGCAATTTTATTTTTAAACACAAAGAGATCCTTACCCAGACAAAGTCACAGATGAAGAGAAAATCTTTTAAGCAGCAAGACTCATCTACATGACTTTATATACCAAGACACATGCACAAAATTCATGTACACAATTCATCATGTACATGAGAACCACAATAAGAGTAACAGTTGACTTCTCATCAGAAATCATGGATGATACAGAGCATTGGCCAAGATGGCAGAGTAGGAAGACCTCCTCCCATGGGCACACCAAAATTACAACTATTTACAGAGAAACTATCAAAGAGAACAACCTGTAAAATAGCAGAAAAGACCCACACCCCTGAGTAGGTGACCCACACATAGGAGGATAATCACAATTACAGAGGCTCTTCCCAAGGAGTGAGGGGATCAAGCCCCACATTGGGCTCCCCAGCCTGGGGGGCCTACAACATGAAGACAACCCCCAGGAATATATGATTTTGAAGGCCAGTGAGGCTTGATTTCAGGGGAGCCAGAGGGCTGTTAAAGGATGCACAAAAAAAAATCTCACATGCTCTAAGACCCAGGGCAGAAGAAGTAATTTGAAAGGAGCCTGGGTCAGACCAAACTTGTTGATCTTGGAGAAGACCCTGGAGAGGCAAGGGGCATCCAGGACTACCACGGGCACATAGATGCTGGTGGCAGCCATTATTGGGAGCTCATTCTACTACAAGGACACAGATGCTGGCAAGTGCCATTTTAGAATCCTCCCTGTAGCTTTATTGGCACTGGGACCTGGACCCCGCTCCCACCAGTGGACTGCCACCTGCTCTGGGATGCCCAGGTCCCATGGCCAGTCATTCTGGGACTCGGCCTCACCCACAAGTGGGCAGGCAACTCTAGGGCCCCCAAGAACCAATCCAGTCCACCAGCAGACTGATACCAGCTCTACCCCTTGGGGGTCCAAGGCAGTTTCCTCAGGATCCAGCCCCACACACTGGTGGGCAGTCGTAAGCTCCCACAATTGCTAAATTGTAGCAATTTGTTTTGGATCTGTTTTCTAAGGCAAGGAAATAAAAGCAAAAATGAGACCTAATTAAACTTAAAAGATTTTACACAGCAAATGTAACCATCCACAAAACAAAAAGACAACATGCTGAATGGGAGAAAGTATTTGTAAATGTTATGACTGATAAAGTGTTAATATCCAACATATATGAGCAGCTCATACAACCCAACATCAAAACAACAAACAACCCAATTAAAAAATGGTCATAAAACCTGAAGAGATGTTTTTCCAAAGAGGATGTGCAGATGGCCAGGAGGCACATGAAAGGATACTCAACATCGCTAAACATCAGGGAACAAACTGCAAATCAAAACCACAATAATAGGGCTTCCCTGGTGGCGCAGTGGTTGAGAGTCCCCCTGCCGATGCAGGGGACATGGGTTCATGCCCTGGTCCGGGAAGATCCCACATGCCACAGAGCGGCTAGGCCCGTGAGCCCTGGCCACTGAGCCTGTGTGTCCGGAGCCTGTGCTCCGCAATGGGAGAGGCCACAATAGTGAGAGGCCTGCGTACTGCAAACAAAACAAAAAATACACAATAATATACCACCTCACACCTGTCAGAATGGCTATCATCAAAAGGAACACAAATAACAATTGTTGTTGAGAATGTGGAGAAAAGTGGACCCTCCTACACTTTTGGTGGGAATGTAAATTAGTGCAGCCACTGTGGAAGAGTATGGAGGTTCTTCAAAAAACTAAAAACAGAACTACTATATGATCTAGCAATTTTACTCCTGGGTATATCCAAAGAAAACAAAAACACTAATTTGAAAAGATAGACACACCCCAATGTTCATAGCACCATTATTTATAATCACAAGATTTAGAAGCAACCTATGTATCCATCAACAGATGAATGGATAAAGAAGATGTGGTATGTATATGTGTAATGTGCTTGTTTATATGTGTGTGTGTGTGTGTGTGTGTGTGTGTGTGTATATATGTGTGTGTGTGTATATACTGGAATACTACTCCGCCATAAAAAAAAATGAAAATTTGTCATTTGCAAGAACATGGCTGAACTTGGAGGGTATTATGCTAAGTGAAATAAGTCAGAGAAAGACAAGCACCGTATGATATCACTTATAATGGAATCTAAAAATATAACAAAAAAGAAACAGATTCAGAGAAATAGAGAAAACACTAGTGATTACCAGGGGGTAGAGAGAAGGGGGGAGGAGCAACATAGGCATAAGGGAGTAAGAGGTACAAAATACTATGTATAAAATAAATAAGCTACAAGGATATGTTGTACAGCACATGGAATATAGCCAATATTTTATAACTACAAAGAGAGTGTAACCTTTAAAAATTGTGAATCACTATGTCGTACACCTGGAAGTTATATAATATTGTAAATCAACTATACCTCAATAAAACTTTTAATTATAAAATAATAAAGATTGGGGCTCCCCTGGTGGAGCAGTGGTTGAGAGTCCGCCTGCTGATGCAGGGGACACGGGTTCGTGCCCCGGTCCGGGAGGATCCCACATGCCGCAGAGTGGCTGGGCCTGTGAGCCATGGCTGCTGGGCCTGCGCATCCAGAGCCTGTGCTCTGCAACGGGAGAGGCCGCAACAGTGAGAGGACCACGTACCGAATAAATAAATAAATAAATAAAATAAAGATTAACATAGTATTCTTTTTTTAAAAAATATCTTGATTAGAGTATAATTGCTTTACAATGGTGTGTTAGTTTCTGCTTTAAAACAAAGTGAATCAACTATACGTATACATATATCCCCAGATCCCCCCACTCTTGTGTTTCCCTCCCACCCTCCTTATCCCACCCCTCTAGGTGGTCAGAAAGCACTGAGCTGATATTCTGCTATGCGGCTGCTTCCCACTAGCTATATATTTTAAATTTGGTAGTGTATATATGTCAATGCCACTCTCTCACTTTGTTGCAGCTTACCCTTTCCCCTCCCTGTGTCCACAAGTCCATTCTCTACATCTGCATCTTTATTCCTGTTCCTGCCCCTAGGTTCTTCAAAACCATTTTTTTAAAAGATTCCATATATATGTGTTAACATACGGTATTTGTTTCTCTCTATCTGACTTACTTCACTCTGTATCACAGTCTCTAGGTCCATCCACCTCACTACAAATAACTCCATTTCATTTCTTTTTGTGGCTGAGTAATATTCCATTTTATATATGTGCCACATCTTCACTTCACACCCTCTCCAGCATTTATTGTTTCCAAATTTTTGATGATGGCCATTCTGACTGGTGTGAGGTGATACCTCATTGTAGTTTTGATTTGCGTTTCTCTAATGATTAGTGATGTTGAGCATCCTTTCATGTGTTTGTTGGAAATCTGTATATCTTCTTTGAAGAAATGTCTATTTAGGTCTTCTGCCCATTTTTTGATTGGATTGCTTGTTTTTTTGATATTGAGCTGCATGAACTGCTTGTAAATTTTATAAATTAGTCCTTTGTCAGTTGCTTCGTGTGCAAATATTTTCTCCCATTTTTAGGGTTGTCTTTTGTCTTGTTTATGATTTACTTTGCTTTTCAGTTTCATTAGGTCCCATTTGTTTACTTTTGTTTTTATTTTCATTTCTCTAGGAGGTGGGTCAAAAAGGATCTTGCTGTGATTTATGTCATAGAGTGTTCTGTCTATGTTTTCCTCTAAGAGTTTTATAGTTTCTGGCCTTAAATTTAAGTCTTTAACACACTTTGAGTTTATTTTTGTGTATGGTGTTAGGAAGTGTTCTAATTTCATTATTTTACATGTAGCTGTTGAGTTTTCCCAGCACCACTTATTGAAGAGGCTGTCTTTACTCCATTGTATATTCTTTCCTCCTGTATCAAAAATAAGGTGACCATATGTACATGGGTTTATCTCTGGGCTTTCTATCCTGTTCCAATGATCTATATTTCTGTTTTTGTGCCAGTACCATACTGTTGTGTTTACTGTAGCTTTGTATTATAGTCTGAAGTCCAGGCGCTTGATTCCTCCATCTCCATTTTTCTTTCTCAAGATTGCTTTGGCTATTTGCAGTCTTTTGTGTTTCCGTACAAATTGTGAAACATTTTGTTCTAGTTCTGTGAAAAATGCCATTGGTAGTTTGATAGGTATTGCATTAAATCTGTAGATTGCTTTGGGTTGTATAGTCATTTTCACAATGTTGACTTTTCCAATCCAAGAACATGGTATATATGTCCATCTGTTTTTATCATCTTTAATTACTTTCATCAGTGTCTTATAGTTTTCTGCATACAGGTCTTTTGTCTCCTTAGGTAAGTTTATTCCTAGGTATTTTATTCTTTTTTTGCAATGTAAATAAGAGTGTTTCCTTAATTTCTCTTTCTGATTTTTCATCATTAGTGTATAGGAAAGGAAGAGAATTCTCTGCATTAATTTTATATCCTGCTACTTTACCAAATTCATTGATTAGCTCTAGTAATTTTCTGATAGTTTCTTTAGGATTCTCTATGTACAGTATCATGTCATCTTCAGAGTGACAGCTTTACTTCTTTTCCTGTTTGGATTCCTTTTATTTCCTTTTCTTCTCTGTTTGCTGTGGCTAAATCTTCCAAAACTATGTTGAATAATAGTGGTGAGGGTGGGGAACCTTGTATTGTTCCTGATCTTAGAGGTAATGGTTTCAGTTTTTCACCATTGAGAACAATGTTGGCTGTGGTTTGTCATATATGGCCTTTATTATGTTGAGGAAAGTTCCCTCTATGCCTACTTTCTGCAGGGTTTTTATCATAAATGGGTGCTGAATTTTGTCGAAAGCTTTCTCTGCATCTATTGAGATGATCATATGGTTTTTCTCCTTCAATTTGTTAATATGGTGTATCATGTTGACTGACTTGCATATATTGAAGAATCCTTGCATTCCAGGAAAAAATCTCACTTGATCATGGTGTATGATCCTTTTAATGTGCTGTTGGATTCTGTTTGTTAGTATTTTTTTGAGGATTTTTGCATCCATGTTCATCAGTGTATTGGCCTGTAGTTTTCTTTCTTTGTGATATCTTTGTCTGGTTTTTGTATCAGGGTGATGGTAGCTTCGTCGAATGAGTTTGAGAATGTTACTCCCTCTGCTATATTTTGGAAGCTTTTGAGAAGGATAGGTGTTCTCTCTTCTCTAAATGTTTGATAGAATTCGCCTGGGAAGCCTTCGGGTCCTGGGCTTTTGTTTGTTGGAAGATTTTTAATCGCAGCCTCAATGTCAGTGCTTGTGATTAGTCTGTTTATATTTTCTATTTCTTCCTGGTTCAGTCTTGGAAGGTTGTGCTTTTCTAAGATTTTGTCCATTTCTCACAGGTTGTCCATTTTATTGGCATAGAGTTGCTTGTAGTAATCACGCATGAACCTTTGTATTCCTGAATTGTCAGTTGTTACTTCCTCTTTTCATTTCTAATTCTATTGATTTGAGTCGCCTCCCTTTTTTTCTTGATGCATCTGGCTAATGGTTTTTCAATTTTGTTTATCTTCTCAAAGAACCGGCTTTTTTTTCTGCTAACGTTGGGTTTTTTTGTTTGTTTGTTTTCTTTCTCTAATTGCTTTAGCTGTAAGTTTAGGTTGTTTATTAGAGATGTTTCTTGTTTCTTGATGTAGGATTGTATTGCTATAAACTTCCCTCTTAGAACTGCTTTTGCTTCATCCCATAGGTTTTGGGTCATCGTGTTTTCATTGTCATTTTCTTTCTAGGTACTTTTTGATTTCCTCTTTGATTTCTTCAGTGATCTCTTGTTTATTTAGTAGTGTATTGTTTAGCCTCCATGTGTTTGTATTTTTTACAGATTTTTTCCTGTAATTGATATCTAGTCTCATACATTGTGGTTCGAAAAGATACTTGATACAATTTCAATTTTCTTATATTTACCAAGGCTTGATTTGTGACCCAAGATATGATCTATCCTGGAGAATGTTCCATGAGCACTTGAGAAGAAAATGTATCCTATTGTTTTTGGACGGAATGTCCTATAATTATCAGTTAAGTCCATGTCGTTTAATGTATCATTTAAAGCTGTGTTTCCTTATTTATTTTCATCGTGGATGATATCTCCATTGGTGAAAGTGGGGTTTCAAAGTCCCCTACTATGATTGTGTTACTGCTGATTTCCCCTTTTATGGCTGTTCGCATTTGCTTTATATATTGAGTTGCTCCTATTTTGGGTGCATAAATATTTACAATTGTTATATCTTCTTCTTGGATTGATCTCTTGATCATTATGCAGTGTCCTTTTTGTCTCTTGTAATAGTCTTTATTTTAAAGTCTATTTTGTCTGATATGGCAATTGCTACTCCAGCTTTCTTTTGATTTCCATTTGCATGGAATATCTTTTTCCATCCCCTCACTTTCAGTCTGTATGTGTCCCTAGGTCTGAAGTGAGTCTTTTGTAGACAGCATATATACAGGTCTTGTTTTTATATCCATTCAGCCAGTCTGTGTCTTTTGGTTGGAACATTTAATCCATTTACCTTTAAAGTAAATATTGATATATATGTTCCTATTACCATTTTCTTAATTGTTTTGCATTTATTATTTTATATCTATTCCTTCTCTTGTGTTTCCTGCCTAGAGAAGTTCCTTTAGCATTTGTAGTAAAGCTGGTTTGGTTGAGCTGAATTCTCTTAGCTTTTGTTTCTCTGTCAAGGTTTTGTCTTCTCTGTCAAATCTGAATGAGATACTTGATGGACAGAGTAATCTTGATTGTAGGTTTTTCCTTTCATCACTTTAAATATGTCCTGCCACTCTTTTTTGGCTTGCAGTGTTTCTGCTGAAAGATCAGCTGTCAACCTTATGGAGATTCCCTTGTATGTAATTTGATGTTATTCCCTTGCTGCTTTTAATATTTTTTCTTTGTATTTAATTTTTGATAGTTTGATTACTGTGTGTCTTGGTGTGTTTCTCCTTGGATTTATCCTGTATGGGACTCTCCGCACTTCCTGTACTCGATTGGCTATTTCTGTTCCCATGTTAGGGAAATTTTCAACTATAATCTCTTCAAATATTTTCTCAGACCCTTTTTTTTCTCTTCTTCTTCTGGACCCCTGTAATTTGAATGTTGGTGCATTTAATGTTGCCCCAGAGGTCTCTGAGACTGTCCTCAAATCTTTTCATTCATTTTTCTTTATTCTGCTCTGCAGTAGTTATTTCCACTATTTTATCTTCCAGGTCCCTTATCTGTTCTTCTGCCTCAGTTATTCTGCTATTTATTCCTTCTAGAGAATTTTTAATTTCACTTATCATGTTGTTCATCATTGTTTGCTTGCTCTTTAGTTCTTCTAGGTCCTTGCTAAATGTTTCCTATATTTTCTCTATTCTGTTTCTACAATTTTGGATCATCTTTACTGTCATTACTCTGAATTCTTTTTCAGGTGGACTGCCTATCTCCTCTTCATTTGTTTAGTCTGGTGGGTTTTCCCCTTGCTCCTTCATTGGCTGTGTGTTTCTTTGTCTTCTCATTTTCCTTAACTTACTGTGTTTGGGGTCTCCTTTTCACAGGCTGCAGGTTCATAGTTCCTGTTGTTTTTTGTGTCTGTCCCCGGTGGGTAAGCTTGGTTCAGTGGGTTGTGTAAGCTTCCTGGTGGAGGGGACTGGTGCCTGTTTTCTGGTGGATGAAGCTGGATCTTGTGTTTCTGGTGGGCAGGTTTGACTCCTGTGGTGTGTTTTGGGGTTTCTGTTACCTTATTATGATTTTAGGCAGCCTGTCTGCTAATAGGTGGGGTTGTGTCTCTGTCTTGCTAGTTGTTTGGCATGGGCTGTGCAGCACTGTAGCTTGCTGATCATTGAGTAGAGCTGAGTGTTAGTGTTGAGATGGAGATCTCTGGGAGAGCTTTTCCTGTTTGATATTACATGGAGCTTGTAGGTCTCTGGTAGGCCAATGTCCTGAACTTGGCTCTCCCACCTCAGAGACACAGGCCTGACACCCGGCCAGAGCACCAAGACCCTTCCAGCCATATGGCTCAGAAGAAAAGGGAGAAAAAGAGAAAGAAAGAAAAATATAAAATAAAGTTATTAAAATAAAAAATTATTTAAAAAATATTTAAAATTTAAAAAAATTAAAAAGCTATATAAAAAAGAAGAGAGCAACCAAAGCAAAAAACATACCCACCAATGATAACATATGTTTAAAAACTATACCAGAATAAAAAAAGGATAGATAGAACCATAGGACAAATGATAAAAGCAAAGCTATATAGACAAAATCACACAAAGTCCACCGCCTCAATTTTGGGATGGTTTGTTGTCTATTCAGGTATTTGAGAGATGCAGGGTACATCAGGTTCATTGTGGAGATTTAATCTGCTGCTTCTGGGGCTACTCAGAGAAATTTCCCTTTCTCTTCTTTGTTCACACAACTCCTGCAGTTCCGCTTTGGATTTGCCCCTGCCTCTGCATGTAGGTCTCCTGAGGACAACTGTTCTTAACTCAGACAGGACGGGGTTAAAGTAGGAGCTGATTAGGGGGCTCTGGCTCACTCAGTCTGGGGTAAGGGAGAGGTACTGAATGCAGGGTGAGCCTGCGGTGGCAGAGGCTGGTGTGACATTTCAACCACCTGAGGTGTGCCGTGTGTTCTCCTGGGGAAGTTATCCCTGGATCACGGGACACTGGCAGTGGTGGGCTGCACAGACTCCTGGGAGGGGGAAGTGTGGATAGTGACCTGTGCTTGCACACAGGCTTCGTGGTGGTTTCAGCAGCAGGCTTAGCATCTCATGCCCGTCTCTGCTGTACACGCTGATAGCAACGGCTCACGCCCTTCTCTGGAGAGTATTTAGGTGGTGCTCTGTATCCCCTCTCCCCACGCACACTGAAACAATGATCTCTTGCCTCTTAGGCACTTCCAGACTTTTTCCTGGACTCCCTCCTTGCTAGCTGTGGTGCACTAGCCCCCTTCAGGCTGTGTTCACGCAGCCAACCCCAGTCCTCACCCTGGGATCTGACCTCCGAAGCTGGAGCTTCAGTTCCCAGCCCCACCCATCCCAGCAGGTGAGCAGACTAGCCTCTCAGGCTGGCGAGTGCTGGTCAGCACTAATCCTCTCTGCAGGATTCTCTCCGCTTTGCCCTCTGCACCCCTGTTGCTGTGTTCTCCTCTGTGGCTCCAAAGCTTCCTCCTGCCCGCCCCCCCCGACCTCTGCCAGTGAAGGGGCTTCCTAGTGTGTGGAAATTTTTTCTCCTTCAGAGCTCCCTCCCCAAGTGTAGGTCCCATCCTTATTCTTTTGTCTCTTTTTTTCTTTTTTCTTTTGCCCTACCTCAGTATGCAAGGAGTTTCTTGCCTTTTGGGAAGTCTGAGGTCTTCTGCCAGCATTCAGTAGGTGTTCTGTAGGAGTTGTTCCACATGTAGATGTATTTCTGATGTATTTGTGGGGAGGAAGGTGATCTCCATGTCTTACTCCTCCACCATGTTGAACATCTTCCTCCTAACATAGTATTCTTAAGATTAAAAAAAAAACACATTGAATTTAACACAAATCACAGATCAAAAATATCATTTATATATAACATTGGTGAAAAGTAAAACCCCAACACAGAGAAATTAGCTTGTGCTATGGGTATTATTACTGTCTATACATTGGTATCCAATACATATAATACGCATTTTTCTGAAGAGTGGGGGAAAAATGGAATAGAACTAATACTTAAAACTATATAAATATATATAATTCTACAAGTTTTTGAATAAAAGAAGTTATAAAAAGTAATTTTGAAATGACTGGCTGTACTTCTGATTTGGGCTAAGAAAAGTAAATTCAGAGCTTTGTCAAATAAAAATAATACACATTTAAAAAGAAAAAATGAAAGATGTGGTATAAAATATATTGATTGGCACATAGCTGTTAAGTGGGAGATGATATAATTTCAAGGTGAGAATAATAGAATCGTTAGTAATAAAAGAGGTGATGAAGGTGCTAGACAATTAGTATAAATGTAACTTCTCAAACAAAATACAAACTATTATATAGGCAAAAAGAACTATAAAAATAAAATAAATGAAAAAAGAAAAGAGAAAAGACAACATAATAAGATACACATAGTAGCTATGACATAATACATATAAGAAATGGGATAAAATAATATGTCCATATCAACCAAATATATCACTTAATCAATATATGTGAAAGAGCTTATACTGCCTATTTAAGTAAAAAAAAAAAATGATTTTCTTACTGGTTTACAAAGCAAAAGAAATGTATATGCTCCATATAAAAGAGATGCCTAAAACAAATATATTATAAGGTCTAAAAATAAAAGGATGTGTAAAAGTGTATAGCAGACAGAAATCAGGGGTACAATGTAAATATAGGACAAGGTAAAATTCAGGCCAAAAATTATTAAACTAGACAGAGAGTCCTTAAAATACAAACAACAGATTTATCAACAAATATACAACAATTATAAATATCTACATACCAAATAGCATAGCAACAACCTGTACCAAGTAGAAACTTTAGGAAATTTGAGGAGAAGAATATAGAAACACATTAATTATTAAGGAGATTGGGTTGTTTTCTTTTTTTCACACAGCACTGTTACTATAAGACTCAACTGGATAAACTATATATATGTATAAATATAAATATATATGTATATATATAGTTTAAATAGAAGACCAAGCTACATGATTAATATTACAGGTATTGTGAATTTTATGGACTTTGTATTCAAAATCACAGAGAATACAAATCTTCATTTCAAGTGAACATGGGACATTCATAAAAATTAACCATTTATTGTTAGGTATAAAGAAAACCTCAATAAATTCCACAAAGTAGAAATAATATATAAAAAGTATTTTACCACAGTGAAATGGCAGTAGAAATAAATGTTAAAATATCCAGCTGGGTGTTAAAAAATCTCAAACAACTCTTAGATCAAAAATATTGATAGTAAAATAAATATATGAAAATCTATGAGATATATTTTAAGCAGTGATAAATTTTTAATGTAACCTCAAACATTATTTAGAAAGAATAACCTCTAAGTGAAAAAAATTAGAAAAATGAAGAAGTAAATCAAAAGAGAGAAGCAGAAAACAATGAGGAAGATAGCAGAAAAGTAGTATTTGAAATCCATTTTGAAAATTGACTCTTTGAAAAATCAATAATATAATCATTATATATCTCAATCAAGATAAAAAAGGAGAAAGCAAAATACTTAAGTTATATCTAGAGAGAAATAGACATTAAAACAGGAAATTTCTAAAATTATGAGATCAGTTTCTCAATACTAGGCAAATAAAATTGAAATCCATTTTTTGAAGTCAGTAATTGAAATTAATAATCAAGTATTGATTGAATAATTTAATCAATATTTGAAATCAATTTCTTAGAAAATTCATAATTTATCAGAATTAATATCAATAGAGATAAAAGTTTAATAGACTAATATTCATAGATGAAATAGAGAAAGTTTCCATGTGCCCCCCTTCACCAAAAAAAAAAGGACATTAAATCCAGATGATTTAGCAAGGGAATTCTATCAAACTATTTAACAATAACAAGATTCTAATGTTCTTTAATTGTTTGGGAGCATAGAAAAGAAAAAGCATATTGATCAATAATGCATCCCAAACCTGTCAAATATTATACCCAAAAGAATAATACAGTTCAATCTCACTTACAACTGCAAAAATTCTATATAAAATATTAGCAAGAAAAATCCCATAGCACATTTAGTATGCATGGTGAAGAAGAAACTCTAGGACTCTCAGGAATTTAAGGATGGCTCAATATTAGAGATATATTAATGTATTTCACCCTATTAATAAACCTAAGAAGAAAACTCATAATTAGATACTTCCATAGACTCTGAGATATTACCTGACACTCATTCCTGGTTTTTAAAAATGCTTAACATTTTACCACATTAATAGATCATATTCAGATACTTCAACAGAGAGTAAAATAGTATTTGAAACAATTTGATATAGGACTAGATAAAATTCAAGCCAAAAATTATTAAACTAGACAAAGACTCCTTAAAATATAAACGACTTACCTATAATTTTTTAAAAGCTTAATAATTGATCATCCAAAATTGTGCAAAACCTACATGTAATTCCGAAAGACAAAGTAGAATGCATGGAAAGCCATCATATACATTCTTGGGTAAAATAACTCAGTATCATACAACTTCCTCAAGTTAACATAAAAATTTAATGTGAGTCCAGTAAAAATACAATTTTTTCTTCTGGCCAGACTGATTGACTCTAAATTTTATGTGGATAAATAATCAAGAATCGAGAGGACAACCATGAAAAAGAACAACTATGAATGGAGTTATTTCAACCAGATATTAAGACATAGTATGAAGAACTGTGATTCAATAGTAATACTAACACATGAAAAGGCTACAAACAAATAGAATAGAAGAGAAAGTACAGAGTTGGTCCAAATTGCATTTTGAAATTTGGGATGACATGCATGTATATTAGTTATCTAGGCTGTGTAACAAATTACTATAAATTTATCAGCTAAAAATCAACACTCACTTATTATCCTAGAGTTCCTGCAGGTCAGGAGTCCAGCATGGCTTAACTGGTTCTCTGTTTAGTGTCTCACCAGGCTGCAATCTAGGTTGTCACTGGAGCTGTGGTCTCTCAAAGAGTTGGCTGTGGGGAAACCAATTTCCCATCCCCTTTGGGCTGATGGCAGAACTCATTTTCTGTGTCTTCAGAACTGAAGTTTTCAGTTCCTTGCTGAGGGCTTCTCTTAGCTCCCAGAAGCCACCTGCAGCCTTTGTCATGTGGGCTTCTCAGACATGGCCACTTACTTCATGGCAGCTTTCTTCTTCAAAGCCAGCAATGCAGAGAGATTGAGTCTTCTGTGGCATCATTTAATCATGAGTGTGGCAACCCATCACCCTTGTCATGGAATGTAAGGTAGTCACAGGAGTGACACCCTATCACCCTTGCCACACTCTGTGGAGGAAAACTAAAGATGTAAATACCAGATGTGAGGGTCATTTTAGGCCACCAGAATGTGGCCTCTCAAATCACTGGGAACAATGAATATTTGTTAAAAGGTGTTAAAACTGGATAGCCAGAAAATAATAAGGGCATATATTTATCTAACATCATGAAACCAAATAATTTCCAAAGGATTAGATATTCAAGTCTAAAAATGAAACCATTCAAATACTAGAAGAAAACATGGATGCATGTCTCTATAATTTGGGAATGAAAAAAGGCTTTCAAATATAACTTAAATTTGAGAAATTGATAATTTCACTACATTAAAAAAGCCTTGGCAAAAAAATCATAAGCAAAGTCAAAAGACAAATAATCTTGGGGAAAATATTTTTAGTTCACATCATAGTCAAAAGGACTCATTTTCTTAACATATAAAGAAGAAAATTCTGTCTTTTGTTTTCTAAGAATACAAAATTAGTAATACAACCAACTAACTAAGCATATGAACATGTAAAGATACTCACTTTTAGTAAAATAAATGCACATTAATACTGTATTAAGATACTCATTCCTTACCCAGCAGGTTGGCACAAATCTAAAACTTACCAACCCACTCTGTTATTGGCAAGGTTTTGGAGAATCATTAACTAAATGGAAGGGAATTTGGAAAAATCTTACAAAATTGCAGATGCACTTATCTTTCTATCCAGCTCTCTCACTTTTGGGAACATCACTTCAAGATTCACATCAACAAATACCAAACAACATATTTCCATATTTATTCAGAATACATTAGGATAAAGTAAGCCAAAATCCAATAATAGTGTTGAATACACTGGTAACAAACTGGCTAAATAAACTATGAAATAAGATAACGTGAACTATGATGTGAATAAAATAAGAAAGAACTCTTTGTATTGTAAGTACAAAAAGCAAGATATATATATACATATATATATATATATATGTATATATATATATGTATATATATATATATATATATACATATACTATGCTTTATTGTGTGTTCAGAAAAATATATGTATATATATATATATATATACATATACTATGCTTTATTGTGTGTTCAGAAAAGGACTTTTGCACATATTTACAAAACTTACCCATTGTATAATACTTTTTGTTTACGTTAGATTGAGGGTCCTTGAAGCAGAGGTTTTCCTATGTGTTTTTGTTTTGTCCCAGTGCCTGGGACACATGAGATACTTGCAATAGACATAAACAGGCTATTTCCTCTCTCTGTCTTCTTTGTCCTTTTCCAGGGATTTCATATAGATTCTTTGGGGACCATTCTTTAATTAGCTTTAACAGTAGAATTGTGCTCCACACCTTATGTTTTATGCTCCAAACATCTTAACTGAGTTACTTCTGGTCTACAGTTCCCAACAGTGGTTGAAGACCCTCCTGTCTTCCTTGGTTGCTTGGTAACACCATTCAGTGATTATGTATTACTGCCCTAATTAACGCCTCAAATAAACATTCCAAGAACTCTGGAGGAATATTCAATCCTTTCCACTTACCCTCGTGGAGGAATTCCTCCTCCTGCCCTTGAAGATGCGTGGCCAGAATTTTTGTTACGTTTTCTACATGCATTCTGTCACAATGCTGAGGAAGAAAGGTTTCTTCAACTTACCTCCAGCCTACATGGTTTCATTTTCTCTGTTTTTGCAAAAGATAAGATATAATTCAAAATTAATGCAGGAGAAACCTGATATTCCACCTGGACTGAGACATCACTCTGTTTTGGGGTCTGCACCTTTATGGAAAGTTTTGGGATGTGAAAATGTATTCAACCTACTGATCTGTTTCTTTCTATCAAGCCAATTTTCATTCTTTTTCACAACTAAGTGTACTGAAGGTATGTGTATGTGTGTTTCTTTTTTACATCTTTTCTTGTCAAGTATATATTTGCATTATCTATTTCTTTTAAAAATTGTCCAGGTAACAAAATTTATAAGCATGTTCAAGGATGAGGTGATTATCTCATAAGGTCAACTGCAATAAAGAAATCAACAATAACAATAACAGCAAAAAAGAAAACTATAAGAAGGATCAGTGAGGTATTAAGAAAACATATTTGATTATTATTGCAAAAATTTATTATAAATAAATTTATGATAAATCAGAAACAAATGAAAATGATCACTCATAATAGAGAGGGATGAAGGTCTCTTAGTCTATCTTTTTATGTTGTCATGAGCTCTACACTTTTTTCAAATAGCTAAGAAAAAAATAGTGAGATGGACAGATGAGAGAAGATTGATACATAGGTGACAGATACATAGATTATAGAAAAGAAACTGATGGAAGATGGATGAATAATAAATAAATAGAAGACAGATAAATGATATATAAATCTCATGTGTCAAAAGTCATTAGAATGAGGTGATTCCTGACATGGAAAAATGCCAAAATAGACAAAAGAGAATATATTTAAGTCTTGAGTCCCATAGATTCCTAAACTACAAACATTTATTGAGAGAGACTTCAAGTTAATATGGTGGCAATAAAGTATTAACACACTCTTAAAAAATAAAGACAACCTATGGACTGGGAGAAAATATTTGCAAATGATGCTACTGGCAAGGGATTAATTTCCAAAGTATACAAACACCTCATACAACTTAATATAAAAAAACAAAACAAAACAACCCAATCAAAAAATGAGCAGAAGACCTAAATAGACATTTCTCTGGAGAAGACATACAGGTGGACAAGAGGCATGTGAAAAGATGCTCAGTATCACTAATTATTAGAGAAATGCAAATCAAAACTACAATGAGGTATCACCTCACACCAGTCAGAATGGCCATCATTCAGAAGTCTACAAATAACAAATGTTGGAGAGCGTGTGGAGAACAGGAACCCTCCTACACTGTTGGTGGGAATTTAATTTGGTACAGCCACTATGAAAAACAGTATGGAGGTTCCTTATAAAACTAAAAGGAGAATTACCATATGATTCTGCAATTCCACTCCTGGGCATATAACCAGAGAAAACAGTAATTCGAAAAGATACATGTACCCACGTGTTCATAGTAGCACTATTTACAATAGCTAAGACATGGAAGCAACCTAGAATAAAAGAATGAAGTAATACCATTTGTATCAACATGGATGGACGTAAAGATTATCATACTAAGTGAAGTAAGCCAGACAGAGAAAGACAATATCACATGATATCACTGTTTGTATGTGGAATCTAAAAAAATGATACAAAGGAACTTATTTACAAAACAGAAATAGACTCAGACATAGAAGACAAACTTATGGTTACCAAAGAGGATAGTGGAGTGGGGAGGAGGGATACGAGTTTTGGATTAACATATACACATTACTATATATAGAATAGGTAAAGAACAAGGACCTACTGTATATATAGCACTGGGAACTTTATTCAATATCTTGTAATAAACTATGATGGAAAAGAACCTGGAAAAAATGTATATCTGAATCTCTTTGCTGTACACCTGAAACTTTGTAAATTAACTATTTAACACAACATTGTAAATTAACTATAGTTCAATTTAAAAAGATTAATAATTAAAGAACAGCAACTGAAAATAGCAGAAAGGATGACAACCACAATAAAATGACTTCCTATTCAGTGAATTGGGACTAATGTAAGGAGAGAAAGCATAAATTCCTAGAGGACTAAAGGAAGCCTTCAAGGGCGAGGTCACGCAAAGCCTGGAGTTGAAGAACATGAATTCCCCAGTAAAGAAGTGAGGGAGATATTGCCGGCAGGCAGTATGGAACACAGGATGTTGTAGAGCTGTGAAGTGGACGATGTGTTTGGGGCTAACATCAGACCTGGAGGACTATCAGCCACAGCAGGTTGATTGTACATTTTCTGTCAATGAGAAAAAAACTGATGAGTATTAAGTGGAAGCACACCTCAAATTTATCTTCTGGAGAGAGCTCATTGGCTGCAGGGGAAATCTGGGTTGGAAGATGAGACAGGAGGCCATCCATGTGGCATTCATCAGCATGGCAACAATACAAAAAGCTCTGGAAGCTCCTGACTCAGTGACTACCTGGCCTCAAAGTTCACACCCTCAGGGCAACTAAGAACAAGTCCTCTCAGCTGCTGGATTCCCAGTGCCTGGCACTCTGACTAGCACACGTTTCTGAAGTTTCTGGTTTAAGTTATTAGAAAGAGAGGAGTGCCTTTTTTAAAAATAGGAAATATGGGGAAAGGTGCTCTGAGGGTAGAAACTACAGAATTCAGATTTATTTGTGGTGAAGAAATAGAGTCAGGGTCTAGAGAAAGGGCTGGTAAGCTTTGGGAGAGTTACATAGGTAGGAACCCAGAATTGCAGGGCGGGGGTTGTGGTGGTGGTGGTGGGGTGGTTTAAATGTATGTGAAGCAAAGTGAATGCCTATAAGGCTAGGCTAGTATATCTTAACATATATAGTTCAGACCACCCAATTCTGACTACCTTATTAACTTTTAATTTCGCACTGATCCTAATGGCTGTGCTTCAGAAGACCCAATAAGAAGGAAAATTGCTAGACCAGTGGTTCCCAACTCTGGCTGCACATTTGAATATTTGAAGGCACATTACAAATGACGATGCTGCCCGGTACCCACCTCCTGACCAACGATAGAAGAATATCTGGGGTGGGGTTCCGGAGCCCAGGTCTTCAAGTGATTAAATTGTACAGCCAACAGTGAGAGCCACAGGCAATAGTAAATACAGGGGGTATTCAAAAATAAAAAAAATTTCTTCTTTTAACCTTTATTGATGTGATAATTTCATTAATTGTTCTTTTAAAATATAGAGCCTTAATTTGGAAACAGTCTGGGTAATTATAAATTTATTTATAAATTTATAGTGATGAAGATTAATGAAATCCATTGTTTGAGTTGGACTCTTAAGAGTAATGATTGAACTGGAGTTTTAGACATGAATCTTGGTTCAGTCCACCATTGAACCAGAGGGAGCTCTGGTGTCACTGACAGATGTAATATGTCTAATGGATAGATTGTACATTTTCTAGTCAGTTTTTACTGGACCTCAGATTAATCATCTGAAAAAATAAGATGTCTGAAAAAAGTAAGATTTCTAGATGTCTTTTTAAGTCTAAAGTACGTCATTTCTCTTATGACCTCTTAACTTGAAAGGAAAATTGGGTCATTTTCATTCCATTCACTTTGAATTTCTGAGAGCAAAGTTGCTATATAAATTCATAATAAAAAACTAATATTGAAATGTTTATTTAAAAAGCTATCCATAATTTAATATGCCACTTTTATACCATGTTTTGTATATTATTCTTAGAAAACATATTTCTGTCCATTTGTATACCTATCTATATCAATATACTCATTATATTTCACACATGCACAATGTACATACAAACATGAAAGGTATTTATCTTTGACAAAATCTATGATTCATATTACAATTTAGTTTACACATCAAGCTTGGGAAATTATGAGGTACTTGGGTTTATTCTTGGGACTCCATTTGTATAGAACTAAGTTCTGTGTATTCAACTTTCTCGAATGTTTCTATAATCTAGCTCTCATTCAGCATCTCCACACTCTGATTTACCTAGTTTAGCCCCTACCCTCTTTCTAATGTGTTAACTTCCTCATTGGTCTCTTGTTGTATCTTTAGAGACCTGCAGAAATATGAAAGCTGGAAGAAAAGTATCAGTGGGTATCAGCCTTGGATCTACATCACCATCACCAATTTAAAATAGGAATTTAAAAATTTAAAGTGTGATTTATACTACGCTCTAACTATAAAACAAAAGATCGAGAGACAGGTTGACATAAGTCTTCTTCTGCTCCCCAAAGTAAACCACTGCCCAGAGGGAGGTAGGGTCAGCATGCACATCTTCCTGCCCCATCCTCCAGACATGCCTCCTCCATCCAGGTGTGGGTCTCTGGTAGTGACTGCAAAGATGAAAATGCTTTGACAGTCTCAGTGGAAGGACCCTGAGTTACATCTTGGAGGAGATCACCCTCCAGGACACTTCCTACACCATGGAATCTATGGGTCATGACTATGAAAACACAGGGGCACACAGTCTGAAAGAGGAAAATGGGAAAATTGCTGAGCAGGGCCCCATGAGGATGGCACACAGGGTGGGGGCATCTATGCTGATATATGTCAATTTTACACCCACAGCATTTAACAAGAGACACAATGAAAAGCAAAGCCCCATTTGAACCTAATATGTGTTTTTATTCACATGAATTCTACACTTGCACTTATCCTTTTATCCTGAATTCACATACATTTTATCCTTGTAAGTTCTCTGATCACTCTACAACGTCATTAGACCTAAAAACTACAGATGATATGATATACTTAAAATTAAGAATATAGTAATGATTAGAAAGTTAATAATGTATAACATAATTGCAAGAATATTTCCAGCCCAGTTAAAGAGCTATTTTAATTTTTTATTTCATTTTATTATACTAAACATCTTCCCCATCAATGAGTGTTTATCCTTTCCCAACAATTGATGCTGAACTTTAACTCCACTGTAGTGGATTGAATGACATCCCCCCAAACTCACATCCTCCCAGAACCTCAGAATGTAATCTTCTTTGGAATTGGACTTCAAAGAATCTTGAAATAATCCTGGATTTAAAATGGACATAAATCCGACGACTGGTATCTTTATAAAAGAAAGGAGAGGGTGGTTTGAGAGTCACATGGAGAAGAAGGCCATGTGAAGTCGAAGATAGAGTCAGAGGCTGGAGTGTTGCATGTACAAGTCAGGGAAAGCCAAGGATCCTGACTTGGTGAAGTTGGAAGAGAGAAGACAAGCAGAAGAAAGGAGACAAGCAGGGGATGGTTTTGTCTCATAGCCTCCAGAAGGAACAAGCCCTGCTGTCATCTTGATTCAGACTTTTGGCCTCCTGAGCTGTGAGAGAATAAATTTCTATTGTTCTAAGCCACTTAGTTTGTGGTAACTTACACGGCAGCCCAAGGAAAAAATACACCCACCTTTAAAGGTCAGTATCAGGGTACTGGTGTGTGGAGTCCTGTCTGCTGGGTTGGCTGCTAGGTGTCCCTCTTCCCTGAACTTGGAGCACAAGGGCTCCCCTTTGAGATTCAAAAGGTACAGATGTTCCTACAGGTGGATGCAAAGTCTAGGACCTCCACTCCCCATAGCCATCCTTCAGTGTCCTTCAGTGTCCTGCTCCCTTCCCTCCTCACCTCCCCGACTAGGGCTACTCTGCCTGGATGTGTGTCATGATGAACTCAAAGGAGCGGGCACTAGTCCCAGTGCTCTCATGTTTCCCCAAACCTGTCTGGATATTGCCCCCCTGAACAGGCCAAGGACAATCATGTCTCTCTCTCCATGGAACTTCTCACACAGCCCTTCCTGTCAGGAACTCTCCTCACAGCCTGTGTCTGTCATATGCGATGGCTCACAGCAAAGCTCTCTTCTCAGGTCTCCAAATTTGGCTCTGGACCTGGGAAATCTAGGATCTCAACATGACTGACTCTGAAAAGTGTGGTTGAAACTGGATACTGAACAATGGCTTTTCTGTTGGTTGTGGTGGTATCTGCCCTCTCTCAGAATCAATACATGCTGTTGATTCAATGGATGGGAAGATATGGGGCAACCTGCTTTACTGCAAATTAAAATACATTAGCTGGCCATTTCTCAAGATATTACCAAACTTGCACAAACCTCTTAGATAGCCACATCCACGAGAGGGCAGACAGCAGAAGCAAGAAGAGCTACAGGCCTGCAGCCTGTGGAACAAAAACCACATTCACAGAAAGATAGACAAGATGAAAAGGTAGAGGGCTATGTACCAGATGAAGGAATAAAATAAAACCTGAGAAAAACAACTAAATGAAGTGGAGATAGGCAACCTTCCAGAAAAAGAATTCAGAATAATGATAGTGAAGATGATCCAGGACCTCAGGAAAAGAATGGAGGCAAAGATAGAGAAGATGCAAAAAATGTTTAACAAAGATCTAGAAGAATTAAAGAAAAAACAAACAATACATGAACAATGCAGATGAACAATACAATAATTGAAATAAAAACGACACTAGAAGGAATCAATAGCAGAATAACTGAGGAAGAAGAATGGATAAGTGACCTGGAAGACAGAATGGTGGAATTCACAGCTGCAGAACAAAATAAAGAAAAAAGAATGAAAAGAAATGGAGACAGCCTAAGAGACCTCTGTGACAATATTAAATTCAACAACATTTGCATTATAGGGGTCCCAGAAGGAGAAGAGACAAAGAAAAGACCCAAGACAATATTTGAAGAGATTGTAGTTGAAAACTTCCCTAGCATGAGAAAAGAAATAGCCACCCAAGTCCAGCAAGTGCAGAATGTCCCATACAGTATAAACCCAAGGAGAAACAGGCCAAAGCACACAGTAATCAAATTGGTAAAATTTAAAGGCAAAGAAAAATCATTGAAAGCAACAAGGGAAAAATGACAAATAACATACAAGGGAGCTCCCATAAGGTTAACAGCTGATTTCATAGCAGAAACCCTACAAGCCAGAAGGGAGTGGCATGATATACTTAAAGTAATGCAAGGGAAGAACCTACAACCAAGACTACTCTACCTGGCAAGCATCTCATTCAGATTCGATGGAGAAATCAAAAGCTTTACATACAAGCAAAATTTAAGAGAATTCAGCACCACCAAACCAGCTCTACAACAAATGCTAAAGGAATTTCTCTAAGTGTGAAACACAAGAGAAGAAAAAGACCTACAAAAACAAACCCAAAACAATTAAGAAAATGGTCGCAGGAACATACATATCTATAATTACCTTAAACGTGAATGGATTAAATGCTCCAACCAAAAGATACAGGCTTGCTGAATGGATACAAAAACAAGACCCATCTATACGCTGTCTACAAGAGACCCACTTCAGACCTAGGGAGACATACAGATTGACAGTGAGGGGATGGAAAAAGATATTCCATGCAAATGGAAATCAAAAGAAAGCTGGAGTAGCTATTTTCATAACAGATAAAATAGACATTAAAATAAGCAATTTTACAAGAGACAAGGAAGGACACTACATAATGATAAACGGATCAATCCAAAGAGAAGACATAACAATTATAAATATACATGCACACAACGTAGGAGCACCTCAATACATAAGGCAACTGCCAACAACTATAAAAAGGAAATTGACAGTAACACAATAATAGTGGGGGATTAAGTGATTACCACCTCACTTAACCAATGGACAGATCATCCAAAATGAAAATAAATAAGGAAACAGAAGCTTTAAATGACACAATAGACCAGATAGATTTAATTGATATTTATAGGACATTCCATCCAAAAACAACAGATTACACTTTCTTCTCAAGTGCGCACGGAACATTCTCCAGGATAGATCACATCTTGGGTCACAAATCAAACCCCAGTAAGTTTAAGAAAATTGAAATCATACGTAAGCATCTTTTCTGATGACAACGCTGTGAGATTAGAAATGAATTACACTGAAAAAAACCTAAAGAACACAAACATATGGAGGCTAAAAAATACGTTACTAAATAACAAAGAGATCACTGAAGAAATCAAAGAGGAAATCAAAAAATACCTAGAGACAAATGACAATGAAAACACGATGATCCTAAACCTGTGGGATGTAGGAAAAGCAGTTCTAAGAGGGAAGTTTATAGCTGTACAAGCCTACCTCAAGAAACAAGAAAAATCTCAAATAAACCATCTAACTTTCATCTAAAGGAACTAGAGAAAGAAGAACAAACAAAACCCTAAATTAGCAGAAGGAAAGAAATCATAGATCAGAGCAGAACGAAATGAAATAGAAACAAAGAAAACAATAGCAAAGATCAATAAAACTAAAAGCTGGTTCTTTGAGAAGAGAAACAAAATTGAAAAACCATTAGCCAGACTCATCAAGAAAAAGAGGGAGAGGACTCAAATAAAAAAATCCTCAACAAATTACTAGCAAACAGAATCCAATAAAACATTAAAAGGATCAGACACCATGATCAAATGAGAATTAACCCAGGGCTGCAAGGATTCTTCAGTATATGCAAATCCATCAATGTGATAAACCATATTAACAAATTGAAGAATAAAGACCATATGATTATCACAATAGAGGCAGAAAAATCTTTTGACAAAATTCAACACCCATTTATGATAAAAACTCTCCAGAAAGTGGGCATAGAGGGAACCTACCACAACATAATAAAGGCCAAGAAAGCCCAGAGATAAATGCATACACCTATGGTCAACTAATCTATGACAAAGGAGGCAAGGATATACAATGGAGAAAACACAGTCTCTTCAATAAGTGGTACTGGGAAAACTGGACAGCTACATGTAATAGAATGAAATTAGAACACTCCCTAACACCATACACAAAAATAATCTCAAAATAGATTACAGACCTAAGTGTAAGACCAGACACTATAAAACTCTTAGAGGAAAACATAGGAAGAACACTCTTTGACATAAATCACAGCAAGATCTTTTTTGATCCATCTCCTAGAGTAATGGAAATAAAAACAAAAATAAACAAATGGGACCTAATGAAACTTCAAAGCTTTTGCACAGCAAAGGAAACCATAAACAAGATGAAAAGACAACCCTCAGAATGGGAGAAAATAGTTACAAACAAATCAACAGACAAAGGATTAATCTCCAAAATATAAATCCAATATAAACAGCTCATGCAGCTCAATATTAAAAAAACACACAACCCAATTCTAAAATGGGCAGAAGTCCTAAATAGACATTTCTCCAAAGAAGACATACAGATTGCCAAAAAGCACGTGAAAAGCATCTCAACATCACTAATTATTAGAGAAATGCAAATCAGAACTACAGTGAGGTACCACCTCACACCAGTTACAATGGTCATCATCAGATAATCTACAAACCACAAATGCTGGAGAGGGTGTGGAGAAAAGGGACCCCTCCTGCACTGTTGGTGGGAATGTAAATTGATACAGCCACTATGGAGAACAGTATGGAGGTTCCTTAAAAAACTAAAAATAAAATTACCATATGATCCAGCAATTCCACTACTGGGCATATACCCAGAGAAAACCATAATTTAAAAAGACACATGCACCCCAATATTCATTGCAGCACTATTTACAATAGCCAAGTCATGGAAGCAACCTAAATGCCCATCGACAGATGAATGGATAAAGATGTGGTGCATATATACAATGGAATATTACTCAGCCATAAAAAGAAATGAAATTGGGTCATTTGTTGAGATGTGGTTGGATCTAGAGACTGTCATACAGAGTGAGGTAAGTCCAAAAGAGAAAAAACAAATATCATATATTAACGCATATTTTGGAACCTAGAAAAATAGTACATCTGAACCAGTGTGCAGGGCAGAAATTGAGACACAGTTGTAGAGAACAAACATATGGACACCAAGGGGGGAAAGTGGTGTGGGGTGGGGGTGGGGTTGTGATGAATTGGGCTATTGTGATTGACATGTATATACTGATGTGTGTAAAATTGATGACTAATAAGAACCTGCTGTATAAAAAAATTAAATTAAATTAAAAATATATATATTACCTATACACATAGTCTACTATCCATTCAATGATTCAGTTTTCGAGTATCTACTGCATTCTGGACCCAAGAGATCCCAGAACATTCTTGTCTTCAGTAACCTCACAGTATACAAATGTAACCCTAATGATAATAGCAGTTACAAAACAGCATAACAAGGTCCCAGTAGGTTTAAGTGCTAGCTTATGTGAGAACCAAATATCACAGCTTCCTGCCTTCGCCTCCAGGACTGTCGCATGCCTGCCCCCATCACCTTTGTATGGCTGGTCCCCTAACCGACAGTGATTATTACAACTATTTAAACAGACTGGTGGCCCAAACACTGTGTGAACAAAACAGTGGCCAGTCAGCATGAATACAGCTGTAGACAACCAGTGCCAGTCCTGCTCTTCACTTGCTAAGTTTCCTGATTTCTGGGAATTGAAGACCTTTTAAAATTTTTTCATAGAGTTGGGGGTGACTCCATGAACCTTGCTTTCTCATCTGGAGGTGAAGTAGTGAACCATTCTCTGCCCAGTAGAAGGATGGTTCCCCTTGGCCTCTAGGGGGAACCCAAGGCCTTTCACTGTCCCCCTCTCAATCACCAAAAGAAGAACTGGAATCACTTTGTTCATGGTTTCTTTTGCTGTGCAGGAGCTTTTTAGTTTGATATAATCTCACTGTTTATTTTTTATTTCATGGCTTGTGCTTTAGTGTCATATCCAAAAATTAATTACCAAGACCCCTGTCAAGGAGCTTTATTCCTTTATGTTTTCTTCTAGGGGTTTTATGGTTTTGAGTCTTACATTTAAGTTTTTAATCCATTTTGAGTTACTTTTATAAATGGTGTAAGCTATGAATCAATCCAGTTTCATTCTTTTACATGTGAACACCCAGTTATCCCAGCACCATTTATTGAAGAGACTGTCTTTGCTACGTTAAGTGTTCTTGTCTCCCCGGTCAAATATTAGTTGATTGTATATACTTGGATTTATTTCTGGGCTTTTGATTCTGTTCCATTGATCTATTTGTTTTTATGCCAATACCTTACTATTTTGATGACTATAGTTTTAAAGTATATCTTGAAATCAGAAAGTGTGATGCCTCCTGCTTTGTTCTTCTATAAACCATCAACAAAGTGAAAAGACAACCTATGGAATGGGAAAAAATATGCAAACCATATATCTGTTAAGGGTTAATCCAAAATTTATAAAGAACCCATACAACTCACTCAATAGCAAAAAACAAAACAAAACAAAACAAATAATCTAATTTAAAAAATGGGCAAAGGACCTGAATAGACATTTCTCCAAAGAAGAAATATGAAAGGTCAACAAATACATGAAAAGATGCTCAACATCACTAGTCATTAGGGAAATGAAAAATAAAACAACTATGAGGTATCATGTCACACTTGTTAGAATGGCAATTATTCAAAAGACAAGAAACAGCAAAGGCTGGTGAGGATGTGGAGAAAAGCGAATCTTATGCACTATTAGTGGGAATGTAAATTTGTGAGCCACTGTGAAAAACAGGTTTAGGTGGTTCCTAAAAAAAACTAAAAATAGAACTACTATATGGTCCAGCAATTCCAGTCCTGGGAATATATCCAAAAGAAACTGAAACACTAATTTGAAAAGATACATATACCCTACCCTAATGTTCATTGCAGCATAATTTATAATAACCAAGACATGGAAACAAACTAAGTATCCATTGATGAATGAACAGATAAAAATGTTGATACACACACACACACACATACACAATGGCATATTATTCGGCAAAAAAAAATTAGTAAATCCTACCATTTTCAACAATGTGGATGGACCTTGAAGACATAATGCTAAGTGAAATAAGTCAGATGGAGAAACACAAATACTGTATGATCTTACTTATATGTGAAATCAAAAACAAAGCAACACCAATAACAAAAACCAAACTCATAGAAAAAGAGATCAGACTTGTGGTTACCAGAAGTGGAAGTTAGGGGGAGGGGAAATTGGATGCAGGTGGTCAAAAGGAACAAACTTCCAGTTATAAGATAAATAACCACTAGGGATGTAATGTATGACATGATGAGTGTAGCTAGTACTGCTGTATTAAATTGTTAAGAGGAAAGTTGTTAAGAGAGTAAATCTTATGAATTCTCATCATAAGGAGAAAGTATTTTTCCTTTTTTCTTTCTTTCCTTTTTATTGTATGTATATGAGAAGATCTGAACATAGTGTGGTAATCATTTCACAAAATATGTAAATTAAATCATCATGCTGTATGCCTTAAGCATATGCAGTGATGTATGTCAATTATTTCTCAATAAAACTGGGGAAAAAAGGAATTGGTATCAAGAGAATGACATTCAGGTGTTCCAGGAGGACTGCCTCTGCTGTGGCTTCCTTATCGTCCCCTTTCAGAGAAGATGAAGAGCACAGGTCTCTCTACTCTCTCCATTTCCTGCAGCTCAAGGAGGTCCCCTCCCTTTGTACTGTTTCAGCCTCTTGGAGCAGCCAGTTTCTGAGGCCCTTTGTCATAGGGTGATGGAACACATGTTCTCTTACCACTTCTGTCCCTGGATCTTCCTTCTGCTGCTAGCTGGGAGGTGTCCCCTCACTAGGGGTACCGGATAAGGTACAGGACACCCAGCTAAATTTGAATTTAAGATAAACAGCAATACATTTTTAGTACTAGTGTCCTAAATGTTGCATGGGTGCCAACAGCACAGGGCTGGGCCCTCCAGTACCCAGAACTCTGCCTTGGGCTGGGAGCCAGAACTTGTTGAAAAGCCCTGCCTCCTGTGGCCAAGTTGGTACTAGCATGTTCCTGGACCATGACTTGATACCTGGTGAAGCTCTCTTAATTAGACTTGACTTTCTCCAGCACTCTGAGCTCACTTTGCAAGCAAACGCATCCAACTCACTGGGCAGGGAAGTAGTAAGCCTTGTGGTCCCAGGGTTAACACATTGCACAGACCCAAGACCCATATCCATCTTGTTAGAACCTGCTCTAGAAGGACTGAGAATTAGGGTGTGGGGTGTTTTTTTTTGATGCCTGAAATATATAAGGTTTAATTTGACAATTAAAAATGTAGTTATGTTTTACATCCCTTAATCATGATTAAGAAATGCACATTACCCAAACGGCTTTCAGCTATGACTGAAAGCGGTGACATTCTGCTTGTGGCATTCAGAGTTCTATCTTTGAATGTCATGGTAATCACTTGCTTTCCTTCAAGGCTGTCGTGTCTGGCATGAAATGGAAGAATTTAAAATACCACCTCAGCGGGCTTACATCCAACATAGATGGCACTTTTGAATGTGCAGTTAATGATTTCATGTGGGATATATTTCAATGAGAAAGTGAGACAAGTGGTAACTGATGGTAAAAGTAAAACATAATAATAAATAAATACTTCTAACAGAATTGTAGTGATATTCAAGGCTACAGATAAGAAATTTGAGATTCACTCACTCGCGATGTAGCCAGGCTGGATAAATTCATCTCCCCTTGATTTATTCAGAGCAGATGCTCTAAACCAAGTGAAGATTCTCAAGCTGGCCCTCAGCCCTGAGGAAGCACAGGAACAAACACAAGGGACTAGCACTGGGGAAGGAGTTCTGCCCCCTCGACTGCCCAACCCCAGTACACATGTGGCATAGAATAGATGTTCAATTAGCATTTGTTGAATTAATCTCTTGACTTAAAATTACAGGAGAAGGATGATACATACCTGGGTAAATCCTCCCCCATGTTGCACAGAAACTCACCATAAATGGGTGAAGTTGGCATCTTCCTTTTCTGCAACTTTCTTCTATCCATTGGCCTCATGCATCCTGAATAAAAGATGCCAGAATATGCCAGAAATCCCTTCTGAGAAAATGCTGGTACTTTCAGCATTTTGTGCAATCATCATGAGCTTAAGAATCAGGGTACACTTGCATTCTCATGACATTTCAACCCTCACTCATTGATAAATGTACAAGTATAAAGTGATTCTCTAATTTAGAAAGAGCAAATGCTCATATTTAGCAGGTCTATTTCTGATACAGCTCACATAGCATCATTTCAGGTATAGCCAATGATTAAATTCAATCTTGGAAGTAATTCAGTCTAGCAAGCCTGCAGGAAAGTGGCAGATGAAATATAATGTGAGCAAGAGCAAAATAACACATCTAGAAAAAGAAAAAGAAGCTTAAGCTATTTTCATAAGATTCTGAGCTCTGAACTTTCAGCGATGATCCAGGAAATGGACCCGAGATTCACTATAGACCATTTACTGAAGACATTGCTTAAATGTGCTGCTCCTACCAGAAAGGTCAGCCAAATGTTTTGATTGGACTGGACACAATCCAGAACGCATTACCTTACCCATGTGCAAAGTCATGATGCCTCTTACGTCCTGAAGGTCTAGCTGCTGGACAAGAAAGCCTGGGTCAGACTAGAATCAGCTCAAATAAAGGAAAATAAAATAATCACTAAGCTGATGTTAGAAGGGATATACTGAATCTCTTTTAGATTGGGTGATAAATAAGAAAAGGAGATAAGACTTAAACTGGTAAAACAAAAGTTAGACTTCAGCTATGCCTTTGGAATTTCATGTGTGTGCTTAGAAGAAGAGGATAGTAATATTAATTTGCAAAACAAGAGAAAAAAAAGTGGTAATGTTGGAAAACCTAATAAAATCTAAAAGACTTATGATAAATACACCTTTTATAGTTTGATTTTATTGAGAACAAATAGTATTCGGGAGAATATTCTTAACATATTTTGAATGGAACAACATTCTTGCATATATATACATTTTTAATATTAATTTTTAAGTTTTTAAACCATTTTGAATTGAAGTATAGTTAATTTACAATGTGTTAGTTTCAGGTGTACAGCAAAATGATTCAGATATATATACATATAATATATATTATTTTTCGGATTATTTTCCATTATAAGTTATTACAAGATATTGAATATATTTCCCTGTGCTATACAATAGGTCCTTGTTGGTTACCTATTTTAAATACAGTAGTGTGTATCTGTTAATCCCAACCTATTAATTTATCCCTCCTCACCTTTCCCCTTTGGTAACCATAAGTTTGTTTTCTATGTCTAAGTCTATTTCTGTTTTGTAAATAAGTTCATTTGTATCATTTTTAAAGATTCCACATACAAGAAATATCTTATGATATCTGTCTTTCTCTGTCTGGCTTATTTCACTTAGTATGACAATCTCTAGGTGCAACCATGTTGCTGCAAATGGCATTATTTCATTCTTTTTTATGACTCGGTAATATTCCACTGTGTATATACACCGCACCTTCTTTATCTGTTCATCTGTTGATGGACACTTAGGTTGCTTCTATGTCTTGGCTATTGTAAATAAAGCTGCTATGAGCATTGGGGTGCATGTATCTTTTTGAATTAGAATTTTCTCCAGACTTATGTCTGGCAGTGAGATTGCAGGATAATATGGTCCTGCGTATATTATGAATGGAAAAACATTCCTTCAAATTCTTCACCTCAGTAGCAACAAGTACACTCAGTGCCCAGAGATTGGTTTCTCTTATCATTCTCTGGTTAAGGAGAACCAAGCCTCTAGGAGAGGTGGCCGATTCCAGGGTTGGGGCATAAGATGAGGCTGGGAATCTTGTAGTGCTCAGCAAATGAAACAATGGGTTTGTCAAGGGGACACTGGTCAAAGCTGAAAGAATTGGGCAACAAAATTAATGACATCATACTGGACTATAATCCAGAGCATAAAATAAATATCCATGATTCCATACTGATACATATATGAGAAGTGGGAGTAGACAAATGTCTATGCAAAAGAATTCTAAATAATTTATGTAGCTATTCTGCCCACAAAGAGGTGGCTGGCTTAAGTCCCCAGCCCTTAAGCATGGACTTCCTTTTAGGTGACTTCCTTCCAAAGTACAGAGCATGAAAAGGGGGAAGAAGAGTAAATCTAAAGTGGGGAAACCTGGCCAACATGACCTCAGCCAGTTCAGCAGGGACGAGTCATGTGGACCATGTGTGCCCTTGATGTGATGTGATGGGCATGGCAACTTACCTCTGTGATCTTCCTCCCAAAAACCCACAAACTCAGCGTAACCATGAGAAAATGATGAGACAAATCCAAACTGAAGGACATTCTACAAAATACCTGACCAGTACTCCTCAAAATGGTCAAGGTCATCAAAAACAAGGAGGGTCTGAGAATCTCTTATAGCCAAGAGGAGTCTAAAGAGACATGATGACTAAATGGAATGTGGGACCCTGCATAGGGCCCTGGCACAGAAAAAGGAGAAAAGGTGAAAACTAAGGAAATCTGAATGAAGTATAGACTTTAAAAATGTTTTATAGTGCCATGACAAACCCAGACTTCTAGGATCAATATTCTTCAAAATATTTTTGAACTGAGAGAAAATATAAAAGTAAATATAAGGGAGGAGGTGGCCTGAGTTGGGGAAACCATAGTGAACTGGCACACTTGGAAATTCAGGCCTCTGTGTCCTGAGACTCTTTCTGAAGGCAAAATCAGATGGAATAATTGCTGTCAATACAGCAAGAAAAACAGCATCTTGGCCTCACAGCAGCAAGCAACTAGGAAGATTTTTTATATTTCTATTTAGTAATCACATTTCAATAAGAAAATGAAGCATTGACACGAGCTGAGGGAAAATGCCATAATTATACACCAGGCTAATTTAAAGTACACTTCTCACAGGTGACACTGAAACAAGGAGGGCTGGGTCCTTTCATGACTGTCAGGGAACCTGGTTTTGTGAAGTTTCTGTAGACGTGGTCCCACTGATATCATACAATGGAGCTGAAGAGCAGGATACTGTTGAAAGGGTAACATAAGAGCTTTTTTCTTTGTTTAAGGAGCAGTAGACAGTCCTGTGCACACAAGTCCTTTGTTAATTTACTGCAATCAGCCAACAACTCGCCTTGAGCATCTGACTCTGCACCTGTCACTGCGTCCATGGTTGGGGACATAGATGGACATAAGATGCACAAAGCAAGGATCTTGCCTTCAGGCCATCAGCAAACTAATATTTCCAAGGTGGAGGTTAAGTGTCCTTTGGAAGTATGCCCAGGTACTGGGGGCACCAGGACGGGGTCTTTGACTTTGAGGACCGGTGACATTGTCCTGGAGGACATGACAGCTGAAAACCAAAGTGTGGTGAAGGTGAGATGTTGGGGTGGGTGTGATGGGTGCTGCGATGGAACACAGTGCTTGAGGGCAAGTGCCAGGCTGCCAGCCACCCTCTGCTGTGCCGAGGAACCATGGTTTTCATCACGGGAAACTTCAGCAGAGGAATGACGTATTCAGTCTTGCACTTTAGCACTATGGAAACCGTGCAGAAAATGGTCAGGATGACAGAATGATTGAAGGTATAAAAGCAGCTATCAGCCTGATGCAAAATCCAGAAGAGCCTGACCCAACAGAGGTGCTCCTGGAAAAACAAAAGCAATGGGTTAGAGAAGCTGTGATTTTAATGACTAGGCAAGATGTGGAGCCGGGTCCGAGGGTTGGCACCGGTGTGAGTGCAGAACAGTCTCCACCTTCTGGAAATCAGACGGGCAATGGTCAAGGAGAGGTGACGAGTATCACAAAAGAGAAGATCTGGGCACTGCTGGCAGCGGAGCCAGGACTTCTGTGACCAAGGGAGGAGGGTAAGGTGCCCCAAGGGTGGAGCAGTTAGGCTGAGAATGAAGAGTGAGCAGTGCCCACCAGTGAAAGGGGTGCCCACGTGGATGCAGAGGACGGGGTTCCGACAGAGGTGGCAGTCTGTCCCCAAGGTAGGGAGAGACAGAGGCTGGGACTCTACTGGGGAGAGAGGGGAGGTGCTGATGCAGACGAGGCTAGAGGGGGTTGCATAAATCTGCTAAGGATTTCTCCTTCTAAGGACCACAGACGCCATCAGAAGAGTTTAAACAGGAAGACCGTGGTTTGCAGGGTCAAACATTTCATCTTTCTACCATATGGAGAAATAATGAGCGTCAGACAAGAGTGGATACAAACGGCTTGTCGGGAGGTGGGTGTGGGTGAGAGATGATGGTGGCTTGAACTAGGTGATCTACAGTGTAGATGGAGAGAAGTGGAGAGTTTCAGAAGCTCTTTGGGAAGTGGGATGAGAGCTGTGGAGGATGTGAGGAGACAGGCTTCCTGAAGACAGGGCATCGTTCCCGAGCAGAGAAGCCGGGCCTGGGCAGGCTTGCCCACATGGATCTGTACACTGGGTTTGGACATTCCGCACTAGAGGATAATTGGACAGTAGTTTGTTTGCTATGTAAGACTGGAGATGGAAGAAAAGTAAGGTAGGGATGGGAGTCATTCACATGCAGAAGTATACAGAAGGTGCAGTGCAGAATAAATCAATCATGTGAGAGCACAGAAAGGAAAATGACCTGAAGACAAAAACATTAAGGAACCGCAGTGTTTAAGATGTAGGCAGAGCAAGATGAGCCCTTAACTACCAACAGTTTAACACCAGCTTTACTGGAAAGGAAAAGAAAAGGTCCCAAATTGTAGTTTTTGACAATTTCCATGGTATAAATACCCACACCTGAGCTGGTTTCAAGTACCAGTGTGACATCAGCTGGCTAGCAAAATTACTGAAAAGGGAACCATTGCATATGGAGAGCCAGGACTAGCCCTGCTGCCTCACAGAGAACAAAGAAGGGAGAAGAACAAGAGAGGATGCTCTCAAGGGAGGTGAGGTGAGAAGTTCTGAGAGGGAGCATTGAAAGACCAAATGCTGCAGAGAAGTTAAATGTCATAAAGACTGGAAAGTGACTTCTGGACTTTGCAGCTCAGAATACCACTAACTTGTTAGAGCAACTTTTACGCTGCTGGGGCTGGAGTTTGGCAGTAAGCCATTCCGAGCTGACGGAGGAGAGAAAATGCTGAGTGCCTTTCTCCTTAGGAGGATCCAAGGGAGTCGGACAGCCTGTCTTGCTTTTAAAATCCCTGAATTCAATAAAGGCTGAGAAGGTAATAGACTAACAACTGGAAAGAAACCCCTCCTCTCGTGCTTTTAGAATGTTTGCAGCTTTTAGAAAGTTGCCACCTCCTTTCATGCAACGGCATGCCAAGGTAATTACAAACAAAACAGCAACAACAGACCAGAGGTCTCTACTCAGGAGCCTTGCAGCACGTGATGTCAGCTCCTCCCTGAGGCATTGTGACCCAACCAGGTGCCTCACCTCCTCTGTATAGGCAACGAGGCCAGCACCTGAAAGCTGGCTTACAGCAGCCCACTGCAAGGTAAAGGCTGCTCACCCGGGCATCATGGTGTCAAGTCCCTTACCCAGGGGGGAGGGGTTGGAGAGAACCAGGTGGGAGGAGAAGGGATTTCCCCAAGTTATACAAATAGCAAAAGGCCACACTGAGGCTTCTTTCTAGTATTTCTGACCTTATACCCAGGGGCCCTCCCAGTTCACCGCTATCAAAATAATCCAAATAAAATCAGACAAAAAAGGGATAGTGGTTCAGGGGAAAATTTTTTTTAATTTACAAAGTGAAGTCACATTACTTTTATGTGATATGTTGAAATAACCGATGCTTGCTTAGAACCGGCCATATACCCATCATACAATACAATTCGAATCCACTTACTTGCATTCTTTTTTTCAAACTCTGGCAACAGGCCTTTGAAGTGGGTACTAGTATTCTGCCAATTTTAAAGGTGGATAACCTGGTGTTCAAAGAGGTAAAGTCCTGACTTGCTCATAGTGGCAGTGTGGGTGAGGGTGGGCTTCTGTTACATATCCCTGTGGTGAGTCAGTCCTGGCAGCTGGTGGCTGTGTGAGTCCCCTGGGTTCCCCTGGTCCCTCCAGAACCATTCACTCTCCCAGCCCCCTGAGCAATCAAAGCAATGTAAAGTCTGGTGACTGTCCCATGTTCTCAGAAGCATGCCTGCAGAGAGACTTGGTTAAGTCTAGAAAGGGCAGGGGCAGTGAATGAGAAAGAAGATGCTAAGAGGGGAGGGGGTGCAAGGAAGGTGAGGCAGGGAGAACAGCACCTGCTGCCAGCTGGGGCGGGTGGACAGGACTTGGAGGTGAGCACCCTCAGGTCTGCAGGTAGCAGTGCACACCCTGAGGAACAACCCAGCTGCCACCTGAAGCCCTGGACATTGTGCCTCTTAACAGAGGTGGGGGCTTGCCTGCCTCATTGTGAATCAGGGCAGGGAGGCAGGGGTGGAGGTGGACTGAGCAAGTCTGTTTTGCACAGACGCCTGTGTCAACACACTAATGCTCATTTTACTGGAGGGAATGTATAGCCAAATAAAAATCAGTGGATGAGCTTTGGCTTCAGCAACAGGAAGGTCGTTTTCTTCTGTCACTATTTTTCTTCCACTCAGGTTTATTTTCATATCCAGGACTTGATGTTAATTATTAAAGTCATTTAATTTGACTGGAGCAGAGCTATTTCTATGTTATAGTTGTTCACAATGTCTCACTTATTTTCAACTGATGGGAGATCCTGTTGCACGAAGCATTGTGGGAGTCTGGCTGTATGGTAGGTTTTCAACAGCAAACTCAGAAAAACCATAGCAACCTAGTTCCCATAGCACAAGTGGAACATGAGATTACCAAACGCCCTGGTCAGTCATCCAAAAGGTCCTACCTGGGGCTCAGCACTCTTCCTGTGCAGTTAGGTTGGGGGAGGGGGGAGGAAACCAGCAATGACCTTCAGGACTCTGTTAGGTTGGAGAGTGTATGAGTTATCTATTGCTTTGTAACAAATAACAACCAATGTAGCAACTTAAAACAATACCACTCCTTACCTCAGAATTCTGTAGGGCAAAAGTTCAAGAGGGCTCATCTGAGTTCTCTGCTCTGGGTCTCACAAATCTAAATCAAGGTGCTATCTGGACAGGGCTCTTATCTGGAGTTTGGGGAGAATCTGCTTCTCAGATCGTCCAAGTTGGTAGCAGAAGTTAGTTCCTAGTGGTTGCAGGATTGAGGTCCCCATTTCCTTTTGACCTGTCAGTCAGGGACTGCTCTCAGCTGCAAGAGGCTGCCCACACTCTTTGACATGTGCAATGCCCTCCACATCTTCAAGCCACCAATGGTGTGTCAAATCCTTCTCATGCTTGAAAACTGATTTCCTCTTCTGCACCCAGATTGAAAAAAACTCTGCTTTTAAAAAGCTTGCCTGGGGCTTTCCTGGTGGTGCAGTGGTTGAGAATCTGCCTGCCAATGCAGGGGACACGGGTTCGAGCCCTGGTCTGGGAAGATCCCACATGCCACAGAGCAATTAGGCCCGTGAGCCACAACTACTGAGCCTGCGTGTCTGGAGCTTGTGCTCTGCAACAAAAGAGGCTGCGACAGTGAGAGGCCCGTGCACCGTGATGAAGAGTGGCCCCCCACTCACCGCAACTAGAGAAAGCCCTTGCACGGAAACAAAGACCCAACACAGCCAAAAATAAATTAATTAATAAATTAAAAAAAAAGAAAGAAAAGCTTGCCTGCCTGACTGCTGCCCCACCACGTAACATCCTTATCAACTTTAAGGTCAACCAACTTGGGATAATAATTACATCTAGGAAATCCTTTTGCAGAAGCCCCTAGATTAGCATCTGAATAACCAGGAAACAAAATCTTGGGGGTCATCTTCAGAATTGTATCTGTTGACTGAAAGAAGTGCACAACCTAAAAGTTCTTTTTGGCGGACAAAACTGAGGACATAAGCCCGGGATGCAGCCTCTTAGCTCTGAGGGACTGCTCCAAAGAGGTAAGAGAGGAGCCAGTATTTATAGGAGTTTTTGCAAAAAGACCAGGTAGTCGGAACATCAAAAGATTACTGTTAATTAAAGGAAACCAGACATCTCATGTTAAGAAATTTAGCACTTTTCTATATATGGGCATATGCAAGAGTCTGGGCTCATTGAAATCATTCTTTTGATATGCACCTTGGCTCTCTGGGGCCAGTATCCTGTTCTTTCTCATCCTGAGTCTCCTCAGGGTGCACCATCAGTGGTGGCTGCAGTGACTGAGGGCTTGATGATGGGCATCCTCTTTCCATCGTGAGCTTCCTCAGGTCTTACCATCAGGGTGGCTATAATATGATGGCTTTATGGCCACAACATCCTTTGTTTACTGATATGGCAGACGGTATCTTTTCACTCACATATGTGTCAGAGATGAGGCAGCCCTCAGGGACTCTGAAGAACATGACACAGTGTAAACCAAGTGAAAATGCACACACACAGCCAAGGAGACTTTGGCTCCTTGGGGAGAAGTCTTTGAGCCATAGGTGAGGAAGGGTGCCGGTAAGGAAAGGAGCAGGTGAAAGAAGAGAAAGAAGATACTGCTGGCCAAGAAATTCTGGTGACAGATCTGTAAGGGAGCCAAGCCAAGTAAAGGTAATTAAAGGAAGTGACAAGGCAAGCATTAACTAAGGAATAGTGAGTAACGCTCCACATATTACCTGCCATTTAAAAGTCACGCATGCCCCAGCTCCTTACACTAAGCTTCTAATTAATGAAGTGAGGCAGGGAGATCCCCATTCTCCTTTTCATGGGGGAGTTTTGCAATGCTGTAGTGTGAAAATGCATCATTCTTGTATGAGTTTCCCAGGGCTGCCATAACAAAGGACCATAAACTCAGTGGCTCAGAAGACTACAGTCTGGAAGCCAGAAGTCTGAAGTCAAGGGTTGGTTCCTTCTAGGGGTCATGAAGGAGACTCTTCCCAGCCTCTCCCAGCTGCTGGTGGTTTGCTGGCCATCTTGGGCATCCCTTGGCTTGTAGCAGCATCCCCCCTTCTGTGCCTTCATCTTCATGCTCCCTGCATGCATGTCTGTCTCTGTGTCCAATTTCTCTTTTTTATAAGGACACCAGTCATAGTGACCTGGGGCCCACCTTACTCCAGTTTGACCTTAATTAAGAGTTGCTCTTAACTGATCACATCTGCGATGACCATTTTCCAAATTAAGCCACTTCCTGATGTACCAGGGGGTTAAGACTTCAACATATGAATTCTTGGGGGACACAGTTCAACTCACAGCAGTCATCTTTGCCTAGGGCTAGACAGCCCTCCTCACTTGGAAGTAAGGATCATAGAATTTACACTTTATTTCTATAAATAGAGTGAGTCAAACTCTAGGTCAAGTTCAATCTCTTGCTTCTCAAAGAGTGTTCCTCAGACCAACAGCTCTGGCATCACCTGGGAGCTTGTAGGAAATGCCAAATGTCAGGCCCCACCCCTGACTCACTGAGTCAGAACCTGCAAGATTTCCAGAGGACCTTTTTGCATGTTTAAATTTAAAAGGCAGTGTTTCATCCACCTTGTCAGAAATGGTTAAAAAATTCTTCAGAGAAAAACCATACTGTTAACTGCAAACCAACATTGTAAAGAAATTAAAACTAAGTTTTTGAAAGAGGGGGCATAATAACCTCAGTTTAGTTGATTTCTGATAAAGTGATAGATGTGGCTCAGAAATAAATTTAAATGGTTGCTTATTTTTATTTATTTTTAATTTAATTTAATTAAAAAAAACCCTGAAGTCATATCCACAACAAGCAGTGTAGGAAATGTTTGTATAGTCTTTTTAGTTTAGTTTTGTTTTTGTTTTTATTTATTTTTGGCTGCACCAGGTCTTAGTCGCAGCCCGCAGGATCTTCATTGAGGCCTGCGGGATATTTTGTTGCAGCGTGCGGGCTCTTTGTTTTAATGCGTGGGCTTCTCTCTAGTTGTGGCATGTGGGTTTTCTCTATTTAGTTGTGGCTCACAGGTTTCAGGGCGTGTGGGCTCTATAGTTCGCATCACACTGGCTCTCTAGTTGAGGCACGCGAGCTCAGTAATTGAGGCACACCAGTTTAGTTGCCCTGCGGCATGTGGGATCTTGTGAGGCGGATTCTTTACCATTGGACCACCAGGAAATTCCTGGTTGCTTATTTTTAAAAAGGATGCAACCATTCGGGACTATAAGAGGCTTCTGCATGTTCACTTAAATGGTGTAGATCGAGAGCCAGACAATATTTATTCACTAACCAAATCTTCACTGAGCCCCACAATTTGCCAGGTGATTCAATAAGCAAAACATTCGTCAGAATCTTGGCTGTCCTATGTCCTGGGGTTATACACCTCTGTAAGCCTCAGCTTTCTCATCTGTAAAATGGCTCCAGTACAAGCTGACCTCAGAGGTTTGGGGAATCCAGCAACAAGGTGGGTGGGGATCTTAGCACTGTGCCTGGTGCAGGGTGGGTGCAGAATAAATGCTACCTGACGCTGTTCCTGCCGGTCAGTGCTCCAGTCTCTGTCTAGATGGGAGGGTAACAGGGGAAATAAGACACTGATGTAGGTACCAGGCAGTACAGGAGTGCAAAACAAAAAAGGTAAAAAGTGAAAGCACTTTGAGGAGTGAAAAGCAATGAAGCAAGGCTTTGCAATGAGGAGGCAACTTCCTAAAGGGCCTGTCATTGAGGTGGTAGACAAGTATACTTGGGATTTGAGAGACAGAGAAGGAAGAGGAGGAGGCATCCACCATCCATTTGAGATATATCCCACGGAGGTAGCCTCTTTCTGAGTCATCCTGAGAAGGTGGGCAGGCCCTGACTTTACCGTGCATCTCAGATGGTGGCAGCCCTGCCTGGTTCATCAACGAGGAGCCCCGTGCAAGGCAACAACCTGCAGCTGAAGCCTCAACAGCAGGACCCCTCCCCTCCCTTCCCCAGTGGTCAGCAACTCTACCAGGGCACATAGGATGGGGGGCAGTGCCAGGAGATAGAGGAATTGTGCTTCTTTTCCCCCTTGCCTTCTCCTTCTTTTAGTTTGGATGACTGCTCTCTTCTGTTTAATTTTGGACAGATTGTGGTTTTGAATAAATGTGTTTCTGGCCCAGTAGAAGGCTTTGGAAAGAAGAATGCCGGCCTGGGCCAGCAGCTACTGCAGCCGGAGAGACCAGGAAGGGACCAGTTGGCCAGACAGGGAAGAGGACCCACAAATGGTGGAAGCCAACTCTTTTCTTCCAGGGGTTTTTCTTGAGAGATTCCCATGCCTGGGGACCTCTTTACCTGCAATTTCTACAGCAGTCACAGTATTGCATTCCTGGGGTGCCATGTTTCTTCATCCCTGCCATCACCCCTCCCAGCCATCTCTGGAGTGGCTCCAGGTCCCCTCTCTGGTCCAGAAGACACATTGGCATCCTGCTCCTGACAGACTGGAACAAGGTGGGTGGCCCAAGGCCGCCAGAGCTGTCAGAGGCTGCCTCAGCCTCTAGGACGCCCAGAGCATCAAACACAGTAGTAGCATCTCCCAAACCAAGACTTGCAAGACTTGCAGAGTGTTCTTAGAAGGCCTCTCTCTAGCTCTGCGACATAAAGTAGAGAGCCACAGACACCTCCACGTGTGTGGTAAGGGGTGTGGATCCTGCATGTGGCAGCCATGCTCACATCAGGAAGATCACCACCACCACCACCACCACCACAACCCCTCCCCCTGCTCCTGCTCTCTCTCTCTCTCTCTCTCTCTCTCTCTCTCTCTCTGTGTGTGTGTCTCTAAAGTATGAGAGTGTGAAACCTGTAAGAAGATCTTTTTCTTTTGTAAATTTTGCACCAGGTGGTCTGACACATCACTTTGCCATCACACTTCAACTGTGTCTTGGTGCCTGAGAAAATTTCCATTTTAGCTCCTGTTATAAGCATTTTCATGCAACAGACTCAGCTAAGAAGACTTCTGAGCAGAGAGGAAGTAGGAGCTGGATCAGGTGGAGGAAAGTGGAGGCTGCAGGTTGGACTTCAGTGTAGACAGTGTCCAAAGGGTGTAATAAACCAGGACCTGGCCTGGGCAGAACACACTTTACAGTAATGAGCTCTCACACTCACCAGATGAATCTAGAAAGAGGGAAGCAGGATGTCAGATCCCATCTGTGTGGTCAGAGTTGAAGGGAAGATGTAGGTCTTAACTTGTCATGGTCATGAGGGAAGGACAGGGCTGTGCTGCAGGCTTTGGCTGGAAGGATACACACCTTCCACAGATCTACCCACAAGACTGATTCTAGCCCCCTCCTGAACTTCTGCCTGCCCTAGAGTCCTCCACCCTGGCTGAGTGGTGGGGTCCCCAGGACAGCTTTTAGAATGCTACCAATACCCTTTCCCCAAACCTCGAGATTCTTTATTGGTCTGTGTACAGTTTGTGTTTCTGTGTTTAAAGCTCCCATGGTGATTATTGTGAGCACATTAGAGGTGAAAGTGCCAGTTAGGGTAGGGCTGAGGAAGGCAGTGGCTGACAGGAGGCTGGAAAGGTGGGCTTGGTCCCTTTATATAAAGCCTTCAGGGCTGGACTGTAATTTACATGTAGCACAGGGATTATGCTGACAAACTGGGGATGGGAAATGATATGATTGGGCCTGTGTTTAAAGTGATGAATTTGGCTGTTTTGTGCAAGATGGTTTGGCTAGAGGTCAGAGCTCAGTGGGAAAGCTATTGCAAAAGGAGATGTGAGATGAAGATATCAAAAGCAAGATAAGGGCCAGGAGGAAATTCCAGATCCTAAGAATATCTCAGCCCTGAAGTGCAGGTGCTGCCGCCTGAGCCACCCGGGTGCAGAGGCAGCTAGCTGGTAATTAGCCCGCATGCATCCCACTGTCACCTGAGACCCTGGCTGCTGGCTAATTAGTGCTTCCTGGAGGAAAAGGCAGCTGGTAGTTTCCTTTCTAATTCCAGTACTGACGTCCCAGTTTAACATAATAAAAGGATTCGCTGGCAGGGGAGTGAGGCAGAGGAGATGAAAGGCAGAGGTGGCCAGGGGCCCTCCAGTTGTTCAGAGGTGACTTGGGGCCAAAGTGAGCATTGCACATCTCAGCAGAGGGACAGCCAGAGTTCTGCTCCAGTGTCAAGTGTCAGGCTTGTTCTAAATTTACACAGTTGGGTGATTGAAACTCATAGGAAGATCAGAGTTATCTCGATTGTATTTGATCCTTGAAATCTTACGTATTGCTGTTTATCTTTAAAAAAGCATAGAGACACCCACAGGCCCAGCAGTAGTGCTGAGACATGAGTCACCCTGGGGTCTTCCACCCCCTGACAGGAGATCGGGAGGCTGGAGGGGCCTTTCCCAGGTCACACAAGGCTCTGGTAAGACCTTTTCCTTGGAGAGTAGGCTCTTCTTGGAAAGATCACCCCACCTGGGGTGTATATCCCAAAGATTGTTTTTCCTGCCTCACTAGAGCATTGAGAGGCTCTCCCTTGATTCTTGCAATGAGGACCTGGTGAAATTCCTGGAGGTAACACACGAATGTGTGGTGACTTCCCTAAGCCTGGGACTCCTGAAGGGTCTCACTCCCAGACTATCCTGTACTCAGTATAATGGTTCATTTTATGGAATGACTTGGCTAGGCGGTAGTGACAAGTTATTTGGTCAAACACCCATCTAGATGTTGATATGGTTTTTTTTTTTTTTTTCTAGATGAGATTGACAAACTTTGAGTATAGCAAATTATCCTCTGTGGTGTGAGTGGGCCTCACCCAATCAGTTGAAGGCCTTAAGAGAAAAGGTGGACCTCCCTGAGCAAGAAGGATTTCTGCCTCCAGGAGGCCTTTGGACTTGAGACTACAACATAAACTCTTCCCTTGAGTTATAGCCTACAGCCTTGCCTTGTAGGCTTTGGATTTGCCAGTCTCCACAACTGAATGAGCTGATTATTTAAAATCACTCTCTCTCTCTGTATCATACATGTGTATGCATATCTACATATATGCGTCCTATTGGTTCTGTTTCTCTGGAGAACACTGACTACTACACGTAGTCTCCAGCAACTTGTCAGAATTACCCTTTGAGCATTCCTACAAGTTTATGGCTCCAGTGGCTTCTGCCCCAGGTAAGCAGACCTCAGCTGTGGCTCTCTATGTTCTCCCGTCTCTCCAGATTTGGGCGATGGTTTGCCCTGTGATTGCAGTTCTCTGCTGGTTCCAAGAAAAGTCATTGATTTTCAAATTGTTCAGATTTTTCTTGTGGCAAGGGTAAGAGTGACTCTTTCCAAGTTTGTTAGATGTTAGACCTAAAACTGAAGTCCTCCACAAACTTAAACTTTTTCTAAAATTAATTTTTACCAGTTATGCTTATTTCATTGGAAAGCCATTCTACAGAGCTCCTTACCCTGCTATGCAGGAACTGGAACTTGGGAGTTCCATTTTTAATGACACTTATAGCTAATATTTGTTGAGTGCTGAAGCTGAAAACTCCTTAAGGTTTTTTACATGCACAATCTAATTTAATCCTTATAAATACACTGTGAGGGGGCTTCCCTGGTGGTGCAGTGGTTAAGAATCCTCCTGCCAATGCAGGGGACATGGGTTCAAGCCCTGGTCTGGGATGATCCCACATGCCATGGAGCAACCAAGCCCGTGTGCCAAAACTACTGAGACTGTACTCTAAAGCCTGTAAGCCACAACTACTGAAGCCCACGTGCCGAAAGCCACAAGACAAGCCACTGCAATGAGAAGCCTGCACACCTCAACAAAGGGTAGCCCCCACTTGTCACAACTAGAGAAAGCCCACACACAGCAACAAAGACCCAACAGCCAAAAGTAAATAAATTAAATAAATAAAATTTTTTAAATACCGAGTGAGGAAAGTTTTATTATTATGCTCAATTTTCAAATGAGGAAAGAGACTCAGAGATATTAAGGAACTTACTTAAATCACACTGTGTGAGGAACTTCCAGAGGTTCAGCAAAACTAGATTTCAGAATCCTGTAGGAGAATGGCAGAGACCAGATTAGAGAAAAAGGAAGGGCCTTATAATCTAGAGCAGTAGAGATGTAAGTAGTATCCAATAGAAATATAATGAATAGAAAATGAAATAGAATACAGACCTCTGTGTAATTAAAATTTTTCTTATATCACATAAAAAATAAAACTAAACAGGTAAATTAATTTTAACAATGTATTTTCTTTAATTACAGTATATTCAAAATACTATTATTTCAATATATAGTCAATATAAAATTATTAGTGAGGTACTTTATTTCCTTTTTTTGTACCAAGTCTTTGAAATCTGGTGTGTGGTTGGCACTTCTTATGTATTTCTATTTGGACTTTTGAAGTGTTCAGTAGCAGTCCAAGAGTAAACTGTTGCTATTTTTACACTTATGGTTGCTGTGCACAGATGAAAGGCCTTGTGCAAACTTTAGGAAGATTACCAAGGAGGCAATATAGAGGGTGCATGGAGGCAGAGCAGAATTGGAGGGGGTCTTGGAGTTCACCAGGAGAGAAATTGCAATGATCCAAGCAAAGCAGAAGAGAGATGAGAGAACAGAAAATAGATATAAAAACACTACATTACATCCATACATTTATAATAAAATTCAACAAGACTTGGTGACATGTTGCATGTTGGTGATAAGGAGAGAAATGTCTAGGATAATTTCTAGTTTCTTTCAGTTGGATGGGCACTTTTATCTAAGTCCCATTACCTGACAAGGATTTAAGGCATCCATCCATCCAAATGTATAGGTTCAAGAAGCATAATAGCCTAAAACAGAATAAACCCAAAGAAATCCATGCCAAGTCACATAAAATAATGAAAACTAAAAAAAAAAAAAAAAATCTTAAAGCTAAGAAAATATAAACACATGGAGGCTAAACAATACACTACTAAATAACAAAGAGATCACTGAAGAAATCAAAGAGGAAATCAAAAAATACCTAGAAACAAATGACAATGAAAACACGATGACCCAAAACCTATGGGATACAGCAGAAGCAGTTCTAAGAGGGAAGTTTATAGCAATACAATCCTACTGCAAGAAACAAGAAACATCTCAAATAAACAATCTAACCTTACCCCTAAAGCAATTAGAGAAAGAACAACAAAACCCCCCCCAAAGTTAGCATAAGGAAAGAAATCATAAAGATCAGATCAGAAATAAATGAAAAAGAAATGAAGGAAACAATAGCAAAGATCAATAAAACTAAAAGCTGGTTCTTTGAGAAGATAAACAAAATTGATAAAACATTAGCCAGACTCATCAAGAAAAAAAGGGAGGGCTTCCCTTGTGGCGCAGTGGTTGAGGGTCTGCCTGCTAATGCAGGGGACATGGGTTTGGGCCCTGGTCTGGGAGGATCCCACATGCCGTGGAGCAACTGGGCCCATGAGCCACAAATACTGAGCCTGCGTGTCTGGAGCATGTGCTCCGCAACAAGAGAGGTCACAACAGTGAGAGGCCCGCGCACCGCAATGAAGAGTGGCCCCCACTTGCCGCAACTGAAGAAAGCCCTCGCACAGAAATGAAGACCCAACACAGCAAAAATAAATTAATTAATAAACTCTTACTCCCAATATCTTCTTAAAACAAAAAAAATGGAGAAGACTCAAATCAATAGAATTAGAAATGAAAATGGACAAGTAAAAACTGACACTGCAGAGAGAGATTACTACAAGCAATTATATGCCAATAAAATGGGCAACCTGGAAGAAGTGGACAAATGCTTAGAAACGCACAACTTCTGAGACTGAACCAGTAAGAAATAGAAAATATAAACAGGCCAAACACAAGCACTGATATTGAGACTCTGATGAACAATCTTCCAACAAACAAAAGCCCAGCACCAGATGGCTTTAGAGGCAAATTCTATCAAACATTTAGAGAAGAGCTAACACCTACCCTTCTCAAACTCTTCCAAAATATAGCAGAGGGAGGAGCACTCCCAAACTCATTCTACGAGGCCAGCATCACCCTGATACCAAAACCAGACAAAGATGTCACAAAGAAAGAAAACTACAGGCCAATATCACTGATTAACATAGATGCAAAAATCCTCAACAAAATACTAGCAAACAGAATGAAGGACTTGAGGGCACAGGGAGGGGGAAGTGGTAGCTGTGACAAAGTGAGAGAGTGGCATGGACATATATATACTACCAAATGTAAAATAGATAGCTAGTGGGAAGCAGCTGCATAGCACAGGGAGATCAGGTTGGTGCTTTGTGTCCACCTAGAGGGGTGGGATAGGGAGTGTGGGAGGGAGACACAAGAAGGGAGAGATTATGGGGATATGTGTATATGTATTGCCGATTCACTTTGTTATAAAGCAGAAACTAACACACCATTGTAAATCAATTATACTCCAATAAAGATGTTAAATAAATAAATAAATAAATACATAAATACATAAAAGAGAGGAAAATAAATGGTGCTAAATGGAAATCAGTTTTTCACAATTAATTCCAAGTGATATAATGTTGATAGCAGTGAACTGTAAGTCATATATATATATTGTAATTCTGTATTCCAGAGCCACTGTGGAAACTATGCAAAGAGCCCTAAATATAAATCAAGCAAGATTCTAAGAAATGTTCAATAATCCACAGGAAAGCAAGGGAAACAGGGATGAGAAACAGAATAAACATACAGAAAACAAATAATGCAGTGTCAGACTTAAGCCCTGACAGATCAATAATTATCTGAAATATAAGCAGTCTAAATTCAGCAATAAAAAAGACAAAAATTGCCATAGAATATAAAGAAATATGACTCAACTATATGCCATTAGAAATAAACTCGCTTCTAATTTAATGACATTTGTAGGCTGAAAGTAAAAAAGATGGGAAAAGATACAAGCATTAGTTTAAAAACCTGGGAATGACTGTATTAATACCAGATAGAATAGATTTCAGAGCAAAGACAAATACTAAAGAGGGACATTACTTATAATGATAAAATAATCACTCACCAGGAAGACATAATAATCCTAAATGTATATGAATCAAATGACAGAATATGTTTGACAACAGAATATAAAGAACAAAAAACACAAAATACGTGTGAAGCAAAAAACTGATAGAACTGAAAAGGGAAATAGACAAATTCACAATTACAGTTGGAGACTTCAACACTCCCTTCTTACTAACGATTAGACTATAAATCAGCAATGGAGAAGACCTAAACAGCACAATCAACAGGATCCAGTTGAAATCTATAGAACACACCACTCAACAACTGCAGATACACTTTTTATTCAAGTGTATATGGAACATTCCCCAAGATAAACCACATCCTGGGACATAAAACTGTCCTCAACAAAATTAAAAGAATTAAAATAATAATGATTGTGTTCTATGACCATAATGGAATCAAAGTAGAAATCAATAACAGAAAGACAACAGGAAAATCTTTATACGCATGGAAATTAAACAAACACTTGTAAATAATCCATAGATCAAAAAGGAAGTCTCAAAGGAAATAGAAATGCATATCAATAGAATGGAATGTAAATGAAAATACAACATATCAAAATATGTGGAATGCAGGCTTCCCTGGTGGTGCAGTGGTTGAGAATCTGCCTGCCAGTACAGGGGACACAGGTTTGAGCTCTGGTCTGGGAAGATCCCACATGCTGCGGAGTAACTAGGCCCGTGAGCCGCAACTACTGAGCCTGCGCGTCTGGAGCCTCTGCTCCGCAACAAGAGAGGCCGCAACAGTGAGAGGCCCGTGCACCAAGACTGTACTCTAAAGCCTGTAAGCCACAACTACTGAAGCCCACGTGCCGAAAGCCACAAGACAAGCCACTGCAATGAGAAGCCTGCACACCTCAACAAAGGGTAGCCCCCACTTGTCACAACTAGAGAAAGCCCACACACAGCAACAAAGACCCAACAGCCAAAAGTAAATAAATTAAATAAATAAAAAATTTTAAATACCGAGTGAGGAAAGTTTTATTATTATGCTCAATTTTCAAATGAGGAAAGAGACTCAGAGATATTAAGGAACTTACTTAAATCACACTGTGTGAGGAACTTCCAGAGGTTCAGCAAAACTAGATTTCAGAATCCTGTAGGAGAATGGCAGAGACCAGATTAGAGAAAAAGGAAGGGCCTTATAATCTAGAGCAGTAGAGATGTAAGTAGTATCCAATAGAAATATAATGAATAGAAAATGAAATAGAATACAGACCTCTGTGTAATTAAAATTTTTCTTATATCACATAAAAAATAAAACTAAACAGGTAAATTAATTTTAACAATGTATTTTCTTTAATTACAGTATATTCAAAATACTATTATTTCAATATATAGTCAATATAAAATTATTAGTGAGGTACTTTATTTCCTTTTTTTGTACCAAGTCTTTGAAATCTGGTGTGTGGTTGGCACTTCTTATGTATTTCTATTTGGACTTTTGAAGTGTTCAGTAGCAGTCCAAGAGTAAACTGTTGCTATTTTTACACTTATGGTTGCTGTGCACAGATGAAAGGCCTTGTGCAAACTTTAGGAAGATTACCAAGGAGGCAATATAGAGGGTGCATGGAGGCAGAGCAGAATTGGAGGGGGTCTTGGAGTTCACCAGGAGAGAAATTGCAATGATCCAAGCAAAGCAGAAGAGAGATGAGAGAACAGAAAATAGATATAAAAACACTACATTACATCCATACATTTATAATAAAATTCAACAAGACTTGGTGACATGTTGCATGTTGGTGATAAGGAGAGAAATGTCTAGGATAATTTCTAGTTTCTTTCAGTTGGATGGGCACTTTTATCTAAGTCCCATTACCTGACAAGGATTTAAGGCATCCATCCATCCAAATGTATAGGTTCAAGAAGCATAATAGCCTAAAACAGAATAAACCCAAAGAAATCCATGCCAAGTCACATAAAATAATGAAAACTAAAAAAAAAAAAAAAAATCTTAAAGCTAAGAAAATATAAACACATGGAGGCTAAACAATACACTACTAAATAACAAAGAGATCACTGAAGAAATCAAAGAGGAAATCAAAAAATACCTAGAAACAAATGACAATGAAAACACGATGACCCAAAACCTATGGGATACAGCAGAAGCAGTTCTAAGAGGGAAGTTTATAGCAATACAATCCTACTGCAAGAAACAAGAAACATCTCAAATAAACAATCTAACCTTACCCCTAAAGCAATTAGAGAAAGAACAACAAAAACCCCCCCAAAGTTAGCATAAGGAAAGAAATCATAAAGATCAGATCAGAAATAAATGAAAAAGAAATGAAGGAAACAATAGCAAAGATCAATAAAACTAAAAGCTGGTTCTTTGAGAAGATAAACAAAATTGATAAAACATTAGCCAGACTCATCAAGAAAAAAAGGGAGGGCTTCCCTTGTGGCGCAGTGGTTGAGGGTCTGCCTGCTAATGCAGGGGACATGGGTTTGGGCCCTGGTCTGGGAGGATCCCACATGCCGTGGAGCAACTGGGCCCATGAGCCACAAATACTGAGCCTGCGTGTCTGGAGCATGTGCTCCGCAACAAGAGAGGTCACAACAGTGAGAGGCCCGCGCACCGCAATGAAGAGTGGCCCCCACTTGCCGCAACTGAAGAAAGCCCTCGCACAGAAATGAAGACCCAACACAGCAAAAATAAATTAATTAATAAACTCTTACTCCCAATATCTTCTTAAAACAAAAAAAATGGAGAAGACTCAAATCAATAGAATTAGAAATGAAAATGGACAAGTAAAAACTGACACTGCAGAGAGAGATTACTACAAGCAATTATATGCCAATAAAATGGGCAACCTGGAAGAAGTGGACAAATGCTTAGAAACGCACAACTTCTGAGACTGAACCAGTAAGAAATAGAAAATATAAACAGGCCAAACACAAGCACTGATATTGAGACTCTGATGAACAATCTTCCAACAAACAAAAGCCCAGCACCAGATGGCTTTAGAGGCAAATTCTATCAAACATTTAGAGAAGAGCTAACACCTACCCTTCTCAAACTCTTCCAAAATATAGCAGAGGGAGGAGCACTCCCAAACTCATTCTACGAGGCCAGCATCACCCTGATACCAAAACCAGACAAAGATGTCACAAAGAAAGAAAACTACAGGCCAATATCACTGATTAACATAGATGCAAAAATCCTCAACAAAATACTAGCAAACAGAATGAAGGACTTGAGGGCACAGGGAGGGGGAAGTGGTAGCTGTGACAAAGTGAGAGAGTGGCATGGACATATATATACTACCAAATGTAAAATAGATAGCTAGTGGGAAGCAGCTGCATAGCACAGGGAGATCAGGTTGGTGCTTTGTGTCCACCTAGAGGGGTGGGATAGGGAGTGTGGGAGGGAGACACAAGAAGGGAGAGATTATGGGGATATGTGTATATGTATTGCCGATTCACTTTGTTATAAAGCAGAAACTAACACACCATTGTAAATCAATTATACTCCAATAAAGATGTTAAATAAATAAATAAATAAATACATAAATACATAAAAGAGAGGAAAATAAATGGTGCTAAATGGAAATCAGTTTTTCACAATTAATTCCAAGTGATATAATGTTGATAGCAGTGAACTGTAAGTCATATATATATATTGTAATTCTGTATTCCAGAGCCACTGTGGAAACTATGCAAAGAGCCCTAAATATAAATCAAGCAAGATTCTAAGAAATGTTCAATAATCCACAGGAAAGCAAGGGAAACAGGGATGAGAAACAGAATAAACATACAGAAAACAAATAATGCAGTGTCAGACTTAAGCCCTGACAGATCAATAATTATCTGAAATATAAGCAGTCTAAATTCAGCAATAAAAAAGACAAAAATTGCCATAGAATATAAAGAAATATGACTCAACTATATGCCATTAGAAATAAACTCGCTTCTAATTTAATGACATTTGTAGGCTGAAAGTAAAAAAGATGGGAAAAGATACAAGCATTAGTTTAAAAACCTGGGAATGACTGTATTAATACCAGATAGAATAGATTTCAGAGCAAAGACAAATACTAAAGAGGGACATTACTTATAATGATAAAATAATCACTCACCAGGAAGACATAATAATCCTAAATGTATATGAATCAAATGACAGAATATGTTTGACAACAGAATATAAAGAACAAAAAACACAAAATACGTGTGAAGCAAAAAACTGATAGAACTGAAAAGGGAAATAGACAAATTCACAATTACAGTTGGAGACTTCAACACTCCCTTCTTACTAACGATTAGACTATAAATCAGCAATGGAGAAGACCTAAACAGCACAATCAACAGGATCCAGTTGAAATCTATAGAACACACCACTCAACAACTGCAGATACACTTTTTATTCAAGTGTATATGGAACATTCCCCAAGATAAACCACATCCTGGGACATAAAACTATCCTCAACAAAATTAAAAGAATTAAAATAATAATGATTGTGTTCTATGACCATAATGGAATCAAAGTAGAAATCAATAACAGAAAGACAACAGGAAAATCTTTATACGCATGGAAATTAAACAAACACTTGTAAATAATCCATAGATCAAAAAGGAAGTCTCAAAGGAAATAGAAATGCATATCAATAGAATGGAATGTAAATGAAAATACAACATATCAAAATATGTGGAATGCAGGCTTCCCTGGTGGTGCAGTGGTTGAGAATCTGCCTGCCAGTACAGGGGACACAGGTTTGAGCTCTGGTCTGGGAAGATCCCACATGCTGCGGAGTAACTAGGCCCGTGAGCCGCAACTACTGAGCCTGCGCGTCTGGAGCCTCTGCTCCGCAACAAGAGAGGCCGCAACAGTGAGAGGCCCGTGCACCACGATGAGGAGTGGCCCCCGCTCACCGCAACTAGAGAAAGCCCTAGCACAGAAACGAAGACCCAACACAGCCAAAAATAAATAAATAAATTTAAATAAATAAATAAATAGATAGATAGATATGTGAAATGCAACTAAAGCAGTGCTGAGAAGAACATTTATAGTACTAGGAACTTACGTTAGAAAAAAGAAAGGGTCTTAAATTAAGAATACAAATTCCCCATCAAGAAAAGGGAGGAAATAAACTCAAAGAAGCAGAAGGAAGGAAAGAGTAAAGACACCTGCAGAAATCAATAATGTTGAAAGTAGGATAATAGAAAAATGAATGAACAGAATGAATGAAGCAAAATCCTGCCTCTTCAAAACATCAGTAAAATACCTCTAGCAACACTGACAAACATAAAAAGAGAGAAAACACAATCACCAATTTTTGGAAGTAATAAGGGAAATAACAGTAGATTTTACAGCCATTAAAAAGATAATAAGAGAACACTAAAACAACTTTACACTCATAAATCTGAAAATTTAGAAGAAATGGATTAATTCCTCAAAACCCACAAATTACCAAAATTCAATCAAGATTAAATAGGCAATCTGAATATTCTTGTTACCATTAAAGAAATTGAATCTGTAATTTAAAAGCTCTTGAAAAAGAAGTCAGGGGAAGCCCACATGACTTAATTTCAAAATTATATTAAACATTTTTAAAAGAATTAACACCAATTTTGCACAATCTCTTCTAGATAACAGAAGAAAAGGACATTTCCAATTCATTATCTGAAGATAGTATTATCCTGATAACAAAACCAGAAAAATTCTTTATGAGAGAGAGAGAGAGAGAGAGAGAGAGAGAGAGGGAGAGAAAGAGAAAGTGAGAGAGGGAGGGAGAAAGACTGCCTACAAGCTAAAATCTCATAAATTTAGAGGCAAAAATTCTCAACAAAATATTAGCAGTCAATGTATAAAAATATTATACACCTTGATCAGGTGGGAATTTTTTCAGCTCTAAGAGACTAGTTCAGAAAATAAAAATCAATGTCATCTACCATATCAACAAATTAAAGAAGAAAAATCATGTCATCGAATCAATTGACACAGAAATGTATTTGGCCACACCCATTCATGATAAAAATTCTCAGCAAGTTCAGAATAGAGGAAAATTGACTCAACTTTGTAAAATCCATTTAAAAAAACTTACAACGAATATCATACTTAATGTTACAAGACTGAATATTTCCCCCTAAGATCAAGAACAAGACAAGGATGTTGTCTCTCATCACTCTTAATCAGCACAGTACTTGAAGTTCTAGCCACTACACTAAAGTAAGATGGAAATAAAAGTCACACAGAACCGAAAGAAAGAAGTGAAACGTCCCTGTTTGCAGAGATGGCATGATTATCTACATAGAAAATTCCAGAAATTTACCACCACCCCCCCCAAAAAAAAGCAAATAAAAGTTCTCCTGGAACTAAGACATGATTCCATTAAGTTCTCAGGATGCAGGATAACCTATAAAAATTGTATTTCTATATACTAGTAAGGAGCACATAGACACTGAAATTAAAAATACAATTTAATTTTTTTTTTTTTTTTTTGCAGTACACAGGCCTCTCACTGCTGTGGCCTCTCCCATTGCGGAGCACAGGCTCCGGATGCGCAGGCTCAGTGGCCATGGCTCACGGGCCCAGCTGCTCCGCAGCATGTGGGATCTTCCCAGACCGGGGAACGAACCCGTGTCCCCTGCATCGGCAGGCGGACTCTCAACCACTGCACCACCAGGGAAGCCCCAATTTCATTTTTAATCTCTCAAAAAATGAAATACGTAGGTGTAAATCAAATAAAACATGAACTGAACTTGTATGCCGAAAACTGTAAAATACTGATGAAAGAAACTAGAGAACTTAAATAAATGGAGACACATACCATGTTCATAAGTCCAAAGACTCAACATAGCAAAGATAGCAAGTCTTTTCCAATTGATTTATAGGTTTAATCCAATTTCTATCAAAAGGGTAGAAAAATTTTTTTGTTGATGTAGACAAATGTATCTAGAAATTTACATTGAAATACAAAGACCCTAGAATAGCTATAATAATGTTTACAAAAAGAGAAGAAGTGGAAGTAATCACTATACTTGATACCACTGAGAATTCAGGGTTTGTGTGTTAATACAACATACTTAAGCTTACTAATATGAAAGGTTTTGAGCAGAGGAGTGAACTTACTTAATTTACATGTCATCAGGGTATCTCTACCTTCTGTGTTGCGAATAGGCTAAAATGAGTGAGCAAGAGCCTGAAATCATCCCAATAACCCAGACGAGATGATGTTAGCTGCACTGTAATGGTGATATTGGAGATCATGGTTTCTGAATATATTTTGAAGGTAGATTCAACAGGATTTTCTGATGAATTAAATGTGGAGCATGAGCATAAAAGAGGAGTCAAAGATTGCTCCAAGATTTTTATCTCAAGCAACGGAAGAATACGGTCTGTGTTAGCTGAGGACAAGACTATGTGAAGTGGTGGTTTGGGAAGATGGAAGAGGGGATTGGAGAGTGTGAGATGTTAAGATTGAAATGTCTGGGGATGTGCAGGTTCAGGGAAGAGGTCCAGGTCAGGAGTCATGGGATGTGAGAGGACAGAAGCTCTGCCTGTCTAGCCAGGTCTCCAGCAGCTGTTGCTACCAGGGGCATGGTGTGGTTGTGGGGGTGGTTACTGTTCTTTCTCCAAGTGCCTTCCACCAGTGACATAACTCAGATGAGAAACACAGTGTTTGAAAATTCACACTTCTCCAGTTTTAGCTGGAGGCTAAAAAATCTTTCTCTTTCATGCAATCTTTGCTGGGCCCCAATGTTTTCTAACTGGAGGGAAGCTAATGTGACCTGTAACTACATTTTGCTCCCCAAGTGAGAACTTCAGCTACTGAAAATGAAGTGTAAACTAAGATGTGCATGATCAAGATGTGCTTTGTCTCAGAAACAAAGAATATTATCGTGTGAGGGGAGAATATTCCTTCTGTGAGCATGACTTGGACTTTGCTCTGACATGCAAGAATAAACACTGGCTTTCTGCGGCAATTAGCATTTTATTCTTTCCTGAGTTGTGGGAGACACCAGATATCAATGGGTTTCCCTTTGCCATGCAGAAGAGGAATGAGTCAGAGCCAATAAAATTATTTCATGTCTTAAATTTTCCTCTTTGGTGAAGGTTAGTCAAGGTGGAATTGGGGCAGGGAAAGTATTTCCAAAGCCTCCTGCTGTGGCGCTTGCTGAACAAATCTTGGGTCCATGTGCCATTGTGCAGCAAAGCCAATCTACTGACATTGGGTTGTGGTGAAGGAAAGTGCAATGGTTATTGCAGAAGCCAAGCAAGGAGTCCAAGAAGCTAGTGCTCAAATGGCCCAAACTCTTTGATATTGTTCAGGGAAAGGTTTTTTTAAAGACAGGGCAAGGGAGAGGGGTGCGGAGTGTGTCATCAGCTCATGGACATTCTTCTGATTGGTTGTTGGTGAGGTAATCAAGAGGCAACATCATCAACCTTCTGGTTCCAACCCATCTGGAGTCTACATGCTTGTGGGCAGCATGCAGCTAACTTCTTCCACCTGGTGTAGTTTCAGTATCTACAAAACAGCTCAAAGGATATGGCTCAGAATATTATCTGTAGTACTTGAGGAAGAACTAAAGGTCCTTGACTTTTTTTTAATGGCTAAACTATTATTATTTTGTCTTGCTTGGGTGTTTTCCTTTGTTTCTATATTTTCTCACTTAATCTGATTAAATTTATTCATTGGAACTCAAGGAAGGCCTAAGAGGCTAATGTTTTTCTATAAACAAGAAGCAGACACAGGACATGGGGGCAGGGGGGTGTGTCCCAGAAAGGTCCCATAGGGGATAGAATTCAGAAAAGAGGATGAGTTGCAAATGTATAAATTGGGTTTGGGGGCTACTATTGATGAAAAAAGGATTTTTTTCTTCTCACCCCCTGTATATGAACCCACCTCCTTCATCACCAGGGAAAGGAGTCTGTATTCCAGTTGGGCTGAGTGGAGAAATCAGTGATATGTCTGATGGCTAGAAAGCTCACGTAGTTGAATGTTGTGGTCTCACTAAAAGAAAAAATAAATTGTCAGGAGGAGGTGCAACCATTTAGCTTTCTCTCTCTTCATTTTTCTCTTAAACACATGCGAGAATCCCATTTTTTTCAATGTAGGGAAGCAACTGCTGGCAAGATTTTGAGTTTGGGTTTTGGACTGAAAGAGTTCTGGCTAGACCTTGGGCCTGTCTCTTGTGCTTCAATACAGTTGATCAGTTTTATGTATTGGAGTTTGGAGGAAAAACTCAGTTAAAATGTACAAAAGTTGGATTTCTTATTTCCTGTTGCCTTTGTTCACATTTCTACTTGGGAACTTCTGGGAGTTGGGGATGCTTGGTATGGAGGTTAAGTATGAAGTATTACTTACTTCCTCTGGTTTAATGGGGTTGGAAATCTGACCACCAGGAGATCCTATATCCTCCTTTAACAGAAATGTTGGCAGTGTCTGTGTGTCAGGGAAAAGAGCAGGGTTTGGGGAACCAGACTTAACCCACTAGCTGTTAGGAAAGTTACTTCTCTCTACATTTCAGTTTCCTTATCTGTAACATGGAAGTCACAATAGTTCCCATTTTATAAAGTTGTTGTATGGATTAAATGTTCTAAGAAATGTAAACAACTTAGAACAGTTTCTAGCATGAGTTTCTGTGATCATTATTTTCTGCTCGTAGGATTATAATCAAGGCTATGATGAGATAAGTCAGGAAAAGTAAAACTCTGTCTAGATAACTTTTACTGTCCTTTCTAACACTGAAAATGTTTGAAATCTTGACTTTTTTTTTTTTTTAATGGCTGAGATACATTCATCTACCCACATTTTACAGATGTCACTTCTTATGAGTGGCAGTGTGAAAGGGATGTCAAGGGGTTTTGTGATGGTATCAGACTCCTCATGATCACAAGATGGCAGTATAAATCAGGGCCAGTCATTTGGGGATGAGGAACCTGTCTCAGATGGAGGAAGCAAAGTGCTCAGGTAATAATAACAAAAGCAGTCATGAGATGATGGGCATTAGCCAAGCAGTCATGGCTATGATAAGAAAAATACTAGCAGGGATCAGGGGGTTTAAGCAATGCCTAAAATTGCAGGAATCTAAATAAAGTGTTGGACAAAAGAGAAAAGGGAAGAACTGCTAGATCATCTGCCTATCATTCCAGTGACTAAGAACAAGACAGGCCAGCAAACAGGGCATGTGAGAGACTGAGCAGTAACTCATGAGGTTTTAGACTGTAGTGGAGATTCCTGATGCTGAATACATCTCAGGTAATGTCTGAGGTAAGGATCTATGTGGGCACCTAGCTACAAACTGATAGATTAGAGATCAGAAGGAAGTCTCCATCAATAAGTGGCAGAATAAAGGGTACATTCATTCAGTTACACTGAAACTGTTGACTCATTCATCAATGGCAGTCAGACAGACAGTAGCAATATGAACGTTAGGGAATCACCTCCTTGAAGACCAGAGTTAGAAGTAACCTCACGCCCCCACCCCCCACCTGTGGCAGTATTGTCTCTCTTCTTAATTGAGTACTATTCTTCAGAGTACTCATCTCATAGAACCACTCATTCTGATTCTGACAAGATAAAAGTAGAAAAGAACTAGAAGGTAGGAGTTGTCATAATATATTTATTTCCTTTCTTCTGATTTTGTTGGTTTTAATTTGCTTCTCTGTTTTAAGTTTCATAAGGTGGACACAGAGGTCATTGATTTGAGGACTTCTTTTTAAAATATAGTTATGTGAATTTCCCTCAAATCACTACTTTTGCTATTATGAATTTCCCTCAAATCACTACTCTAACTGCATCACACAAGATTTGATATACTGTGTTTTAATTTTTGTTCATTTCAAAATTCATTCTAATTTCACTTTTGATTTCTTCTTTGATTCATGGGTTACTTAGAAATATGTTATTTAGTTTCTTAGTACTGCTGACCCTTGGACAACATGGGTTTGGCTGTTGCACCCACTTATACATGGATTTTTTTGAATAAATACATAATGGAGTACTACACAAATCACAGTTGGGTAAATCCATGAATGTGGAATCTCGAATACAGAGGGCCAACACTTGACTGCATAGAGGTTTGGCATCCCTCACCCCCACCTTATTCAAGCATCAACAGAATTTGAGGATTTTTCAGAGACCTTTCTGTGAATTCCAGTTTACTTCCATTATAGTCAGAGAATTGCTCTGTATGACTTGAATGTTTTTAAATTTATTGAGACTTGTTTTATGGTCTATCATGGTAAATGTTTTCTGTGCACTTGGAAATAATATGTATTATGCTGTTGTTTGCCTATTCATTCTACAAATTATCAGAAGAAGAGTGTTGAAATTGCAAATTACAATTATGGATTTGTCTATTTAGTCTTGAAATTCTATCAGATTTTGCTTCCATGTACGTGGAATTTTTGTTATTATTTAAAAACCCTTAAGATTACTGTGTCCTCAGTGAACTGACTACTTTATCACTATAAAATGATCTTTTTTGTTCCTGGTGATATTTTTTGCACTGAAATGTACTTTGTCTTACATTAAAATACCTATTCATAATATTATCATCATGAGCAGGTATTTGTCATCTTTTCACTTTTAATCTCTTTATGTCTTTGTATTTAAAATGAATTTCTTGTAGGTAGCATATAGTTATTTCTTGTTTTTTTATACAATCTGAAAATCTTTTAATTGAGGTGTTTAAACCATTTACATTTACTGTGGTCATTGGTGAGGTTGGGTTTAAGTGTACTGTTTGGTATGTATTTTCCACTTGTTCTATCTTTTCTTTGTTTGCTTTTTCTGACTTTTCTATCTTCCTTTGGATTGAGTTAAATTGAAGGTTTTGTGTGTGTGTGTGTGTGTGTGTGTGTGATTTCATCTCAACACTTTGTTGGCTTTTTTTTTTTTTTTTTTTTTTGGCTTTTTAACTGTAACTTTTAAAAACTACTTGCTTTAGGATGTATAGTATGTATCTTTGACTTATCAGTTCACTGTCATGTAATATTGTACAACTTCAAATGTGGCATAAGAATCTTACTCTTCCATTGGCCCAGCCTTTGTGCTATTGTTGTCATATATTATATACTTCCATAATATGTTACTTTTGCTACATAGTCAATTTTCTTTTACAGAGATTAAAACTAAGGGGGAAAAGTCCTTAAATTTATCATTTTTGGTGTTCTCCCTTCTTTTGAATATATCCACATTTCTGTCTGGTATCCTCTTCCTTCTGCTCTGCAGTTTTGTTTTGGTTTTTTTTGTAGTATAGATCTGCTAATGATGAGTCGTTTCAGCTTTTATTTGTCAGAAATGGCTGTTGTCACCTCTGTTCCTTTTGAGTGGTTCTTTCAGATAGCTTCCTCACATGCATGTGCTGATCAGTACTCAGCTGGAAACTTGAGAAGGAATTGCTTCAGATCTTTAGAGCTCTCTCTGCACTCTCTTCCTCTGTTCTGAGAACTCTGGCTGCCTTGGTCTTCTCATACTCCCAATTCTATCTTTTTAAATTTAGGTAATAAATTTAGGTAATTTATTTAAAATTTTTAAAAAGTTCATCCATTTTTCTTATCCCCACCTCCTGCCTCTGCCAACCACCACCAAAAAGTTCTCAGTATCTGTGAATTCATTATTTTTTAGATTCCACAGGTAAGTGACATCGTAAGGTATTTGTCTTTGTCTGTCTTATTTCACTTGGCATAATGTCCTCTAGGTCCATCCATATTGTTGCAAATGACAAAATGTCCTTTCTCACTGCAGTTACTATTATTGCCAGTCAGTGCATTGTGATGCACAAGGGCTAGTGTGAAATGGAAATTTCTCTTTTAGGAACCAGAAAATAAGTTACAAATAAAAGAATGTTGATCCAGTGAAAGGAGATGGTATCTCTCTGGGTATCAGTGTTGACTGAATGCAGAGAACCTGGAAATTTATTCAGGAGTTTTTGGAACTCTAAACAAAAAAAGAAATCACTGAACATCATCAGGGTTTTCAAATTCTATCCAGAATTGAAACCAAAATGTAAACACCTTGAATTTTGCTGGTTTTGCTTACTGATATTCTACAGTGTCTAAAACAGTGTCTGGACTCCATCTGCAAGAGCACTGGAATCACAACTAACTGCTAAACAATCATCAACATGAAGACACTGGAACTCACCAAAAAAGATGCCTCACATCCGAAGGCAAAAAGAAGCCACAATGAGACAGTAGGAAGGGCACAATCACAATAAAATCAAATACCATAACTGCTGGGTGAGTGGCTCACAAACTGGAAAACACTTATACCACAGAAGTCCAGAACTGGACTGAAGGTCCTGAGCTCCATGTCAGTCTACCCAATCTGGGGGTCTGGCAACAGGAGGTGGAATTCCTAGACAATCAGACTTTGAAGGCTAGTGAGATTTGATTGCAGGACTTTGACAGCACTGGGGGAAAAAGAAACTCCACCCTTGGAGGGCACACACAAAGTAGTGGGGACCCTGGGGAAGGAGCAGAGACCCCATAGGAGACTGAACCAGACCTACCGGCTAATGTTGGAGGGTCTCCTGCAGAGGCGAGGGGTGGCTGTGTGCCACTGTGAGGTCAAGGACACTGTCAGAAGAAACTCTGGGAAGTATTCCTAGGGGTGAGCCCTCCCAGAGTCTGCCATTAGCCCCACCAAAGAGCCCAGGTAGGCTACAGTGTTAGGTCGCCTCAGGCCAAACAACCAACAGGGAGGGAACACAGCCCCGAGCATCAGCTGACAAGTGGAATAAAGTTTTACTGAGCTCTGACCACCAGAACAACAGCCAGTTCTACCCACAACAAGTCCCTTTCATCAGCAAAATTGCTAGCCTCTTAGATAGCTTCATCTACCAGAGGGCAAACAGCAGAAGCAAGAAGAACTACAATCCTGCAGCCTGTGAAATAAAAACCACATTCACAGAAAGATAGACAAGATGAAAATGCAGAGGGCTATGTACCAGATGAAGGAACAAGATAAAACCCTAGAAAAACAACCAAATGATGTGGAGATAGGCAACCTTCCAGAAAAAGAATTCAGAATAATGATAGTGAAGATGATACACAACCTCGGAAAAACAAATGAGGCAATGATCGAGAAGATGCAAGAAATGCTTAACAAAGACCTAGAAGAATTAAAGAACAAACAAACAGAGATGAACAATACAATAAATGAAAACTATACTAGAACGAATCAATAGCAGAATAACTGAGGCAGAAGAACAGATAAATGACTTGGAAGACAGAATTGTGGAATTCACTCCTACAGCACAGAATAAACAAAAAACAATGAAAAGAAATGAAGACAGCCTAAGAGACCTATGGGACAGTATTAAATGCAACAACATTTGCATTATAGGGGTCCCAGAAGGAGAAGAGAGAGAGAAAGGACCCGAGAAAATATTTGAAGAGATTGTAGCGAAAACTTCCCTAACATGGGAAAGGAAATAGCCACCCAAGTCCAACAAGTGCAGAGTGTCCCATATAGGATAAACCCAAGGAGAAACAGGCTGAGACACATAGTAATCAAATTGGCAAACTTTAAAGACAAAGAAAAATTATTGAAACAGTAAGGGAAAAATGACAAATAACATACAAGGGAACTCACAGGTTAACAGATTATTTCTCAGCAGAAACTCCATAAGCCAGAAGGGAGCAGCATGACATATTTAAAGTGATGAAAGAGAAGAACCTACAACCAAGATTACTCTACCTGGCAAGGATTTCATTCAGATTTGATGGAGAACTCAAAAGCTTTACAGACAAGCAAAAGCTAAGAGAATTCAGCACCACCAAACCAGCTCTACAACAAATGCTAAAGGAACTTCTCTAAGTAGGAAACACAAGAGAAGACAAGGACCTACAAAAACAAATGGAAAACAATTAAGACAATGGTCATAGGAACACACATATCATTAATTACCTTAAATGTGAATGGATTAAATCCTCTAAGCAAGACAAAGACTCTCTGAATGGTTACAGAAATAAGACCCATCTATATGCTGTCTAGAAGAGACCCACTTCAGACCTAGGGAACATATAGAGTGAAAGTGAGGGGATGGAAGAAGATATTCCATGTAAATGGAAATCAAAAGAAAGCTGGAGTAGCAATACTCATATCAGATAAAATGGGCTTTAAAATAAAGAATGTTAAGAGATAAGGAAGGAAACTACATAATGATGAAGGGATCAATACAAGAAGAAGATAAAACAATTATAAACATTTATGCTCCCAACATAGGAACACTTCAATACATAAGGCAACTGTTAACAGCTATGAAAGAGGAAATCAACAATAACAAAATAATAGTGGGGGACTTTAACACCTCACTTACACCAATGGACACATCATCCAAAGAAAAAATTACTAAGGAAACAGGTTTAAATGACACAATAGACCAGATAGATTTAATTTATATTTATAGGACATTCCATCCAAAAACAACAAATTACACTTTCTTCTCAAGTGTGCATGGAACATTCTCCAGGATAGATCACATTTTGGGTCAAAAATCAAGCCTCAGTAAATTTAAGAAATTTGAACTTATATCAAGCATCTTTTCTGACCAGAATGCTATGAGATTAGATATGAATTACAAGGGAAAACATGTAAAAAACACAAACATATGGAGGCTAAACAATACATTGCTAACTAACCAAGAGATTACTGAAGAAATCAAAGAGGAAATCAAAAAATACCTAGAGACAAATGACAATGAAAACATGACGACCCAAAACCTATGGGATGCAGCAAAAGCAGTTCTAAGAGGGAAGTTTATAGCTATACAAGCCTACCTCAAGAAACAAGAAAAATCTCAAATAATCTAATCTTACACCTAAAGGAACTAGAGGAAGAAGAACAAGCAAAACCAAAATTTAGCAGAAGGAAAGAAATCAAAAAGATCAGAGCAGAAATAAATGAAATAGAAACAAAGAAAACAATAGCAAAGATCAATAAAACTAAAAGCTGGTTCTTTGAGAAGAGAAACAAAATTGATAAACCATTAGCCAGACTCATCAAGAAAAAGAGGGAGAGGACTCAAATCAATAAAATTAGAAATGAAAAAGGAGAAGATACAACAGACACTGCAGAAATACAAAGCATCCTAAGAGACTACTACAAGCAACTCTATGCCAATAAAATGGACACCCTGGAAGAAATGGACAAATTCTTAGAAAGGTATAACCTTTCAAGACTGGACCAGGAAGAAAAGAAAATATGAACAGACAAATCACAAATCATGCAATTGAAACTGTGATTAAAAATCTTGCAACAAACAAAAGTCCAGGACCAGATGGCTTCACAGGTGAATTCTATCAAACATTTAGAGAAAAGCTAACACCCATCCTTCTCAAACTCTTCCAAAAATTTGAGGAGGAAGGAACACTCCCAAACTCATTCTGTGTGGCCACCATCAACCTGATACCAAAACCAGACAAAGATACTACAAAAAAAGAAAATTACAGACCAATATCACTGATGAATATAGATGAAAAAATCCTCAACAAATTACCAGCAAACAGGATCCAACAACACATTAAAAGGATCATACACAATGATGAAGTGAGATTTACCCAGGGATTCAAGGATTCTTTAATATACACAAATCAATCAATGTGATATACCATATTAACAAATTGAAGAATAAAAACCATATGATCATCTCAATATATGCAGAAAAATTTTGACAAAATTCAACATGCATTTATGATAAAAACTCTCCAGAAAGTGGGCATAGAGGGAACCTACCTGAACATAATAAAAGCCATATATGACAAACCCACAGCAAACATCATTCTCTGTGGTGCAAAACTGAAAGCATTTCCTGTAAGATCAGGAACAAGACAAGTTTTCCCACTATCACCACTGTTACTCAACATAGTTTTGGAAGTCCTAGCCATGGCAAACAGAGAAGAAAAAGAAATAAAAGGAATACAAATTGGAAAAGAAGAAGTAAAACTGTCACTGTTTGCAGGTGACATGATACTATACATAGAGAATCCTAAATATGCCACCAGAAAACTACTAGAGCTAACCTACACATTTGTTAAAGTTTCAGGATACAAAATTAATGCACAGAAATCTCTTGCATTCCTATATACTAATGATGGAAAATCTGAAAGAGAAATTAAGGAAACACTCCCATTTACCATTGCAACCAAAAGGATAAAACACCTAGGAATAAACCCTCATAGGGAGACAAAAGACCTGTATGCAGAAAACTATAAGATACTGATGAAAGAAATTGAAGATGATACCAACAGATGAAGAGATATACCATGTTCTTGGATTGGAAGTATCAACATTGTGAAAATGACTATACTACCCAAAGCAATCTACAGATTCAATGCAGTCCCTATCAAATAACCAATGGCATTTTTTAAAGAACTAGAACAAAATATCTTAAAATTTGTATGAAGACACAAAAGATCCCGAATAGGGAAAGCAGTCTTGAGGAAAAAAAAAATACGGAGCTGGAGAATCAGACTCCACAAGTTCGGAGTATACTACAAAGCTACAGGAATCAAGACAATGTGGTACTGGCACAAGAATAGAGATATAGATCAGTGGAACAGGGTAGAAAGCCCAGAGATGAACGCACACACCTATGGCCAACTAAGATATGACAAAGGAGGCAAGGATATACAATGGAGAAAGACAGTCTCTTCAATAAGTGTTGCTGGGAAAACTGGACAGCTACATGTAAAAGAATGAAATTAGAACACTCCCTAACACCATACACAAAAATAAACTCAAAATGGATTAGAAACCTAAATGTAAGATCAGACACTATAAAACTCTTTGAGGCAAACATTGGAAGAACACTCTTTGACATAAATCACAGCAAGATCTTTTTTGATCCACCTCCTAGAGTAATGGAAATAAAAACAAAAATAAACGAATGGGACCTAATGAAACTTCAAAGCTTTTGCAAAGCAAAGGAAACTACAAACAAGACAAAAAGACTCCCCGAAGAAGGGGAGAAAATATTGCCAAACGAATCAACAGACAACAGATTAATCTCCAAAATATATAAACAGCTCATGCAGCTCAATATCAAAAAAAAACAAACAACCCAATCACAAAATGGAAAGGAGACCTAAATAGACATTTATCCAAAGAAGATGGCCAAGAAGCACATGAAAAACTGCTCAACATCACTAATTATTAGAGAAATGCAATTCAGAACTACAATAAGGTATCACCTCATACAAGTTAGAATGGGCATCATCAGAAGATCTACAAACAATAAATGCTGGAGAGGGTGTGGAGAAAAAGGAACCCTCTTGCACTGTTGGTGGGAATGTAAATTGATACAGCCACTGTGGAGAACAGTATGGAGGTTCCTTAAAAAACTACAAATAGAACTACCATATGACCCAGCAATCCCACTACTGGGCATATACCCTGAGAAAACCATAATTCAAAAAGACACATGCACCCCAGTGTTCATTGCAGCACTATTTACAGTAGCCACGTTATGGAAGCAACCTAAATGCCCATCAACAGATGAATGGATAGAAGATATGGTATATATATATATACAATGGAATATTACTCAACTATAAAAAGGAATGGAATTGGGTCATTTGTAGAAATGTGGATGAATCTAGACTGTCATACTGAGTGAAGTAAATCAGAAAGAGAAAAACAAATATATTAACACATATATGTGGAACCCAGGAAAATGGTACAGATGAACTGACTTGCAGGGCAGAAGTTGAGACCCAGATGTAGAGAACAAACATATGGACACCAAGGCATGTAAGCAGCAGGGGAGGGGTGAGGTGGTGGTGCTGTGATGAATTGGGAGATTGGGGTTGACATATATACACTAATATGTAAAAGATGGATAACTAATTAGTACCTGCTATTTAAAAAAATAAAATTAAATTAAAAAAAATTTTTGGTAACTTATATTTCCAACAGATGAGATTTAAAATAAAAGTACTTACTAATGGCTGAATAATATTCCATTGTAAATGTACCACATTTTCTTTATCCATTCATCCATTGTTGGTCACAGGTTGTTTTCACATCTTGGCTATTGTAAACAATGCTGCATATGAACATAGGGGTGCAGGTATCTTTTTGAGTTAGTGTTTTCATTTTCCTCTGATAAATACCCAGAATTGGAATTGCTGGATCATATGGTAGTTCTATTTTCAACTTTTTGAGGAACCACCATACTGTTTTCCATATGGTTGCACCAATTTACATTCCCATCAACAGTGAACAAGTGTTCTCTTTTCTGCATGTGTTCACCACACTTGTTATTTCTTGTCATTTTGCTAATAGCCACTCTAACAGGTGTGAGATAATAATTCACTGTGGTTTTGATTTACATCTCCCTGATGAACAATGATGTTCAGCAAAAATGTCTGTTCAGAGCCTCTGCCCATTTTTTAATTGGATTTTTTTTTTGGCTAGTAAGTTGTATGACTTCTTTATATATTTTAGATATTAGCTCCTTATCAGATATATGATTTGCAGTTATTTTCTTCCATTCAGTAGATTTCATTTTCATTTGTTGGTTTCCTTTGCTGTGCAGCAGCTTTTTAGTTTGATGTAGTCTCACTTGTTTATTTTTGCTTTTGCTGCTTTTGTTTTTGGAGTCAGAGTTAAAGAAAAACTCATTGCCAAGGTCTGTGTCAAGGAGTTTACCACCTATGTTTTCTTCTAGGTGTTTTATGGTTTCAGGATTTATGTTCAGACATTTAATGTATTTTGAGATAATTTCTGTGTATGGTGGAAGATAATGGTCCAGTTTCACCATATTGCATACAGCTGTTCAAGTTTTCTAACACCATTTATTGAAGAGCCTTGCCTTTCCCCATTGTTTATTCTTGACTTTTATGTTGTAAGTTAATTGGCTATATATGTGTGGGTTTGTTCTTGGACTTTCTATTCACTTCCATTCATCTATGTGTCCATTTTTATGCCAGTATCATACCACTTTAATTACTATAGCTTTATAATTTAGTTTCAAATCAGGGAGTGTGATGCCTCCAGGTTTGTTCTTTGTTCTCAAGATTGCTTTGGCTATTTGGGATCTTTGTGATTCTGTACAAATTTTAAGATTGTTCTATTTATATTAAATTACTATTGAAATTTTGATAAGGATTGCATTAAATCTGTATATTGATTTGGGTAGTATGGGACATTTTAACAATATTGATTATTCCAATCTATGTGCATGAAATATCTTTCCATTTATTTCTGTCTTCTTCAGTTTTTATCATTAATGTCTAGTAGTTTTAAATACGCAGGCTTACATACCACAGCGAGATCTGCTCGGTGCTTTGTGCCCACCTAGAAGGGTGGGATAGGGAGGGTGTAAGGGAGATGCAAAGAGAGGAGATATGGGGATATATGTATATGTATAGCTGATTCACTTTGTTATACAGCAAAAACTAACACACCATTGTAAATCAATTATACTCCAATAAAGCTGTTAAAAAAAGAAAAAGAAAAAGAAATACCCAGGCTTCCACCTCCTTGTTTAAATTTATTCCCAGATATTTTATTTTTTTTTATGTTAAATAGGATAGTTTTCTGAATTTCTTTTTCTGATAGTTACTAATATAAAAAAACACAACAGATTTTTGTATGTTGATTTTGTATTCTGCCACTTTACTAAATTTATTTTTTAGTTCTGTTTTTTGATGGAATCTTTAGTGTTTTCTATATATATAGTGTGATCTGCAAATAGTGACAGTTTTATTTCTTCCTTTCTAATTTGGATACCTTTTATTTCTTTTCCTTGCATAATTGCTCTGGCTAGGGCTTCCAATACTATGCTGAATAAAAGCAGCAAGAGTAGATATCCTTGTCTTTTTACTGATCTTAGAGGAAAGCTTTTAGCTTTTCATCACTGAGTAAGTTAGCTATAGGCTTATCACATATGGCCTATATTATGTTGAGGTATGTTCCCTCTATACCCACTTTCTGGAGAGTTTTTATCATAAATGATGTTGAATTTTGTCAAAAGCTTTTTCTATACTTATTGAGATGATCGTTTTTTTCCTCTTTTTTTTCGAGAAAAAGAACTTCTTTTCTGTTCTTTCTTTTTTTTTAAACATCTTTACTATATAATTGCTTTACAATGTGGTGTTAGTTTCTGAATCAGCTATATGTATACATATATCCCCATATACCCTCCCTCTTGCGTCTCCCTCCCACCCTCCCTATCCCACCTCCCTATGTGGTCAAAAAGCACTGAGCTGATCTCCCTGTGCTGTAGAGCTGCTTCCCACTAGCTATCAATTTTACATTTGGTAGTGTTTATATGTTAATGCTACTCTCTCATTCATCCCAGCTTACCCTTCCCCCTCCCCATGGCCGCAAGTCCATTATCTACATCGGTATCTTTATTCCTCTTCTGCCCCTAGGTTCGTCAGAGCTTTTTTTTTTTTTTTCAGATTCCATATATATGTGTTAGCATATGGTATTGGATTTCCTCTTTATGACTTACTTCACTCTGTATGACAGACTCTAGGTCCATCCACCTCACTACAAATAACTCAATTTTGTTTCTTTTTATGGCTGAGTAATATTCCATTGTATATATGTGTCACATCTTCTTTATCCATTCATCTGTTGATGGACACTTAGGTTGCTTCCACCTCCTGGCTATTGTAAATAGTGCTCCAATGAACATGTGGCACATGAAACTTTTGAACTATGGTTTTCTCAGGGTAAATGCCCAGTAGTGGTATTTCTGGCTCATATGGTAGCTCTAATTTTAGTTTTTTAAGGAACCTCCATACTGTTCTCCATAGTGGCTGTATCAATTTACATTCCCACCAACAGTGCAAGAGTGTTCCCTTTTCTCCATACACTCTCCAGCATTTATCGTCTGTAGATTTTTTGATGATGGCCATTCTGACTGGTGTGAGGTGATACCTCATTGTAGTTTTGATTTGCCTGTCTCTAATGATTAGTGATGTTGAGCACCTTTCATGTATTTGTTCGCCATCTGTATATCTTCTTTGGAGAAATGTCTATTTAGATCTTCTGCCCATTTTTAGATTGGGTTGTTTGTTTTTTTGATATTGAGCTACATGAGCTGCTTATATATTTTGGATATTAATCTTTGTCAGTTGTTTCATTTGCAAATATGTTCTCCCATTCTGAAGGTTGTCTTTGTGTCTTGTTTATGGTTTCCTTTGCTGTGCAAAAGCTTTTCAGTTTCATTAGGTCCCATTTGTTTATTTTTGTTTTTATTTCCATTTCTCTGGGAAGTGGTTCAAAACGGATCTTGCTATGCCTTCTGTCACAGAGTCTTCTGCCTATGTTTTCCTCTAAGTTTTGTATAGTGTCTGGCCTTACATTTAGGTCTTTAATCCATTTTGAGTTTATTTTTGTATACAGTGTTAGGGAGTGTTCTAATTTCATTCTTTTACATGTAGCTGTCCAGGTTTCCCCGGCACCACTTATTGAAGAGGCTGTCATTCTCCATTGTATATTCTTGACTCCTTTACCAAAAATAAGGTGACCATAGATGCATGGGTTTATCTCTGGGCTTTATAACCTGTTCCATTGATTTATATTTCTATTTTTGTGCCAGTACCATACTGTTTTGATTACTGTAGTTTTGTAGTATAGTCTGAAGTTGGGGAGACTGATTCCTCCAGCTCTGTTTTTCTTTCTCAAGGTTGCTGTGGCTCTTGGGGTCTTTTTTTTTTTTTTTTTGTGGTACACGGGCCTCTCACTGTTGTGGCCTCTCCCATTGCAGAACACAGTCTCTGGACGCGCAGGCTCAGCAGCCATGGCTCATGGGCCTAGCCACTCCTTGGCATGTGGGATCTTCCTGGACTGGGGCATGAACCCGTGTCCCCTGCAGCAGCAGGCAGACTCTCAAACACTGCACCACCAGGGAAGCCCTATTCAGGGTCTTTTGTGTTTCCATACAAATTGTGAATTTTTTTTTTTTGTAGTTCTGTGAAAAATGCCACTGGTAGTTTGATAGGGATTGCACTGAAACTGTAGATTGCTTTGGGTAGTATAGTCATTTTCACAATGTTGATTCTTCCAATCCAAAAACATGGTATGTCTCTTCATCTGTTTGTATCATCTTTAATTTCATTCATCAGTGTCATATAGTTTTCTGCATACAGGTCTTTTATCTCCTTAGGTAGGTTTATTCCTAGGTATTTTATTCTTTTTGTTGCAATGGTAAACGGGAGTGTTTCCTTAATTTCTCTTTCAGATTTTTCATCATTAGCATATAGAAATGCAACAGATTTCTGTGCATTAACTTTGCATCCTGCTACTTTACCGAATTCATTGCTTAGTCCTAGTAGTTTTCTGGTAGCATCTTTATGATTCTCTAAGTATAGTATCATGTCATCTGCAAACAGTGACAGCTTTACTTCTTCTTTTCCAATTTGGATTCCTTTTATTTCTTTTTTTCTATGATTTCTGTGGGTAAAACTTCCAAAACTATGTTGAATAATAGTGTTGATAGTAGGCAACCTTGTCTTGTTCCTGATCTTAGTGGATATGGTTTCAGTTTTCATCATTGAGGATGATATTGGCTGTGTATTTGTCATATATGGCCTTGATTATGTGGAGGTAGGTTCCCTCTATGGCTACTTTCTGGAGAGTTTTTACCATAAATGGGTATTGAATTTTGTCAAAAGCTTTTTCAGGATCTATTGAGATTATCATTTTGTTTTTATCCTTCAGTTTGTTAATATGGTGTATCACATTGACTGATTTGGGTATATTGAAGAATCTTTGCATTCCTGGGATAAACTCCACTTGATCATGGTGTATGATCCTTTTAGTATGCTGTTGGATTCTGTTTTTTAGTATTTTGTTCAGGATATTTACATCTATGTTCATCAGTGATATTTTCCTGTAGTGTTTTTTGTGTGAGATCTTTATCTGGTTTTTGTATCAGGGTGATGGTGGCCTTGTAGAATGAATTTGGGAGTGTTCTTCCCTCTGCTATATTTTGGAAGAGTTTAAGAAAGGTAGGTGTTAGCTATTCTCTAAATGTTTGATAGAATTCCCTGTGAAGCTATCTGGTCCTGGGCTTTTCTTTGTTGGAAGATTAAAAAAAAAAGGTTGTTTGTTTTTTTGTTATTGAGCTGCATGAGCTGCTTATAAATTTTGGAGATTAATCCTTTTCATTTGCTTCATTTGCAAATGGCTCTTGGTTGCTTCATCAGTAAAATGAGATGATGTTACCAATTTCTCAAGGTTGTTGCAAATATCAATGAAATAATATTTACAAAATATTCAGTGCCTGACACATAGTAAACCCTTACTCAGTGAGAACCATTAGAGGAAAAACTTTTATCTTTCAGGTGGGATGTAGATGTGAAGAAGAACATGATCTTCTTGGTCTGGATTTTGAGGAGTCAGGACATCTAGATAAACTCTCCTGGTCAAGAGATGTTAAAGACAATGTTGCCCACAGAGAGGGAAACTGAAGCTTGGAAACACCACCCTCCTAGGTTCTCCTTTGAGCTCTCACGTGCAGCTGAACTGGACCTGTATCCCAGAAGATGAGCTCCAATTTTTTAATAAGACTGCAGTGATTCCCTGTACTGTGTCACTTTTTTTTATTACCAATTTGTAGCCTTTATAAATGTCTTTCAAATTTTTAACATTTTAGCACCTCAATTTTCAGTTGTTAAATCTAAAATGCCTATAAAGTGGTGACAAAGAAGATACTTTCAGAAGCAGCTCAGGTAGACAGAGCTGGGACCACAGATCTCACCCACCAAGAGGGCTGTGTGTGTATGTTCTGGCCGGTGTGACCTTGTGTTTAACAGCTTGACCTCTGGAGCCTGCAATGGTGAAATGCCAGTTCAGCCACCTGCTAGCTTAATGTCTTTGGACAAATGATTTAACTGCTCTGTTCTTTCATTTAGAGGAAATAATATTACCTAATTCATAGACTTGTAAGAAATTAAATGAATTTAATACATATAAAGTACTTAACACTGTGTATAATACATAGTAATACATAATATTCATGTTACTAGTATTAGTTCATTAAGGAAAGTATCATTTTCTCACAAAGGATGTTACATACACCCACCTTTGGTTCCTCAGAATTAGTGCAGAACACTAAGCGCCTTGCTTGTGTGAGGGCCAAGATGTCCATGGAGAAGTGGCCAAGAGGCAATGCAGCTGGGGTGTGGGATCATAGTGGTCTGATCCATGGCACACAAATTATGAGGCCAATCAACAAAAAGAGGGAGAAATCCCACCAATGTAACCACCATCAAAACCCTCTGTTGTTGGTTACAAACAGCCACCTTTTAAATGTTTATTTATTTATTTAGTTTTTTTACTTGAAGTACAGTTGATTTATAATATTGTGTTAGTTCCAGGTGCATAATAAAGTGATTCAGTTATATGTCCATATATATCTATTTTTTCAGGTTCTTTTCCCTTATAGGTTATTACAAAATATTGAATATAGTTCCCTGTTCTGTACAGCCATCTTTTAAAAAACTATTAGACCACAACTTACTTAGAGTTGGTCTGTATATAAAGATGATGTCATTACAGGGCATGGCCCAGGCTGCTCCAGAAACAGCTGAGTGCTGGATGGCCAAGGGATTAAGGCTTTCACAGCTGCTCCACTTCCATCACTGGTCCCTCATTACCACCATACCCCAGGCAAGGCCAGCGCTATTGATCTTGATTGTTAGAAATGCAAGTTGTTTCCTGGCACTTCCCAGGCACATGTTGAAAATACTACCTCTATTCACTGATCCACGCTGATACCAGCCTAGGATTCATCTGTCGCCTCTCCCTGGGCATGAACTCCTCTTTGCCTGGGCAACCAGCTAGAGAAGCCAACTCTCCTAGCAGCTCTCAGTTTTAGGGATTTACATCTGTTGTTTTTGAAAGCAGAGAGGTCTTCCTCCCTCATCTTCTCAGAGGGCTTATTTTCAATGCCAGGTTTCTGGGAAGGACTGAATCTACCTTCAAACCCCATGTTACTGAGCTTCTAGCATCTTTCTCTGGGTTCCCATGTTTCAGATATGCCTTCCCCGGGCTCTGTCTTATTCAGATCAATACCAGCAAAGAGTATTGGTATGGCTACAATCCAGTTATGCTTTGATTACTTCATCACAAACATAGTATAAACCCTATATTCATAGCATATGAGGGATGGAAAAATCTATTGGCTCTGTCTGCAGCCCTGAGTTCTGCTGCTTCCTGGTCCTCCATATCATTGCTTGTGCTTATTTTCTCATTTATTCTGAAGTGATTGCTCCACACTCTACAGGAAAGAGGAGAAATATTGATATATTGATAATAAACTATACTATACCTTCTAGGCAGAAACTTGTAATTGTAGGCTTTAGGGACAACAATCATTTTCTTGTGGAGCCTTTAAATAGGGAGGATTCCTGTAAGGTAGAAAGAGTCTTTGTGAAAATAGATGAAGAATATTGAGAGGGAAGCATTTCAATTGCTGTTAGCCATCCTATATAATAACAGAAAAAATACCACACACTTCCTTTTCCTTCTTAAACACAGATTCTACTATACTGTATTGTGGAATCTACCAATTACAGAAGAAGAGTGATCTAAAAAATTGCAAGCTGTATATCTAATGATCAAATTCTTCATGAAGAAAAATAAACAAAATTTTACAGTCTAGCCAAGATTAGACCTAGTCAACTTAAACTCCAGAGAATTACTACCTCAAGATATTTCAGACAGGAATCTGCTCAATACTAAGAGTTTGGGTTCCCCTATGGATTCCCAGGTTGCTTGAAAGATTCCATTTATGAGAAATTTGTAAAGCAATTTTTGTAGGAAATACTACATTTCCTGAAGGATTAAAAAAATTTTTTATTGAAGTATAGTTGATTTACATTTTGTTAATTTCTGCCATACAGCAAAGTGATTCAGTTATACATACAAATATATATTCTTTTTTCATATTCTTTCACATTACGGTTTATCACAAGATATTGAATATAGTTCCCTGTGCTATACAGTAGGACATTGTTGTCTATCCATTCCAAATATAATAGTTTTCATCTGCTAACCCCACATTCCCAATCCATCCTTTTCCCCCCTCCCCCAGCACAGCAACCACAAGTCTGTTCTCTATGTCTGTGAGTCTGTTTCTGTTTCATAGATAGGTTCACTTGTGTAGTTAAAAAATATTTTAAATAGAGATAGAAATTGAGACTTTGTTGCTAGCAACTCAGGAAGCCCAGAGCTAGGGGTTTGCAAGGAGAGAATTCTCATCCTTGCAGCTTGAGAGATTCACTGTTTGACTTCCCTGAAAGAATTATTGCCTGGAAGAGTAAAGTGGCTTTACTCATCTCACTCATTTTCCTGTTTATGATCTTCTTCATCTGTGGCCTTTCTGAGCCATGTCTGTGTCAGGGGCCTAAGGATTTCTCCTTCCAAATGCAGATAAGTGTCCAGGAAAACCCCATTTACAGAACAACCTTCCAACAAGTATTTCTAGTGGAGATGTCTCCACCCAAGCTCAGATAACAGCAGCGTCTCCACTGTCCCTTCTGGGGGAGCAAGGCTTTTGTCAGGTGCTCTGGAGTTTGCTGTCCTTGTGTTATCAACAGTGATAATCTGTTCGTGAAGCATAAGGAGTCTTCCAGAGAGTGGTTCACAAGAGGGTGTGAGGTAGACCTGGAGTGCAGATTTATTGAGAGAGGGCTCTTTGAAATCAGACAACAGGAGGCTCTATATCTGTTTGATCAATTAGCAATCTTAGACTAGACCTCTGTTTTGTCATTTGAAACCCAGTAAACCATTGCTATTCAAATCTCTTTCTATTTCCTCACATGTAAGAAGAAATTACATTTTCTTACTAAGTTTCCAACAGACAGGGTCCAGAATGTGGGAAGAATAAACAATGAAGAAAATCAAGCTTTGTTACATTAATTTGTAGCCATGTGGTGAGACACCCAACTACAGGGGAGTGTTTATGGAATTTTAGGACATGAGGGCTTTCACTGCAAAGGAGAGGAAGATCGCTGTTACACCCAGCTCTCACCTTGGAATTAGTTAGACACATCCACAGTTGCAGATGTGGCAGTTACATTTGCTCCAGTTATGAGAGGCATGAATGGCCCAGCAGTGGCTTCCCAGCAGCCACTGCTAAGGTCCAAAGCTGCTCTTGTGTACACCTGTGATTGCAGTTACTAATTAGTTATTATCTATTAAGCTTAGGAAATTCTCCTAAAAAATTCCACAATTCTAGGTATGTGTGTAACATTGTGGAGATCTGTATTGGTGAATGCAATTTTCATGGTAAACACCTTCTCTGAAACATTGTCATTTGATAGCATAAGAAATATGCACAAGTTTTCATGCTTGTGCATTTTTCCATTTGGGTGCCATTCATTGGAGGAAACCAATATTAGGTCCTCCAGGTCAATGACTGTCTCTCACTGACATTCCCGGCTCCTCCCTCTCCATGTGACACACAGGAAAGGCAGAACAAATGTTTATTGAACCAAGTCTGGGTATTGGGTGGAAAAGTTCTTTCCCTTGACAAGCTTTATGTTTGAAGCTGTTAAGAATTATCTTATGGTTTAAAAATATCTCTCTTTAGACAGCATTTGTTATGAATTGCCCTTCACCTTGTCTGACCAGTGGCAAGGTTTCAGGGGAGCCTTCAGAGCAACAGAAAAGTCAATTGTAGAAGTCAGCGGAGCCCACCCAGCCCACACGATCCATGGGACAGTCAATGGAATCATTGAGAATGGTGGATCTATCCTGCAGAATGAGAATTCTATATCATTTTGTATAGTTTAAAAACTGTTGTAGTTCTTCATATTTTACCGTGAGGTTTTGATGTTGATTTCTATTTTTCTCATTAAAAATAGCGGAAACAACAGTAACCAATCAGCCAAGTGTAGCTAGGAATAATCTGTCTTCTGCAACCAGGCATATTGCTCTCATCTGTTTCTGTAATCTCTGCAAGTCCCACATTGTCTTCCAGAATGTTCTTCCAAGTGCATGCAGCCCAGTGAGTAGACACTCCAAGTGACTTCTCCACCTACACAACTTGGCGTTAGATGCTTCCTGGCTTTTCCTGGATACTCTCTGCTGGAGGGACTGAGTCCCAAGGCCCAGTTTGGGCTCACAAGGCTTTGTTTCATCAAAGATTCCAGGCTGTCACAGCTTGGCTGCAGTGGTAAACCTAGACAAAAGGTCAGCACCCCCTAAAGAGACCAGTGCCCATGAACTTTATGTCACCAGGGATCACGTTTTGATGAGCACAAATAAGAAAACTCCCCAGAAATCTGAGTCAACTCAACCTTCCCTTGTCAGAGATTCATAACCACCTCGGCATAAGCCACCTCTCTCCAAATCTTCCCTGTGTCACAAATGATCCCTGAGCACAAGTAAAGAAAAAGAAATTCTCGGGAAATGCAGTACCCCTCTCAGCCATGGAGAAAGGAGGTTCTTGGGCAAAGCCCCTGGACATCATGCTTTGATTGCCAGGCACCTTCGGCGTGGGTTCTACATACAGGTGCATTAGGGGCCCAGGCAGGTGAAGGAGAGGATTGCCCTGAGCGTGGACACGGCCATGAGCTTCTCTTGTTCTTGCACTTTCCCTCCTGAATGTAGATTATTAGTAAATGACGACACCTTAATTTAAAATTATGTGTCCTTTGGTCATATTTTGAGGGATTTTGACAAGGAAGCAAGTCCAGAAATGGTCAATTTAAGGAAAACACATGAAGTACTAGTTTTCACAGTGAAGTGACATCGTTTTAGATCCTGAGGATATTGTGACCCCCAAACCCTGTATTCCTGGGTGATGAACCAAAGTCATTAGAATGTGCCATGAGAATGTGCAATAAAACAAAGCAATTCAAACCAGATTGTGGAAAACAGCTAGCAATGCCGCGAGAGCTAACTCTAATCCTGAACAACAGGGTGGAGTCCACAAAGTTCCTGCTGCTCTTGGTGGAGAGATTTCCACAGACCCAGAGGCCAATTTGTCTTATGCAGCAGAGCTGAGCTCAGCCGAGCAGACAGCCTTTGTATTTAGTCGGCACCAGTCCCTCACTGCCTGTGACAGTCACTCTGTGATGAATGCCACGAGACCTTTCCTGCATTGCCATTCTCTGCACCTTTCTACTTGTTAGTCTTGTCAGTGGTGTATGTTTAAATTCCTTGAAGGAAGGAGTCAACACTTAACACTCCTTTCTAACTCATTTAATACAGTGCCTTTTGCATGTTCTTTACTATTTCTCTGATCTTTAAAGAGAGAATTGAAACATAGCCCTTCACATATAGAGGGTTCATTGTATGACCCTATATAAAGCCATTAAAATGCAGAAGACATAGTCCCTGGCTTCACGCTGTGACACTGCATATCCACCTGCGGTCTTACCTGATTCTGAGAGAGACATTTAAAAATCATCTTTTGACTTTTGGACCTGCTTTTGAAAAAAAAAAAA
>NW_020171858.1:0-1831 GCF_003031525.2 Neophocaena asiaeorientalis asiaeorientalis
CACCAGACACTACCTGATCAGTGCTTCCACTGCACAGTTCACTGACCATGAAATGGAAGCCCATTGTCTCCACTGCACAGTTCAAGCAAGGTGCATGGCCAAGTCTAGTTTCAAGGAGTGAAACAATGTAGTCCTTGCTGTGTCTGAAAGGAGAGGAATCACTACAATGTCCAGATGGGCAAGAGAGGATGGACAAGAAGTAATATTCAAATAAATAAGGAAGGAGAATTTCTCAGACATGCATTTGTGTTCACATGGAAAGGATTCACTAAAGGGCATACTCTACACCTGCAATTATTTTTTTAGTGAAGTATAGTTGCTGTTCAATATTATATAAGTTACAGGTGTACAAGGTAGTGATTCACAATTTTTAAAGGTTATACTCCATTTATAGTTACTACAAAACATTGGCCATATTCTCCGTGTTGTACAATATATACTTATAGCTTATTTTATACATAATAGTTTCTACCTCTGAATCCCCTACCCCTCAATTGTCCCATCTATCACTGTTTTGAATAGTAGGTGTCAATAGTGTTTCAACAACCTTGACATCTTGACATATATGTTCTTATAAAAGAAAACAAAATTGGCAAGTAGTTGAAAAGTTTGACTGGAGAAAAAAAAGCATAAATAGCAAATAATTTTAAAATAAAAAACAGGTTTATGAAAAACAATTAAAAATTTATAGAGAATACTACACAAAATTGTTTACGAATTTTTGAAACTTATTACTGAAAATTATTGATGAAAAATATAAATTTCCAATCCACTTAAGGAAAAGTATAAAATCTGAATATACTAAAATCAAAACGGAAAGTGAAATACAGCCAGAAGGTAGAGATCTACATGACTTTTCTCAATGATTTATCAAACAAAAGAACTTTCCCTATTTTTCTGTATTCTTAAACTGTTTACATATCATTGAATTATTTATGAAAATTTTAAAAATTAACTTCAAAACCCTATGGATGAGAAGTTCATGGATGAGAAGTTCTTTTATTTCATACATAGCCTGTTCAGGGTTTTTAATATATTCTTGAAATAGTAGTTTATTTTTTTAAATTCTTTTATTGAATGAAAAATTCTTTAAATTAGACAGTGCTTTACAATTTTCAAAAGTTTCACACAGATGATTTCATATAATCCCAATAACACTTAGTTTATTTTTATATTCTCCAGGTAATTTTGCATTTAATTGAAATGTTTATATCAAGTTGTATATATAGTCTCTTAAATGAAAAAGGTGTTTCTCATATAATCTGCTTCATGTCTAGTTTTTATATTTGTGTTTATTCTCTTCTCTTGATTAGCTTTGTGAAGGGCTACATTGGCTATATTTTATTACAGTTTAAATTCTAACTTTCTCTTACTTGTGTCTATTTGTCAACAGTACTCTTCCTACTATTGTTTGTTTCTCCTTTCAGCACAATTATTTATTTTCTTTTGTGTTCTTAGCTTTATTTGTAGATCATTAATAATTTCTTGAATGAAATAATCATTTTCACTCTATGTTTAAAATAATTCAATTATTTAAAGCTTTCTGTTTCCAAATTAAACCTTTAAACCTATTTTATATTCTATGATTTACAGCATTCTTTTTTCCTTCTTAATATTTCAGTTTTGCTTTTAAATTTCACCCGGCAGTTATGATGGTAACAATTTTTTTTTTTTAATTTTCAGGTGATCTAGTTACCATCTTTTAAAAAGATGATCTTTTGATCATTTACTTTCTTCCATGGTGATCAAATAATGAAAATAATGATAATTTGAGTTTTATAACTTAAAATAAGTTATTCTTAAGGCCTAGAATATAACAACTTTGTAAAAA
>NW_020171859.1:0-784 GCF_003031525.2 Neophocaena asiaeorientalis asiaeorientalis
ATCAATTAAGTCCATCTTGTTTAATGTATCATTTAAGGCTTCTCTTTCCTTATTTATTTTCATTTTGGATTATCTCTCCGTTGGTGAAAGTGGACTGTTAAAGTCCCCTCCTATGCATGTGTTACTGTCGATTTCCCACTTTATGGCTGTTAGTATTTCCCTTATGTATTGAGGTGCTCCTATGTTGGGTGCATACATATCTACAATTGTTATATCTTCTTTGATCAATCCCTTGATCATTATGTAGTGTCCTTCTTTGTCTCTTCTAATAGTCTTTATTTTAATGTCTATTTTGTCTGATATGAGAATTGTTACTCCAGCTTTCTTTTGGTTTCCATTTGCATGGAATATCTTTTTCCATCCTCTTACTTTCAGTCTGTATGTGTCTCTCGGTCTGAAGTGGGTCTCTTGTAGACAGCATACATATGAGTCTTATTTTTGTATCCATTCAGCCAATCTCTGTCTTTTGGTGGGAGCATTTATTCCATTTACATTTAAGGTAATTATCGATGTGTATGTTCCTATTCCCATTTTCTAAATTGTTTTGGGTTCGTTATTGTAGGTCTTTTCCTTCTCTTGTGTTTCTTGCCTAGGGAACTTCCTTTAGCATTTGTTTTAAAGCTGGTTTGGTGGTGCTGAACTCTCTCCACATTTGCTTGTCTGTTAATGTTTTAATTTGTCCATCAAATTTGAATGAGATCCTTGCTGGGTAGAGAAATCTTGGTTGCAGTTTTTTGTCCTTCATCACTTTAAATACGTCTTGCCAGTCCCTTCTGGCTTGCAG
>NW_020171860.1:0-720 GCF_003031525.2 Neophocaena asiaeorientalis asiaeorientalis
GCAAATCAATCAGTGTGATACACCATATTAGCAAATTGAAGAATAAAAACCTTACGATCATCTCTAAGATCAGGAACAAGACAAGGATGTCCACTCTCACTGCTGTTATTCAACATAGTTTTGGAAGTCCTAGCCACGGCAATCAGAGAAGAAAAAGGAATACTAAATTGGAAAAGAAGTAAAACTGTCACTGTTTGCAGATGACATGATACTGTAAATAGAAAATCCTAAAGATGCCACCAGAAAACTACTAGAGGTAATCAATGAATTTGGTAAAGTAGCAGGATACAAAATTAATGCACAGAAATCTCTTGCATTCCTATACACTAATGAGAAAAATCTGAAAGAGGAATTAAGGAAACACTCCCATTTACCATTGCAACAAAAAGAATAAAATATCTAGGAATAAACCTACCTAGGGAGACAAAAGACCTGTATGCAGAAAACTGTAAGACAGTGATGAAAGAAATTAAAGATTTTACCAGCAAATGGAGAGATATACCATGTTCTTGGCTCGGAAGAATCAATATTGTCAAAATGACTATACTACCCAGAGCAATCTACAGATTCAATGCAATCCCTATCAAATTACCAGTGACATTTTTTATGGAACTAGAACAAAAAATCTTAAAATTTGTATGGAGACACGAAAGACCCCGAATACCCAAAGCAGTCTTGAGGGAAAAAATGAAGCTGGAGGAATCAGACTCCCTGACTTCA
>NW_020171861.1:0-505 GCF_003031525.2 Neophocaena asiaeorientalis asiaeorientalis
CCCCTCCACCAGGAAGCCTACACAACCCACTAAACCAAACTCAGCCATTGCAGACAGACATGAAAAACAACGGGAACTATGAACCTGCAGCCTGCAAAAAGGAGACCCCCAAACTCAGTAAGATAAGCAAAATGAGAAGACAGAAAATCACACAGCAGATGAAGGAGCAAGATAAAAATCCACCAGACCTAACAAATGAAGAGTAAATAGGCAATCTGCCTGAAAAAGAATTCAGAATAATGATAGTAAGGATGATCCAAAATCTTGGAAATAGAATGGACAAAATGCAAGAAAGATTTAACAAGGAACTAGAAGAAATAAGGATGAAACAAGCAACAATGAACAACACAATAAATGAAATTAAAAATACTCTAGATGGAATCAATAGCAGAAGAACTGAGGCAGAAGAATGGATAAGTGACCTGGAAGCTAAACTAGTGGAAATAACTACCGCAGAACAGAAAAAAGAAAAAAGAATGAAAAGAACTGAGGACCATCTCAGAGA
>NW_020171862.1:0-3503 GCF_003031525.2 Neophocaena asiaeorientalis asiaeorientalis
GTGAAACCTGCCAAGAAACCACCTGGGGGGCTGTCATTAAATGTGGTTGGAGGTGACCATCACTGGTGTCCCACAGGATGGCCAAGCACTGCAGGAACAAGAAGTGTGGAAGGGCTTCCCTGGTGGCGCAGTGGTTGAGAGTCCGCCTGCCGATGCAGGGCATACGGGTTTGTGCCCCGGTCCAGGAAGATCCCACATGCCGCGGAGCGGCTGGGCCCGTGAGCCATGGCCACTGTTGGCCCATAGAATGAATTGGGGAATATTTAATCATTTTATATTTTTCAGAAGGGGTTGTGGATTAGAATGGTCTGTTCCTTTAAAAAGTTGGGTAGAAAACCAGTCTTTCACCAATAAAACTAGGTGGGGTGGGCCTGATGCATTCTTTGTGGAAAAATTTTTAAATAAGATTTATTAATACCTTGATGCTGGTGCATAAAACCCCAACTTATTAGAGGAGGAGGGGACAGAGGGAAACTTCAGATACTGAGGTGACGTTCTGGGTAATGTCAACTGAAAAAAAACACAACAAGCCACACACACAACATGAGAGCTGTGAGTTCAGTTTTATTTGCGGCTTACTGAGGACTGTAGCAGGAGAGACAGCCGGTCAGTGAGCTCAAATGACTCTGGTTCTATCTAACAAGCTAAAGCTGTCCTTTGAACAAGTGAAGACGTTCTCATCATTTCCCCCAAATGAGGAGACCCATAATCCCAGCAGTCACTACGGACCATTCGCTGTATTAATTACTTCTAAAAATCAGAGGAAATTTCACTGAAAATTGTGTTATACACAGACTAAATTATAAACTTAATCTGTGACAATCTACATATAAAATAATTATGGTGAGGAGAAAGAAGAGAATGGCAATGTATACAAAGGAACACAAATGTAAAGAGCAAAAAGAAAATACAGAAAAGTACTACATTCTTTGATTCCCAATTTGGTCACGATACTGCAATTGACATGGACGGCTTCCTTCTTTTATTACACAGTTTATATTTTCCCTGCCCTCAGCCATAACCTCAGTGGATTAGGTTACTTCCCTAGTGGTGTGATCCAAATCTTCATTCTCAAAGGGTCTGAGTACTCAAAAATCTTGTCTTTTTATTGCTTGCTGTAATTTAACATTAACGTTTAGTATCAGGCTTGGAAGTTCCCAGAGGCTCCCCTAGGAAATCTCCTGGGTTCCAGACATAGTCCTCTTTATATCTGTTGTGTAGCAGCTACCTAATTCCTCCTTGGAAATTGGTATCAATCACTCCAGTCAGTAGAGTAACCTCATTTTCTATTCATTGCTGTGAGACATCTGTAGCCCAAATGGCCACATGGCTGTCTTATCTTCCAATTCAGTGAAATTATTGCTGTGTCCGCTGGTGAAAGCCTTCCTCATTTCAGAGAGTAAGACCTCCAAACCAATACAGCTCAAAGTTACAAACATTGGGAGCAAAAATACTGCTAGTAGGTTACTGGTAATAATCGTGAGAGCGTCCACTCCCAGAGCCACTTCCTTGATTCCTGGACTCATGCATTCTGGGTATGGGGGAGAAAACATCATATAATACTCTCTGCTATAAAGCATATATTGCATCATATAAGACAGAATCCCATCTTTTTACAGAGTTGTTTTCCAACTGGTGCTATAACGGAATCAATAAGCCATTCTACATTTCAACAGGCCAGCCCCTTCTGGGTGATGGGGTATGAGGTAAGATAAATAATCCCATGGATAGAGAACATGAATCACCAAAAGATATCACCTGATGATGTGGAGGGATTGTCCTTCATCTTCATCCTTCAGTGGGCTATAGTGCTAGTTTTGAGTAGTACCAAAATAATGTCCAAATCCATATGAAAAATAGGCTTGATTTTCTTGTTCCTTAGTCAACTGATTATCAGGAACTCCCCAGAAGGTGGTTATAGGCATGGTTAAGGGAGAGTATACAAAACAAGAAGAGTCTGTGTCAAAGGAATCTGAGGTGCTTACTCATTCAGCTTCCCTGGATCTTCTGGGGCTGCCTGAGCCCAGTCTCTTATATATCATTTCCACTTGATGATAGATTGGTGCTGGGCATGATCAACAGTGCAGGTATGTAGGTTGGACAACACTTGGTTCATGACAGAAGTTCAGGCTGCACGGTCACTAAGTTAGTTTTTTCCTAAGTTAGATATTCAGACTTTGCCATGGTCAATTAGCAAGTCAGAAGCTGTTTCTTAAAAGGAGAACCGATATTTAAAGAAAAGGGCATATATTCCCCCCAGCCCCCAATACTAGTGGACTATGCTGCAATTATCCTGTTGTTGTTTCCCATGTCTCCATCCTATTTGCCATTGAAACTCCAAGCATTATTTTTGGATCTGCTGGACCATAAGACCAAAGTGATGAAGCAGATGGCACTGAGATGTTCCTTCCTCTGCAAAGTTTTGGAATCGTTTAAGAAGGATCAGTGTTAACTCTTCCTTAAATGTTGGGTAGACTGACTCAATTGGTTTTTTTTTTTTTGCAGTATGCGGGCCTCTCACTATTGTGGCCTCTCCCGTTGCGGAGCACAGGCTCCGGACGCACAGGCTCAGCGGCCATGGCTCACGGGCCCAGCCACTCTGCGGCATGTGGGATCGACCCAGACCGGGGCATAAACCCGTGTCCCATGCATCGGCAGGTGGACTCTCAACCACTGTGCCACTAGGGAAGCCCTCGATAGCTTTTGACCCCAGTTATTTGACCCTATTGGAGATGCTGAGGCAAACCCAGTATTAATTCACTTATTCCTTTTTTACTTAATTCAGCCAGAGTCAGCTTCTGTTACTCACCAATAAGAACCCTGACTTATATACAATCTCATTCCAGCATTAAGCAAATTAGGAAAAAAGAAAAGAAAAGAAAAGAAAGCTTATATATAAAATACCAGAAATGATTGTAAGAAACCTAACAGTGCTCCTCAGAGGTATTCTGTAAATACCAGGCATCAGTATTCTTTCTTCATTGAGCTTTTACATGAATTAAGCTGTATCTGTTCTTACTCTAGGCACTCCGGACGCACAGGCTCAGCGGCCATGGCTCACGGGCCCAGCCACTCTGCGGCATGTGGGATCGACCCAGACCGGGGCATAAACCCGTGTCCCATGCATCGGCAGGTGGACTCTCAACCACTGTGCCACTAGGGAAGCCCTCGATAGCTTTTGACCCCAGTTATTTGACCCTATTGGAGATGCTGAGGCAAACCCAGTATTAATTCACTTATTCCTTTTTTACTTAATTCAGCCAGAGTCAGCTTCTGTTACTCACCAATAAGAACCCTGACTTATATACAATCTCATTCCAGCATTAAGCAAATTAGGAAAAAAGAAAAGAAAAGAAAAGAAAGCTTATATATAAAATACCAGAAATGATTGTAAGAAACCTAACAGTGCTCCTCAGAGGTATTCTGTAAATACCAGGCATCAGTATTCTTTCTTCATTGAGCTTTTACATGAATTAAGCTGTATCTGTTCTTACTCTAGGCTA
>NW_020171863.1:0-538 GCF_003031525.2 Neophocaena asiaeorientalis asiaeorientalis
CGTACGTGTTAGGGTATGGGTTAGTGTTAGCGTAAGGATTAAGATTAAGGGACGGGTTAGTGTAAGGCTACGGGTAAAATTTAGGGTCAGGGTTAGGGTTAAGGGGCGAGTACTGTTTAGGGTACAGGTTAGCGTATGACAACGGTTTAGTGTGAGCGTACGTGTTAGGGTACGGGTTAATGTTAGCATACGGGTTAGGATTAGGGGACGGGTTAGGATAAGGCTTCGGGTAAGGGTTAGGGTTAGGGTTAGGTTTAGGGGATGGGGACGGTTTAGGGGATAGGTTAGGGTACGACAACGGTTTAGGGTGAGCGTACGTGTTAGCGTATGGGTTACTTTTAGCGTACGGGATAGGATTAGGGGACGGATTAGGGTAAGGCTTCGGGTAAGGGCTAGGGTTAGGGTTAGGGTTAGGGTTAGGGTTAGGGGATGGGGACGGTTTAAGGGTCATGTTAGTTTACGACAATGGTTTAGGGTGAGCGAGCGTGTTAGGGTAGGGGTTAGTGTAAACGTACAGGTTAGGATTAGGGAACGGGTT
>NW_020171864.1:0-509 GCF_003031525.2 Neophocaena asiaeorientalis asiaeorientalis
AAACAGTGACAGCTTGACTTCTTCTTTTCTGATTTGGATTCATTATATTTCTTTTTCTCCTATGATTGCTGTGGCTAAAACTTCCAAAACTATGTTGAATAATAGTGGTAGGAGTGGGCAACCTTGTCTTGTTCCTGATCTTAGCGGTAATGCTTTCTCTTTTTCACCATTGAGGATCATGTGGCTGTGGGTTTGTCATCTATGGCTCTTATTATGTTGAGGAGAGTTCCCTCTATGGCTACTTTCTGGAGGGTTTTTATCATAAATGGGTGTTGAATTTTGTCAAAAGTTTTCTCTGTATCTATTGAGTTGATCATATGGTTTTTCTCCTTCAATTTTTTGTATGGTGTATAACGCTGATTAATTTGTGTATATTGAAGAATCCCTGCATTCCTTGGATAAACCCCACTTGATCATAGTGTATGATCCTTTTAATGTGCTGTTGGATTCTGTTTGCTAGTATTTTGAAAGAGTTTAAGAAGGATAGGTGTAAGCTCTTCTCTAAATGT
>NW_020171865.1:0-305 GCF_003031525.2 Neophocaena asiaeorientalis asiaeorientalis
AAAAATAAAATAAAGTATAGTATAGTTATTGAATTAAAAAAATATTTAGAAAAAAACAAAAAGGACGGATAGAACCTTAGGACAAATGTTGGAAGCAAAGCTATACAGAGAAAATCTTACACAGAAGCATACACATACACCTTCACAAAAAGAGGTAAAGGGGGAAAAAATCATAAATCCTGCTCCCAGAGACCACCTCCTCAATTTGGGGTGATTCGTTGTCTAAAGGAGGGAAGGAAGGAAGGAAAGAAAGAAAGAAAGAACGAAGGTAAAGTATAATAAATTTATTACAATTGAAATTATTA